>NW_020953936.1:8017059-8283873 GCF_900497805.2 Vombatus ursinus
TCCCTCCCTCCAGACACAAGGGTAGGGTCAATCCTGATTTTAAACACTTTTATGGTACGAAATTACAACTATTTTTCTTTTTAACTTTTGCTTGTATCTTTTAAGAGTGTTTGGGATTAGGTTAGGGGGATTATCATATTAAATACTTTATATCTAACAGAATGCAGGCTTTTCACAGAGTACATACTTGAAGGAATCTTTATGGAGGTGAATGAATTGATATTGATCTGAGGTGCAGCTCTGTAACATGGTTATTAAATTGGGAACTGAATTTCCTTGCCAATAGATTACTTTCATTATAAACTGCAAACCTATTTGGCTGCAGTCTATTAGCTCTCTAGTGTCTGTCTGTATTTTGACTATGAGTCTCTTCTGTTACTCCCCCCCTTTTTTTTTTTGATTGGAGGAGGAGAGGGAATAGTCATCGTATAACAACTAATTTGGAAAAAAAATTCTGGAAAGATTTAAATTCATATTTGTGGGTTTGTTTTTTGATAAAACTGATTTTTTTTCTTATTGTCATTTTATTCCAGCATCTCCCCCCCCATCCCGTAGGTCCATTATTATATACCCGAAACGACACAAAACAGTTAGAGAAATGTGAATAGGCATATAAATCCTGCTGGGTTTGGCAGGAGCTGCTTTTGTTACAGGTAAACAGTTTGATATATGCATTAAAACTTATTTACTGAAGTGGGTCTTGAGAGGAGGAGGGAATGGAGCAATGATAGTAATTGTTGTTAATCATACCTAGATTCTTGAGCTTCATTTAAAAATACAAATAATTTTATAAAATGAGAGCAAGAAACCCTTTGTCAGGTTGCTAATGAGAGGCTTGACCTAGCTGCTGCTGCTGCATCTTTGGGGATAAGGAGAGATGCAAAATGCACTGTTGCTAGGCAACTCACTTGGCTGCCTTCTGAGCTGGTTCCTATGTGCTAAGAGCTAATGAATCTTCATGTCTGCTTTTTGAGACTGTTCAAAAGCCAGTGTAAGATTTACCCAAACATTTAGCATCTATAAGTACCTGGACCAGTCTTGCCATTATTTGCCCATCAAATTAGGCTGTATTGAGCATTGGTTTCTTCTGTAAAGTGGGCCAGGATTGAAAGCATAATAAAGTTCTCAGTAATGAGCAGCCAGAAGTATATTTTAGCTGCTCTCTGTTGTACAAATGAAACAATTTTTTTATAACACTTTAGTTTAAATATTTATGCCTTTCAGCATGAATGATAACTAGATGCCGCCTTCCTCTCCAGGCATATCTCAATTGAACCATGTGTATGCCATGTTCTGCTAACGGAAATCTATTTTGAGAGCTGGAGAAATATGGGTCCTTAAAGGAGCTTAACTCTTGACCTGATTTTTCCTCTTTTGCCTGGAAGTGGTTAGTCCCCATGATTGAATATAATAAGTCAAACAGGAGAATATATTCCTATGTTATGTGAATAGGATTCTGAATACTAAGATCAGTCTGAAAGCTCTGTTGGACTTATTGCAGTGATTTAAAAAGAGGGACTCGTATTAGTTGTATTTTTAATTTTGCTGTATTGAACATTGCTGGAAACAAATTAGCTATTATTCGAGGCATGCTGACATTAGTTTTGGATCTCTGGTGTCACAGTATTTCCTGTAACAGAAATTAACCAATACACATATTTTAGGATTTTGATAGCTTAGCATCCTTTAGGATGGGGATGTTGGTTTTGTGGAACAAATGTCTCACACATAATAGATATTCTTTAAATATTCATTGTTTTTAAATCCTGTCATAGGTAATATAATAAATTCCTTTATTGTTCTGTTTCTAGTTGAGCAGTTAATAATGAAAAAACAAACCTTTACATTTTGGGGTTGTCGTTTATATGTTTGTCTCTAAATTTAAAAGTTACAGAGTAGTTTCCAGTCTGAATTAGTAGAGGAAGTTTGCCCACTGGATATTTCCCATAATAAAATCACAGACAGAGACCTCTTCTCTCTCCCCGTCCCCTGTCCCCAGCACCCCCAACAAAAGAGAACTGGAAGAGATCTTAAAGGTCATCATGTCCAGTTCCTCTGTAAAGCAACTGAGAACTGTGAAGAATGTGTCAGTACTTCTTTATCTTTGGGAAAACAGAGCTAGAGGATGAGACCTGAAGGATATGTTTAGAGATCATCTAGTCTAAGTCCCTCGTTTTATGAAGAGTGTTATGGTTCAGAGAGGATCAGTGGTTTGCTTGATTGCTTGCAGAGCTGGGACTAGAACCCAGGTCACTTAACTTCTGGTCAAAGTTTTTTCCCCTTGAATGATGTATAAAATTATGGGCAGACATAGATATGGCATAAACATCTGGTTAATCAACTTATGTGCTCATAAGTTGTTTCACAATGATATTTTTGACTGCTCAGTAGAGATTGGGCTAGTAATCCACCCAAGACAAACCAGTTTTATGAAGAATGCATATTTTCCATATTATCACATGTATTCGGATGCAATGTCCGTTGTAATAATTTGTTAATACATGTGTCTTGGACAGACACTGCACATAGTCATTGAGTTGGACCCGGAATTTAATAAGAGGAGGAGAGTGAACTAGATTCCATTTGGGAAATTATACATCACTTTTAATGAGCTCAAGCTGTTTCCTGTACCCAAAGCCTACCGCATATCTTTTAATACTGATATTCTCCTCTTGATTCCATATGGCTGCCATTCAATGAACAGCACAGCCCCTTTTGTCTTATATTATTTATTCCAGTAATATGTGTCTTTGGGTGATACCTTTGATACTACTTATTTCATGTAAGTCATCCTTGGTAATGTGTTCATGCCCACCATGTGTCTTTCCATTGCTTTAGTGTATTACCAATGGCAACACAAATGCATGAAATAAGTGGCATAAAAGATATCATCACAGATATATGTTACTGGGTAAGTATTGAGGCCTATATGTCCAAAGATATTTATTATAACACTTTTGTAGCAAAGAATTGAAAAAAAAAAGGGTGCCCATCAGTTGAGGAATGGTTGAACAGATTGTAGTGTATGAATAAAATGAAATATTTTTACACTATAATAAATGACAAAAGAGGTGGTTTCAGAGAAACCTAGAAAGAATTGTACAAACTGATTCAGTGAAGAGAGTGGAATTAGGAAAAGTTTATCCATTGACTACAACATTATAAAGGAAAATAACTTTGAAAGACTTAAGAACTCTGATCGGTGCCGTAATTGTGACCATGAGAAAGCATGCTTCCCACCTCCTTGTAGGTGATGGAACACGGGTGAAGAATGAAGCAAATCTAATGTATAACCTTAGCAAGGAAGGGCTTGTTTTTTCCTTTTTTTTTTTTTTTTGAAAGGGGAATTGTGGGTAGGCAGTGATCAAGGATGTGCTGGTAAATATTAATATCCAGTTTTCTGAAACAGTACCCTTTTAGGTTCAACCTATGTTATTAACATTTTCTCCTCACTTTCTTCAATCTAGACAATAATTATTAAAAATAAATCAAGCCCTCATTTGTAGTGCTTGCTGACTTCTAATGGTGGACTACTCAGACTGAAAATTTAACAGTTGGTTTTTGTGAACCACTATGAGCACATTATACTAGCACACTCATGGTAGTGACAGTAATACAGAAGAAAGAAGCACCAATGAAACAATTTTAAAAATACACAGAAAATATCAGAAGAAAGTTCAGTAGGAGACAGAGACACACAGGGCATTTTGGGTACTGTTGTATTAAATTTACAGACACACACAACAATTGGTATGTAATGGTGGCTCACTATTTTATATTCAGTATCTTTTTCTTTTCGTATTGAAATACTCATGTTTATATTTGCATTTCTAATTTTAAAAAATAGAAAAAAAAAACCAACCAAACCTGATGAGTAGCCTGAATGTTACACTGATGTGTACAAAGTATTAAATGACCCAGAGGAAGTTCTCTTGCATTTTGTGGAGGATTTGTGGATGGAATTTGACAAAAATTTCATATGATAAGGAGAAATGGATGGTTATGATTGGGAGTGCCATGTTGATGAGATCTCTAGGTGTAATAGGCCAGGCTTCACTCTTACTCTTCTGCTAACTTAGGTTCAAGACTGGAACACTCATAGAACATCCTGACAGGTAATAAAAAGAGGTTTACTTTGCCATAGCAGGCAGGGATACAGAATTGATCTGTTTGGGTGCAGTTTCCTTGCTTTTGTGTTTCCCATGATGGTCTATCTCCTAGCCAGAAGACTGAAAGAGGAGTAGGTGACTTTGAGAGGCTTGGCTTTTTTTAACTTCAGGAAATTACCACAACCACCCTGTTGTCTTTGAGCCAATTAAATCTTGAGAATTGTTTCATTGGAGAGGTTTAGTTGCCTTAGTGGATAGAGAGCCAGCCTTAAAGCCAAGAAGATCTGGGTTCAAGTTCCACATGCTTCTGTGTGACCTGGGAAAATCAATTGGCCTCTAGACAACTGTAAGATCTCTAACACTGTGAACTGCAGAGAAGGTCCTGACCTGCAGTTGTAGAGAGAGTTACCTCACCCTGGTATTTCTAATGTCAGTGAAATCTGGTCCTTATCTCTTGAGGAAAAACTAGCATTGCTTATGTGGAGATGCTCCTTCCACGGGAATCTTACTGAAATAGCTTCTTTTAACAAAGTCTGAGGGCTAGGATTTACATGCTCTGTTGACAAGCATAGTCTTATAGAATTTTAAATCTGAGGCATCTTAGAAATCCTTGTGGAGTAGTAGATAGTATACAAAATTTGGAGTGAGGAGACCTGAACTCGAATCCATTCTCAAACACTTAATATTTGTGTGATCATGGACATGCCATTCAGTGGGATATTAGACTCCAATAAGCAAGAGTAATTAGACTGTCTTTTACTGACATTAGTACCTACCCTTGAAGTTGTTATATTTGCAAAACAAATCCCTGATAATGACTGAGCTTGTCCCCAGAGAGGAGAGGAGAAAATACATCTGCCTCTTTTCTTTGCATATTACTAGAATAAATATGGGTATGAAATATTACATTTACAATTAGACACAATTGGTGTGATTGGTTTTGCTGAACTCTTTCTTCTTCTTTCTTTTTTAATGTTTGTTCCAAAAGATGCCTTGCTAGGGAAGGGAGAGAGGAGGAATGTTTTCAGAAATAAAAATGATATAAAAACAAAGTGTATCATAATAAGAAAAAAAGATCCCTCACTCTCTACCCTTTCTTCTCACCTCTCCTCTCCCTTCCCCTCTCTTCATAAATTATTTAATTCTCCTAAAAGCCAAGTACAGGGAAAAAAATTGAATTAATTAGCTCTTTTGGTTAATTGCATTCCGACTAATCAGGTAGTCAGCTGTTATTGCCTGCTATATGCCAAGTACTGTACTAAGTACTTGGGATAGTTGAGATTTTACTATATTTCAAAATGGAATATAATCAGATGTTGAAGAAAACCTTTGGAAACTTGCTTTAATATTTCCTCTCAACTCTTTGAGTATGTCTATGTGTTAATAGAATTATCTGACCAGGTTTGTTTATTGCTCTCTTAATGAGGCTGTATTTTATTGTCATTTAATTAGTAACAAATGAGAGAGGGGTGTGTGTGTGTGTGTGTGTGTGTGTGTGTGTGTGTTTGTGTGTGGTTTTGGGATCTTGGATTTATTGTTGAAAGGGACATAAAGATCAAGTCAATTTTTTTCATTTTTCTAATGAGGAAGCTGAGCCCAAAAGATAGGCAAGGACTTGCTAAGTTTCACAACTTAGTAAACAGCAGGGATGGGATTAGAATTCAGTGCTTCTCCCTCAGACTCCAACTCACTTGGGTGTCATACAAAGGACACTCAACCAAGTTAGCTCTGTATTAAAACAGTAATTACTCAGATCACTGACTGGTTTGGGAGAAACCTGCAATTGTTTTTTCTTTTTTTTTTCCTGCAAGTAAATATTTTACTGGAGGTAGGTACCCTTGTTAGCCATTTATTACTCTGTGGGTTATTTTTTTTCTGGCCGTGCTGTATATACCTACCATATCCCCTGATGCCTTTACCCCAAGAACATTTCATCCAGATGAAGTGTAAAAAGTTTTTATGGGAAGAGTTAGGAGGATGCTAGGGAGATGTCTTTTTGGAAAGAAATGTATTACCAGGTATCCTGCTGCTAGCCCCTGTGAATACTAGTATAGGCCAGATGGTACTTTCTCCTTTCCATTTTCCATAGCTTTTTCGCAGGCCCACAGTGTTGCCTTTGTCACCACTACACATATCTCTTCCACCCCCTCCCCACCGCCCCACACAAGATGCATCCTATCTGTTTACGTAATATGAGGCTGTAAGAAAGCATTCATGAATTTAAAATATTCATGACATTTTTTTCTAGTTATTTTCTTACTTAATAGTGAAGGAAATTGTGGATCTGGGAATGTGCTTTCTTTTAAAGAAAATAAAATTTTAATTAATTTTTAACATTATTTCCCTTTATAACAAAGAAAAAATAGTTGTCATTACCTTGGTTCTACTTTCTTCACTCTCTGTCATTTCATACAATCTCTATTTCTCTGAATTCCACACATTTATCAGTTCTTTTGGAATAACCACATTTCATGAAATTCCTTTCCTATAATCTTCACAGTAGTCTTGCAATAAATAGGCATTTGCTTTGTTTCTAGTTTGTTTTTGTTTTGCTATTACAGAGTCCCATCGCGAATTTTTAAAATATAGAATTAAAATGTATAAATATATTTTAGTGCCCCTTGTGTCAATTAACATATTTGAGGGGCATATATTTAGTAGTAGGATTGATGATTTGGTGGTTATGAATATAGTTATTTGTGTATGTATGTATATATGTGTATCCCAGATCTGTCTCCCCGGCCTCCATGTTACCAACCCCCCCCCCCCCCCCCGACAGGCAGACACACACACACACCCACGCACGCACAGAAAAACCAACAAAACCTAGTCAAAAGAAGGGAAACACCAGCCATATTCTCAGATGAGCACATTAAGGAAAGATAGCTGTCGTTTCACTCCCCAAAGTATAATTAAAATATTTGCTTAAAGGCCACAAGTCGGAATATATTGTTTTATAAGATGCTAGTAAATTTCCCAAACTTCCTTTCTAGAATTAAGAGTCTGTCAGAGTATCTTGGTAAAGCTCTTTCCAGAAGGGATAATTCATTGAGACACAGGGGAAGGCAATCTATGTTAACCTTTGGTTTTAATTAAAATGGGGATTGAGACTCCAACACAAAAAATTTGTCTCACTTTAATTGCTGAAAGTGAAGGTGGTCGAAGTTCTATTCCAATAATCACTCTACTGGATGTGGAAAAAACATAAATCCTCCCCAAATTTGTACTTTGTAAGGTTGTAGCCATTAAATGCATGACATCAAATTCTTCTATGATGTATCCTCATCATTAAGAAATGCTTACTGAGTGAATGCTCAGTGTTTAGTATTCTGTTTGGCCCTTAGGAAGGAATGAATCAAATATTTGCTATGCTTGCCAGGAGTATGGATTTCTAAGACAGACAAATGCAGAGAGTAATAACAATAAAAATAAAAAAAAATTTAACAAGTAGGCAAAAACATACTCATCCAATCAATGCTTGCAAAATGGAATATCTATAAAAATATCGCGAAAACATTATTTGGTTTTACTTTTCTAATGTTTAAGTGTTATGTGTTCGGGGAGGGAAAGAAAGAGGTGCTTAATCACTTCTTTTTCTGAATTGGCTATCTTACTGTTTGTACCACACAATTTAGTAGTTTATTATATGCTATATTGCCTTCTAATTAATAGACCTATAAGGTGTTGGGGCTGGAAGGAACCTTATGGATCATTCAGTTCAACCTCCAGATTTTATGGAGGTGGGCATTACTGCCTGGAATGTATAAATCTCTGCTTTATAGAGTTCTCTTCCTTTAAGGTGTAGATTAGATACCATCTTCTACATGAAGCTTTTCCTACTTTCCCAAGTGATAGTGCTTTCCCTCCTATAGTATCTTTTTTTTTGGTAAGTCAATTGGGGTTAAGTGACTTGCCCAGAGTCATACAGCTAGTGTTATGTGTCTGAGACCGGATTTGAACTCAGGCCCTCCTGACTTCAGGGCCACTGTGCCACCTAGCTGCCCCCCTCCCATAGCATCTTGAAGGTAACTCTTCCATGTTAATACACAAAATAGATTTTTGTGTATTTATTCGTTCTATATTCATGTTCTCTGTATTTATGCTAAGTACTTGTTAATTTTTTTATGTACTTGTCTCCCCATTAGAATGTAAGCTCCTTGTGAGTAGGAATTGTATTATTCTTCGTACTTGTATGCCTAGGGTCTAGGATAGTGCCTAGTACACAGTAGTCCCTTATTGATTGATTATACTAGTTGTTCAGTCATTTCCCACTCTTTGTGATCCCTTTTGGGGTTTTCTTGGCAAAGATATTGGAGTGGTTTGCTGTATCCTTCTCCAGTGCATCTTACAGATGAGGAAACTGAGACACACAGAATTAAGTGACGTGTTCAGGGTCAGATAGCTAGAAAGAGTGTAAGATCAGATTTGAACTCAGGAAGATGAGTCTTTCTGACTTAAGGTTCAGCTCTATCCATTGAACCTCCCAGCTGCCCATTTCATTCATAGACTTGTTCTGTGATAAGATTGTAAGTTTCTTGAGGGCTTTTGGAATTAATCCTTTCTTATTAGCTTGGAGTGTCATTAGGTGGATAATTGCTCAATAAGTGCTTTTCAACTGGAAGAGAAAAGGAGAGAGGAGGAAGGGAGTTATGAGGCAATCATTAGCAGTAAGTTATTTAATTGTGCTGTTTTATTACTTGCCAACACTGATATTATGAGCATTTTACATAGAAATTTATTATTTAATTTTTATCTTGCAATTATTGGGGATAAGAAAAATGACATTTGTACTATTATTATCTAAGTAAATTGCATAGTTAAAATACCCTTTATATTTGTTCTAGGTACCAAATCTAGTCCCTGTTTTGATGTTCAAGCTTGGAAGACCACTGGAACCTCCTTCATACGTTGATATTTTATATACTCTACCTACTTTGGGTGTACATAAGGTTAGTATATTAATAGAATTACCTTTTCTAAAAAATCTTTCACTGTTTTGGGAATTTTGTTTTTAATAAAGGAAACAACATTTTGAAACCAATTTTGTATCATGAACAAATCTTACAAATTCTTCAGAGTACAAAGCATTGTTTGTCTTGTTAGGTTAGGATGGTTTAGAAGTATCTGGGTAGCAGAGTGAATAGAGTGCTGGGCTTGGAGGCAGGAAGAGCCAGAGCTGAGTTCATGTCCTGCCTCATATACTTACTAGTTTTGTGACCCTGGGCAAATCACTGAGCCTCTTCTCAGCCTCATTTTCCTCCTCTATAAAATGAGGGAGTTGGCCTTGATGGTTTCTCACTTCCCTTTCAGCTCTAAATCTCCGCTCCTGTGATTGTACAGGTGGCCGATGGTTCGTGGGAATTAGAGATGAAAAGTAGCACAGATCCTGTAGTTCAGCCCTTCCATTTTCTAGTTGAGGAGATCGAGGCACAGATTGGTGAAATAACATGACTAAGGCTGTGCAGCTAATAAGGGGCAGAGTGAGAATTTAAAACTCAGGTTTGCGCCCTCTAAATCCAGTGCTCTTTCCATTGTGCTATTCTTTAAGTGCCATAAATAACTTACAAATACTTTTTGTAGGAATACTCACGATAACCTTCAAATTCCAGACCGCAGAATCGTCTTGTGTTTACATTTGTCGTGGCAAAGCTTGAGATTAATCTCTATTCCATCAAACCTGATGGTTGGTTTCCTTGCATTCACCTACCCCTTACACAGATATTCAGAGGTCTATGGGCTGCAGTCTTCATTTAATTACATTCTTAAAGCAGCTAGGTAGCACTGTGGATATAGTACTGAACTTGGAATCAGGAAGATCTGAGTTCAAATTCGGCCTCAGACACTTACTAGCTGTGTGACCTTGGACAAGTCACTTAACCTCTACTCTGCCTTAGTTTCTTCATCTAGAAAATTATAAAAATGACAAATCTGGGGTGTAATAAAGAAATGATGAGTGTTTTGTTTCATTCATGCCTGACTCCGCGCCGCTCCCCTCCAATGTCCCTCCCCAATGTGGGGTTTTCTTGGCAAAGATAGTGGAGTACATCCTTCTCTAGTGAATTAAAGCAAACATAGAGTAAGTGACACAGCTAGGGTCACATAGCTGGTGAGTGCCTGAGGTTGAATTTGAACTCAGGTCTTTCTGATTCCAGGCCCAGTGCTCTATCAACTGAGATAATATTATATATTTACATAATATTATAATACCAAAATACATAATAAAACATGTAATACAAAATATCTATTAAATTATATTATCATTCATAATTATAAAATAATAACATCTGGCATTTTAGAAGAATATAATATTTATAAAGCACCTTGCAAACCTTAAAGTCCTTTATTGTGTGGTGGTTACTTTAAAGTAATCAGTCTGAGAACAGTCCCTTAAACTGCTGCCATATTTTACAGGTTTGTGTTGCCCAAATACTGCGAGTAATCCAGGTCCTGGGAAACACTCCCAAACTTAGAGCTGTCACTTTACGCCTAATGACATCTTTGTGGGAGAAACAGGTGAGCTCCAGAATAACTGTTGTGAAAGTCTTTTGTTTCAGAAGTGGAATGTTTTGTCAATGTAAGCTATAATTCATCTTACATTAAAAAAATATTAAACTTCTTGATTGTGCCGGGCACTGTCCTAGGATTTGGGAATGTAGAGACAAAAACAGAACAGTTTCTGCTCTCAGGGGGCATACATTCTACTATGCTCTGGCAAAGGAAACTTAGAAAAATCAATTAGACAATTGGGACAAGAACCAGGACAGAATAGGGTTGTGAAGTCCCAGAGAAGAGAGAGTATCCAGGAGAGAGGAGTCACAGCATCAAATACTGCAGGAAGGTCAAGGAGGGCAAGGCTTACAAAAAAGGCCATCAAGGTAGCAATTAAGAGTAATTTTGGGGAGAGTTACCTCTTTTGAGCAATGAGGTCAGAATCTTGTACCCAAGGGATTGAGAAGTGAGAAGAGATGAAGGAAGCAATGATCAAAAAGTTGTTATGGCTTCATAAAGAATCATGCCAAATATAAACATATATATATATATACACACACATATATATATACATGTATTTAATATATGGTTACACTATTGAGGCAATGCTAGAAATTTCATTTACCAAAATTTTAGCCAAGTTTTGGGCAAAGTCTCATGAAGGTTAGGCATTTTATAGCAGCATAAAGTTTTATTATAATAATTGTAATCTGATTTGGAAAATAACTCTTTCTACTAAATTTAATTCTTCTAGGATCGTGTGTACCCTGAACTACAGCGGTTCATGGCATTGTCAGATGTACCATCTTTATCTGTGGGCAAAGAGATCCAGTGGGAGAAACTGATTGCCAAAGCAGCCTCCATCAGGGATATATGTAGACAAAGGTAATATGCAGTGTCCATACAAGTATGTATACTTATACAAACATGTAGAGTTTGGATTTTAGGTTCTTGGTGCTAGGAATTCTAGAATCGTGGACAGAGGTCACTTAGTCCAGAGGTTCTTAACCTCGGTTTTATGAACTTTAAAACATACTTTGAGAACTGTATTTCAATATAATTGGTTTCCTTTGGAATCCTATATATTTCATTTTATGCATTTAAAAAGTTACTCTCCAAAGGGGTCCGTAGGCTTTACCTGACTCCCAAAGGATTACAAGAACCTGTGATTTAATACAACACAACATCCCCTGGACAACATCTGTCAAGTGACCTGTGTTTAAAGACTTCTGAGGGGTGGGGTGGAGAGGCAGCCCACTATTTCCTCAGGTGCCTATTGTGCTCATATATCTAATTATTAGGATGTTTAGCCTCATATTGAACCTAAATCTGCCTCCTATTTCTGTTCCTCTTTTTTTTCCTACTTCAAGAAGAATAAACTTCATACTTCTCCATGACAGTAGTTCCAACAGCTTAAGCCAACTATCACATGTCTCCTAAATCTTCCCATTTATAGATTAAATATATTATATTTATACATCATGTCATCTATATCATATGTTATGTATTATTATTATTATATGTTATCTACAATATAATCTCTTACTTCGTTTAGCCAGTCCTTTTATAGCATGATCTTGAGATTGTTCACCATGCTGGTTACCTTTGTCTGAACACTATCCAGTTTATTAATATCCTTCCTAAAATATGGCACCCAGAACTAAGCATAGTACTACTCCAAGTATGATCTGACCACAGGCAAGATCTTTTTCCATCCCAACTCTGCCATCCATTTGTTAGCTACTCCTCGAGGCCTGGTATCATCTGCACATTGGATAAGCATGTATTCGTAGTAATTAAAATAAGGGACAGTGTATTAGAGTGGCTAAAGAGCTGACCTTGTAGTCAAGATGACCTGATCTCCAGTCCTGCCTCTGACATATCCTGACCATTGGCAAGTTACTTCTCAATGCCCCAGGTAACTCTCCAAGAGAAATAATATTCTCAGAAAAGTTGCTGATCTCTATTGGTGGAAGGAGTTTCCTTATTGGGGAGAGCCCTAACCTACTGAAATTAGGTAGAGGGTCTTAGCACCCACCCTCTCTCTGTCTCCCTCTCTCCTTCCCAGGGCCAAAAACAAAAACAATAAAACCACCTAACCTACTGATATTTATCTAGTACTTTACCATTTGCAAAGTACTTTATGGAAATTATTTCATTTAATCCTTTCAACAAACCCTGACAAAGTAGTTATCAGAGATATTATCTCCATTTTGCAAATAAACAAATGAGCTCATGTTAAGTGGCTTGCCTGTGGTCACAGAACTAATACATTTCCAAGTTTGATTTGAACCCCGTATTTCTCTCTACTCCAAGTTCAGCTTTCTTCCCAAAATGGCATGTCACCTCTCTTGCCGTCTGTGCTGTAAGCAATATATAGCCAAACAAACATATCCGGAAATTCCACTAGAGACCTCCTTCCACACTAACAGAACCATTCATGACTGCATTTTTGGGTTCACCCGTTCAACCAGTTCCAAATATACCTAATTTTTACTATTATCTAACCCTACATTTATTGATCTTATCTCAAAAAATAACATGACACTTTGTCCAAAGCTTTGCTAAAATTTTGGTAAACAAAATTTCTAGTATTCCCTCGATACTGTAACCATATTAAAAAAATAGATTCTGGCATGATTCATTGTGAATCCATAATAATTTTTGATCATTACTTTCTTTTCTAGATACTAACTATACCCCTGCCAAAATGAGTCCTAGAATTTTGCCAGAAATCAATCAAGCTAAGTGACCATGATTTGTTGACTGAATTCTTTTCTCTTTTGAAAACTGGGGACAGTTGTCTTTCTTTAATCCTACTGTTTATTGTCTTCGATCTTTTAAAGATCATTGACAGTGATTTTGCAATCACATCTGCCAGCATACTTAACAGTATTTTGGTATTGTCTGAGGAGGAGGAGGAATTGTTTAGGTACTTGCAAGAAAATCTAAGGAGGTTACTTTCACTTTGTAAATTGAACCTGACCTTTTTTTGTTTGTTTCTGTGGCTAACTGTAAGACTCAGTTAATATTTTTTTTACAACTCTTAGATAATTTTTCTGCATACAAATGTTGTTTGCAGAACACAAAATGCAAAACATGATCATCCTTATTTTTCCTAAATTCAGAGCCTTGAAACTGATGTACTAGACTGTAGTCACAAATTATTTTACTCACTTTACCTTAATGTCTTATTATTCAATTATCTGTAATTATAGGGATTTTATCAGGGAAGAAATTGTTTGTCGCTGATAACTAAAAAGAAAATGGCCTGAAATTGTTACTGATATTCTGTGCTTTTAAAAACTAGACATGGAGGAATCAGGGAGATGACTTCTCTTCTCCATAACTAAATAAAGTAAGAGTGGTTGACATTCCTTCCCCCTTCCCTCCCATAACAAAATTACACTTAGTGACATTCCATTTTTCAACAGCTTATTTTCTTTCCTGTGCTGTTAAAAATATGTGTGTAGGGGGGAAGAATAAATTAGATACTATTTAAAACTAATTATAGTTCTAGAATTTAATAGTCTGCCATCATGAATGTTTTCAAATTCCTGTAAGACAGAAGTGGGACCTGGCAGTGGTGTATGCTGTAAGATCCCATGACTATTTTGTCTTCCCCTAGATGCTTTACTACCCCCCTAACCAGGAAGTTGGCCATAATTGAAAAAGTATAACCCAAGGTAAAAAAGGCATAGCTTTACCTACTCTGGTTCCATCTTCCTCTCTCATCCTAGACTTTTGTCTGAGTTAACTGGAGTCTAAAATTGCCTTTTCTTTTTTGTAAAATATTTTCACAGCCAAAATCAGTGTGAAAAATTAGGATGGAAGCAGGTAAGATGTTAATAGAAGAGGAGTCTGTGCCAATTTTTGGGAAAGGCAAAGTGGATTAAGCACAGATGTGATGAAGCAGTCTTTGCAGCATTAATGCTTGTCGTTACATGCAGAGGGCCTGTGAGTATTAACACTGATTGATTTTCCTTTTCTCTTTTTTCCCCCCATGATTTTTCAATAGACCGTATCAGCATGGGGCAGATATGTTGGCAGCCATTTCCCAGGTGTTGAATGAATGCACAAAGCCTGATCAAGCTACTCCTGCAGCCTTAGTATTGCAAGGTCTTCATGCACTCTGTCAAGCCGAGGTAGGCTTCTTTTGGAAGTTGTTTTGGAGAACTTTGTAGAATAGAGTACCTGGGCAGAGGGGAGCCCAAGGTCCAACTGTTCATTTAGAGAGATGTTTCTTTTTTTTTTTTGGTGAGTCAGCTGGGGTTAAGTGACTTGCCCAGGGTCACACAGCTAGTGAGTATTATATGTCTGAGGCTGGACTTTAACTCAGGTCCTCCTGACTCCCAGGCCAGTACTCTATCCACTGTGCCACCTAGCTGCCCCCCAGAGAGATGTTTCTTAGGTTACCCTTTCAGAAAGGTGAACAAACCCACTTCACAATGACTTTTTAGTACGTGATAGAAAAAAAGGGATCTTTTATTAATGATCATTTCATGATTTAAGTTTTTCAGACTCTTGTATGATTTCATTTTTGCCTTATAACAGTCTTACAAGGTAGATTCTTTCAGGTGTGGTTTTCCCTAGGTTACAGAGGTAGCAATGAGGTTTTGAAGAGTTTAAACAACACCTCCCGCTGTATCTAGTAAGTGTTAGCAGTGGGATTTAAACCTTCCTGACTCCAAGTAAAGCACTTAATCTATGCTGTGTCTCGATGTGGCTTTTCTTCAAGTTTCCAGATTCTGCTGGCCCTAGATGGAAGACTAGGCAAAGATAACGACAAACTGCATCTTCTTGTTCTGTTGTTCCTTCCTTCTTCTTTCCTTTTCTTTTTGTAAGGTTGCAATGGAAATTTTTGTTGAGAGTGCTTTTAATGAATTCACTTCAGATAGTGTTTCTTCCTAGCATAGTCTTTAGTGATCAGTGGAAGGGAAATGTGGACTGAACCAGGATCAGTTTTACATCCAGGGAAAATTGTTAATTACTTGAAAATAAGCAGAGTATCTGTGGTCTTCTAGAGATGTGATGTGAGACAATGAGTCAGTGTTAGACCTAGGATTTTAAATCATATTCTAAAGTTTTGTTGTCTGGAAATCTCTTCAGGTCTCCTCCAGGTGCTACAAATGGCAAACACAGTCTCTCCCTGAATACAGAAAATCACAACCAAACCACATAAATTATATACATTGATTTTTACAAAAGCATTTGATACTCTGAGAAGATCTTTATTGACTTTTGGAAGTGATCATCCAGCTTGAGTACCCTAAAAAGTCACTGAAATCCTGATATTTTTCCTCAGTTACACGACCGATTAAAATAGTGGATGACTTTACCATTGTCAATAGAGTTTAATGGGGATTTTGTAACATAATCACCTTCATTCATTCTTTCAACATCAGTGTTGGAGGAAAGCCAAATTTTAGATAAGGTTTTTTCCCTCAAAGCCTTATTCTGTTTCCTCACAGAGTTATGGGGTGACTTGAGATTTTCAGTGGCTGTGGCTGCAGAATGTTAGTAGATGGAAAGCCTAAGTTGGAAAAATTTTAAATATGGACTAGTGATGGACCATGTATACATCAGTTGAGGTGATAGATTTGAGGCTCATTTGAGGCTCATTAAATTTGTGGAACCTCATTGGGTGATTTTTTTTTTTCAGTTAGAATTCATAAAAACTACTAAAGCACAGAGGGATTGTTATCTGCATTGATTAAGGATTATATACATTTGAGTAGAATAAACATGAAGTATATACTAGTATATACTTTGAAGAAACTATAGATCTTTAAAGTACTTTGAATTACAGAGTTGAATGAAGTTTAAGAAGGAATGTTGTTATGGAGTAGAGGGAAGCCTGGGAAACTGCAAGGAGGAGGTGGCATTTAAAGGATAGGGTCTCAAAGCAAGAAAATGAATGCTAGATCAGAAGAGTCTAGGTCTCCAATATCCCCCTGAAAATAAGGCTGCAGATACAGTAAACAATGACAAAAGAAACCAAAAAATTCCTCCAAAGTATCTCATAAGAAAATCACTTCACATAAAAAGAAAAGAAGAAAAAAAGCTACAATAATACAAATAAGTATTATGCAATAAAAGTCTGAAGTGGTGACATTAGAGGAAAAATCAATGAATTATCATCAGCAGTACTTCTAAAAATGAAGCTGTTCATTGCAAGAGTTATTAAAGGAATAAAGGAAATTTTAATTTGGTATCAATGGGAAAGAACTGACAAGAGTGAAAAAATTTTAGAAAAAAGATGATACAACTTAACTTGATATTTTTGTGCATAATTTTAGTACAACCTGTATTTACTGAGAGATAAAATTAACCATCTTCAAGACAAATCAGCAGAAAAATATAAAATAGAAGCTAAAACTATCATTATGTAACTGGAAGAAAATCTGATGATCAGTTCATGGATTTAGAGTTTAACAGGTCCTTGGAGGTTGTCTAGTACAAGAGGAAGCTGAAGTGTGTGAAGGTCAAATACCTTGTTCCCTCACACAAATAATTAGAGTAGTCTGGATTCTAATTAGTCCTCCAATTTCACTGTATCTTGCTGCCTCTAATGACCTTACCAATAAGTGGAGTTATTAAGAGTACGGAACTTAGAAAGCTAATCCAAAAGTTATTACCCTCCCTGAAAAAGAGAAGTGAAAAAAGGTAATCTGAGCACTCTATTTCAGGAACTCAACGGACAAAATTTTCTACAGTTACTGAAAGAGTGAGAGAAATCCACAAGATATCAAGAGTTATGAACATGAGTTTCATCTCTACCAGGCATATTCTTATAAGTTATGCTGTTTGACAGTGACATAGAATTGATTTTGCAATCAACCAGGAAGATCAATATTATGTGTCAAAAATGCAAGTTTTAATTGCACAGGTATTTTAGTCCTAAGGTGAAGAATTCTAGATGATGCTGGAATTTGAGATTTTACCATGACAAAAGATAGTCTTTTAAGACTTCACAAAAATTCTTGGACTTGCAAATCAACTATGTAGAACTGCTAGATAAACTCTTAAGTAAACTTTAAAGTTATGGATGTACTCAATGGAAATTTTGTTCAAGGACAGCAGTTCAATAATAAGTTGTCTAGATCAGAGTTTCTTAAACATTTTACATTCCCGACCTTTTCAGTGCTTTTTAAACTGTGGTTGTGGTCATGACCCACAGTTTCAGAAGTGCTGGATTATAATTTTGGTCATCTCAGGGTAACCACATTAGGAGTGGCCAAGAAGACAGTAGGTGTGCTGATATGACTAAATATCACTCAGTACTACCCCAATGTCATCAACTTATAGGAGAGCAATGTAATGATAGTTTTGGCTAGATTAACAAATATACAAATCTGTCTAGCTTAACAAATGTAGTATAAATTTTATAAAGGGAGATTTTGGCTGGATAAAAGTTGAAAACATTATTTTCAATAATAATTAAAAGATATAAATAAGCTTAAACTAGTGTGGAATAAATTGTCATTAAAAAATAGAACATTTATAAATATTTGATACCTCAAATAGATACGTAATCTTTTGAGTTTAAGAATTACTTCCATAGATACAGCTCTATGTTGCAATCTAGGGGTGTTGGGCACCCCAACGCCAAAAGATGCAGGTCCTGCCTCGAAAGAATTCAACTCAAGCCTTCTTTCAGTCAGACAAGGTTTGTTAAAACACAGGTTGAGGTGGGCAAGATTTTAAGAATCCGTACTACTGGCCAGATTTTAAGAATCTGAGCACTTTAATGGAGACAAGATGGACCTTTTATTCAGAAAGACTGTGCGAAGGTCTGGATGTGATCTAGGAGTTGCCAAATAGTCTAGGGTGACTGGGAGGTAACAGAGAAGGGGTCTAGATGGAATTAAGGGTGGGAAGTAGCCATAGCTGATCTGGAGGTAGCAGACAATGAAGAGCTGGACTAGGTTAGAGGTAACAGAGAATTGGAGATTGGAGCAGGGTCAAAGCCACAATGCAAGGACAGTTGAAAGGATTATATTGAGAGGAGCCTCAGGCAAATGCCAGAGACCTGGGCCTCTTGGGAAAGTCCAGGGCCTTTTAGGGGTCCATCATTGGCGCCCCATCATCACAACCCATCCAGGCCTGATTACCTTTGTAACTCTTTCCATGTACTCCCAAAAGTTAGCCACATGGTGCCTACCCAGAGTTCTGGAGTTCTTCCCAATTTCCTCCTGATAGCGTGAGAGTACCAGTGGAACATTTTGTGTATCTATCTATGTGCTCTCTCTTTCTGTCTCCCCCTACCCCCATGTCCCATCTTTTCTTTCTGTCATACAATTCCTTGATGACATCCTTTACTCCTGTTCTTTCTTGGTTCCTTATTGGTTAGATATTGGCGCCTATCAATTATTGTCAGTTATTATCATTTATGTACTGTGTTTTGCATGATACTCATCTTTAATTCTTCAGACGGAGTGGTGTTTCAAATTTCACTGGCATGTGGCAACACTAGTAAACTGTGTTGAAAAAGTGAGCTTTGCTATTGTCAGAAGGTTGAGGCCAATAAAAATACTTTGCAATTTCCCAAAAGGAATCCAGATGTGCCTGTTTGTGCATGAGAAAGAGATCTGTAATCACCCAAAAGAGTTTGGCCTTTCCATCCACATAGGAATGCCAAAATGGATGAAATGTGTCTATTGCCTAGATTTCATCGTGCATCTAAATGAGTATTCCATAGAACTTGTCCAAAAATATAAATATTTAGGATAGTACAGGTGGTCAAACAGATAGACCCAGATTTGAAAAGGAGGTGTGTAGGATTGGTGAATATTTCATGTTGATTTAATTTTTTGTAAAGTGATTAATATAAGAAGGATACAACGGATATTTGATTAGCAGCATCACAAATGAAGAAAAAGGGTGGGGGAGGAAAAGGGGGGAGTGAAGATAATCCCAGAACAATTCTTTTTCATGTAGTACAGAGGCTATGAATTAGAAAATTTTGAAAAAGAAATTATATTACATGAAAATTTCAGAAACAAATCAGTAATAATAATATCTAGCTTTTATATAGCTTTTTTATGCTTGTAAAGCAATAGTTATATCATTTGATCCTCACAATGCTGTGAAGTAGGTGCTCACTGCTTATCCTCATTGTACAGATGAAGAAACAGGCTCAGACAGGTTATGTAAGTTGGCCACAGTCGTGTAATAAGTGCATCTGAAATAGATTTTGAACTCAGGTATTCTTGATATATAAACTATATAAACTAGCCACCTACATTGGGGTTGTGTGGATGTGAAAGGATTGATATTAGATTAGTATTAGTATAATCTTTGCTTATAAGGTAAGTAATATAATATGAGCATATTCATATGGTAGAGGTAAAATACTCAGAAACCACATAATCTAACCTGTACCTCACTAAACATCCCCTTTGTGACTTCCTAAAAAGTGGTCATCAAAGCTCTGCTACAACAACTTCAGTAAAAGAAATTTAATGTAATAGTTATGAATATAATATGGATATTATAATATATATTAAGAATATAAATGCTTACTAGCTTTGTGACCCTGGGCAAGTCACTTAACCCCAATTTTAATTCTCCTATAAAAAGAAGAAATCATTATGGAACAGATTGAAAATTCAGTTTTGCAGGATCTTGCCTAGGGAATCACACCGATGACATAGACCAAATATTTAAAATAAGTGGATAGAATAAAATTTATTGTGTTTCACCAGAATCCGGAAGATCATGAGTTGTGCAGGTGATGATGGAAAAAATTGAAATCAAATTGGAAACCATTAAGAGATTTCTATATAAATCTAAGCGTATACTAAATAACACTGACAATGAAAAACATCAGTATTAAATATATACTTACCTAACAGCATAGCAACTGCATTTTAGGGAAAGAAGTTACTTGAACTTTAAAAAGCTATAAACAGAAAAACAGTAATATCTGAAAAGGAGACTTAAGCCTCTGGTAAAGTAATGCAGCAAATCAAAGATTAAGAAGAACAAGAACTCCAATAGAATGCTGAATAAATTGAATTTAAGTATATGATAAGAACTAAAATAGTTTGGAATACAGTTTTTATTAAAAATTATACCAACTTTATATCATTTTATAAATTATATTTTATATTTTCCTTTATATTGTTACATTATGTTAACGTTAACTTTTGTTTATAAAAGCGACCATACCCGGGAGCAAAACAAATTTCAATTCTGAATTTCAGAAAATGTAAATACCACTTTTATAGACGTGTACTGCCACATTCAATGCTCAGTCACCTTTCAGATGTTAGTATTGCCTCTCAGGGTACAGTTATCTTTTGTTTTTTGTTTTTTGTCTTTTTTTGGTCAGCTATATTCTCAGCATCCTTTATGTTAGTTTCTCATTGGTTATTTGTTGCAGCTTGCTAATGTTCACTATGTTTTTCTCCGTTGCTCTTTGAATGATCATCAGTTTCACTTCTTCAGAGGATATAGACTTATAGCTATGTATTGTCACTGGAAAAAATATTGATATTAAAGATCTAGACATTTGTTTTAGAAAAACTTAGGGCTGTTATAAGAATCAAGCAATATAGCTTGTTATCATTCTTCAATTCTGGACCCATAACAGTATAAAAAATAATAAAAAGATATGTGATCAATAGATACAAGGCTAGATAGAGACCTGAAATATAAAATACTAAAATCGCTTGGGTCAAAGACCAAATTATACAAACAATATAAGTTATATTAAATGTAATGACAACATTAATGCAACGTATAAATATTTATAGGTTCAAGTTTAAGCAATTCAGGAGCCAATTTATATCTTGAATGTTGTGTTAATGAGAGAGAAGATCAATGAATTGAATTTACAGTTTAAAAATTAGAAATTGGACAAATTAACATATTAAATCAGCATAAAATAAGCCTTCAAAAATGAGATATTAATAAAACTAAGCAATACTGTTAACAAATATGTATCTGTACCAAAATATTATTAATTACTGTATTTGTAATTGCTTGCTTCTAGTTTTTTGCTATGTATTTAGTGTTTGGGGCTTGGTTAAATAAATTATGGCATATAAATATCACATGGTATTATAGAGCTATAAAAATGACAAATGTGAACAATTCAAAGAAGTATAGAATTTATATAAAGTGGTACAGAACAAAGAAAGCAGAACTCAAATAACAAAATACACTAATGACAGTTAATGGAGTTGAGAACAGCAGTAGAGGCAACAAGATTCAGCTAAGTACACAAAAAAGAACTTGGAGGGTCATGGAGGATAGGATGATTTTGATTCTACATTACTGAAGGTGAGATGTGCATCTCTTGCACGTTCTTGCATTTTTAAACAATATACAAATGAAAGTTTTATGATTATATTTGCAGTTTTTAAGGTGTGCTAGGGAATGGTATGTATAGTAAGAGATAAGGCAACTTTATCATTTCGATTTTGCTTAATGTCTTGTTATAAGGGAAATGGGAGGAATATTCAGAAAGATTGTAATGTAATCCAAGACAATTAAAAATATTTTTAAAAAGACTTGAACTTAGGTAAAGGTAGTGAGAGAGTGAATTTTTAGCATAGTAGCAGTATAAGCAAAAGGATAGGGACAGCTTATCAGAGGGTCTAGTTTAACTATAATGTTGTAAAAAAAAAAATCAGGGAAAAAGTAATGTGAGATAACCTTGACAATATAGGGTGCTGTCAGATATTAGAGGTGTTGGCTGGTGGGAAAAGAGAGTTTGAATTTTACTCACCAAGCTAAAGGGAGCCAGGGAAGATGTTTGAGTGAGTGATAAGATTTATCAAATTCATTACCAGATTTATTCAAATAAAAGATTTTTTCAGGCATCGTTAAAAAGGATCGATTGGATGATGCAATAGGATGGAGACGGTAATTCAGAACTTATACTAGTTTGCTGGCATTGGAAATAGAGAAAAATGGATTGATGTGAGAGATGTTGTAGAGATGGAATCTGCAGGACTTGCCACTTTTTGGATGGTTGTGTAACTAATTTAGGGGTGACTGACAGATTGTGTTCAGCTTATAAACATAGGAGATAGAATATGGTGAATACAGTGTCAGAAGTAGCTAGGTTGGAAAGAGGAGCGGGTAATTGTCAGTAAGTGCAATTTTGCACTCCTGGTGGGACATACAGGCAGATTTTTCCTGTAATTAGCTGGAGAACTGTGTCTGGAGTAGAAGTCAAAACTAGAGATTTAGGAGGTATCTGCTCAGAGATAATAGATGAAGCTATGAGACTTATAATATTGCCATTTGAGAACATATGAAGAGACAAGAATGGTAAAGACAGACCCTTGGGGAATACACATATTGAGAGATTAGGAAAGAACAAAAAAGACAGAAAAATCAGTCAGAGAACTGAGCAAACTTGGAAGGTATATTCTTTTTGAAGGGAAGAAAAAGCATAACTTAAGTATAATTTAGTGAAGAATGGTAAAAACTTCAGAGATAAAAATAGATATAGATTGAAAAAAATTACCATTATTTATATATATTGATTTGGAGCTTATTGGCTATCTTGTATAAAACAGTTTCAGTGAAGTAATGGGAGTGAAATTTTGTTGGCAAAGGATTTTGGCAGTGAGTGATAGGGGGTATTTAGACGGACTTAAAAACATCATGCGAAGACTTTTGGCAGATGGCAATGAGTAACGATACATAAGAGTGAGGGCATGGCTGCTGGAGCAAAGTTCTAGACAAAATGAGAGTGGATGAAGTTATAATGTGTAAGCAGAAAGATTAAACTTTAACCATCATCCTTAGAAGGGATAATTCCTATGTAGTCCTAGAGAAGGAGTAAAGAGGAAGGTAATGTTGCTGGGAAGTTTTGAGGGATAGAAACTTGTGGCCAAGAATATCTGTTAGTCCTGATCTCTTCATTGACCTAGGAAACAAGGTTATCAGTTGTGTGGGGGTTTGGTAGGCAATTAGGAGGCAGAAGAGAGAAAGCAAGGTTTAAAACATTCCTTGTGGGGAAAGAGGAGTAGGCAGCTATTCAGAGGGCA
Source organism: Vombatus ursinus (assembly GCF_900497805.2). NCBI lineage: Eukaryota > Metazoa > Chordata > Mammalia > Diprotodontia > Vombatidae > Vombatus > Vombatus ursinus. The sequence continues at coordinate 8,040,668 of NW_020953936.1, forward strand.
GCAGAAAACTTACCAGGTGTTACTGGGAGCCAGCTATCATTAGATCATCTCATTCTTTAATTGATGAAGTATCATTGATACTGTAATTTTCTTCAGAGATACTCAGGCACCTTGGATCACAAAAGGAGTAATTGGATGGTGGATTATTTCTATAGATGAGGATTTACAGGTCCAGAATGGCAAAGGATTTTAAGGGTAGGGGCTAGTAAAACACAAAAATAGCCAACCATGGGATCAGGGCTCAGTATGAGAGCAAATGGAGTTGGAGTGGGGATGGTGAGTAGGAATTATAATTTTTTTCTTCCATTTAATAGTATTTTATTTTTTTCCAATTATATGTAAAGATTGTTTTCAACATTCACTTTTATAGGATTTTGAGTTTCAAATTTTTTTCTCCCTCCCTCCTCTGCCCCATCTCCAAGACAGCATGCAATCTGATATAGGCTATACATGTTCAATCCTATTAGACATATTTCCGCATTAGTTATATCGTGAAGAAAGAATCAGAACAAAAGGGAAAAACCACAGGAATTGTATTTCTGTCCATTCTATTGTGCTCCCCTCTCCCCGTTTATTCTGTTCTCTCTTTTCACCCTGTGCCTCCTCACAAGTGTTTTGCTTCTGATTACCCCCTCTTGCAATCTGCTTCTTACCCTTATACCCTCACCCCCCACCTTCTCTTATCCCTTTCCCCTTCTACTTTCCTGGAGGGTAAGATAGATTTCTAAACCCAATTTTGTGTGTATGTTATTTCCTCTTTTAGCCAATTCTGATGAGAGTAAGGTTCATTCACTCCCCTTCACTTCCCTCCTCTTCCCCTCCACTAAAAGCTTTTTCTTACCTCTTTTATGTGAGATAATTTACCCCATTATACCTTTCCCTTTCTCTTTCTCCCAGTACATTCCTCTCTCAACCCTTAATTTTACTTTTTAGATATCATACCTTCATATTTAACTCATACCCATGCCCTCTGTCTATATATATCCTCCTTCTAAGTACCCTGATACTCTGCTCTTTTCATTAAGAATGCTTGAAAGTCTTCTATCTCATTGAATGTCCACTTTTTCCCCTGAAGGATTCTACTCAGTTTTGCTGGGTAAGTGATTCTTGGTTGTAATCTTAGTTCCTTTGCCCTCCACATTATCAAATTCCAAGCCCTCTGATCCTTCAATGTAGAAGCTGCTAAATCTTGTGTTATCTTGACTCTGGCTCCACCATACTTGAATTGTTTTTTTCTGACTGCTTGCAATATTTTCTCCTTGACCTGGGAACTCTGGAATTTGGCTATAATTTTCTTGGGAGTTTTTCTTTTGGGATCTCTTTTAGGAGGTGATTGGTGGATTCTTTAATTTCTATTTTACCCTCTGGTTCTGGAATATCAGGGCAGTCTTCCTTGATAATTTCTGGAAAGATGATGTCTAGGCTCTTCTTTTGATCATAGCTTTCAGGTAGTCCAATGATTTTTAAATTATCTCTCCTGGATCTATTTTCCAGGTCAGTTGTTTTTCCAGTGAGATATTTCACATTGTCTTCTATTTTCTTCTTTCTTTTGGTTTTGTTTTATTGTTTCTTGATTTCTCATAAAGTCATTAGCTGCTGTTTGCTCCATTCTAATTTTTAAGGAATTATTTTTTCCAGTGAGCTTTTGGACCTCCTTTTCTATTTGGCCAATTCTGCTTTTTAAGGCATTTTTCTCCTCATTGGCTTTTTTGACTTCTTTTTACCATTTGGCCTAATCTCTTTTTTTAAGGTGTTATTTTCTTCAGTATTTTTTTGGGTCTCCTTTAGCAAGCTGTTGACTTGTTTTTCATGATTTTCTTGATTTTCTTCCATTACTTCCATCACTCTCATTTCTCTTCCCAATTTCTCTTCTACCTTTCTTATTTGATTTTCAAAATCCTTTTTGAGCTCTTCCATGGCCTTAATGGGGATGGAAACTGGACCCCTAAAAGGAAAAGACCATGTCTTTGTGACCTGGACCCCAGAGCCCTTGAACCCAGATCTCTGGTGTTTGCCAGAGGCACCTGCCCCATTCTAGTCAATAGTCCTTTTAACTGCTCCTTGACTCTCAGGCTACAAAACTCCCTCAGTTATCTGCACCTGGCCCACCCAAGGCTACTTGCCACTCCTTAATCCCATCCAGATCTCTCCACAGTCTTTCTGTATAAAAATATCCATCTTACCCTCATCAAATGCACAGATTCTTAGACTCTGGCCCCCATGTATTGGCTCACTAGGAGTCTGGCCTGCTTCTGTTGGTGTTACAAGAAACTCACTACTTTGACTGGAAGGAGGCTTGAGTGGTTGAATTCTTTCAAGGCAGCCTCCCACCCTTGTATTTCAGGGTTCCCAGAATCCCCAGACCGCAACAGTCGGAGACCATTCATATTTTTCTTCGAGGCTTTGGATTTAGGAGCTTGGACTTTGTTGTCTTCTTCTGAGTGTGTGTTTTGATCTTCCTTGTCACCATAATAACTTTCTGTAGTCAGAATTTTTTTTTTCCATTGTTTGCTCATTTTCCCAGCTAATTATTTGACTCTTAACTCTTTGTTAAAGTAAGGCTCTGCTGCCAAGGTGGAGGGTGCACTGTCCCAAGCTTCATGGATTTTGTGCAGAGATACTTCTAGAGACCTGTAAGTTTTCGGTTCTTCCAAGTGGTATCATCTCAAGAGAGATTTTTACTACTCTCCTAGTTTGTGCTCTGGTCTGTGAAAGACCATAAGCACTCTTTTTTGTTCTGAAATTGTAAGGAGGGTCTCCCCTCCACTGTGGCTGCAAGCTCTGCTATGTTACTGCTCCTTCTTGCCCTGGGACTGCCATTTAGGAGTGTGACCTGGATCTGAGTATCACAGCAACAGACTCCTGCCTCAGTGCTACCAAAAAGACCCCTGTAATCTCCTTCTGATGAATTGTTTGACCCCCTTACTGTCTGGGTGAGAGCTCTGGAAGCAGTCACTGCCACTGCTGATTCAGTCACTCCCAAGGTCTCCTTCTGTTTTGCTGGGACCGGGGCTGTGCTGGCATGTCCTGCGCTGGACTGTGGTCTACTCTCACCCAGGTGCAGTAGCCCCTTCCTGCTGACCTTCTGAATTGTCCTTGGCATCTGTGGGCTGAGAAGTCTGGAAACCACTACTGCTACCACTGATTCAGTCCTCTGAGGTCTGCTCCGAGGTTTGCTGGGGCCCAATCTGTGCTGGCATGGTCTGCGCTGGACTGTGCTCCTCTCTCATCCTGTCGACCTTCTAAGTTATCTTGGGCTGGAAATTTATTTCACTCTGTCCATTTTTGGGTTCTCCTGCTCTGCAAATTGTTTAGAGTCATTTTTTAGAGGTTGCTGGAGGGGTTTAGAGGAGAGCTCAGGCAAATCTCTGCCTTTACTCTGCCATCTTGGCTCTGCCCCGGGGCCTGGAAGTCTTAAAGGAGAAGAATATATTTTGTGAGAGCATGAGGTTGGTGGAAGGATATGTGATTGGACAATGTAATTTTACAATTTAGGATCTTAGACATAATGCTCCTGCCAGAAATTGTAAGGCCTAGTAGGTGACCATTCAGTTGTATAGAGGACATGACTATTCTTGAGAAGTCAAGGTTTTAGGGTTGTCATCAACTTGAATATTTAGGAATATGTAACAGAGACAATAAGGTGTTACTATCTTAACTAAAGCACAAAGGTGTGTCAGCACTTACTTACCTCTTACTAGTTATGAAAAAATTCTTCAGTCAAACTTGATATAATTAGAGAGTGTTGAGGCAGGAGGTAGGTCTGAGGAATGTAGGCTCTAGCAATTGAGAGCATAACCTGCTATGGATAAATATGACTTTTGAAGGAGCTCACTCTTGACTTTTGTTGGTAGATTTCTCTCACGTGTCACCACTACCCTCCCACCCCAGAGTCCAGTTAGTGATAGCATCTTCTACCAGTGCTGCTTTCCCAACAAGAGATACTGTGAATGAAGAATAGTCATTGTACTGGGTGCCAAGCATGGGCATACAAATACAAACAGAAAGAAAGACATGCCCTCAAGTGGCTTACATTCTGATGGGGGAAGACAATACATAAACAAGAGCTGAGGCAGGTGGGATACACACTGTTCGGGCATGATGGAGAAAGTCCTGTGTAGATGAGGCATCAGTGTACTTAGAGAGGAATAAAAACACAGTTGTCCTGGGCCAACTCCTTATCTTGGAGATTCTGGGAGAAACCAGTACCTCACAAGGTTAGATTTCACATGTGGAGAAGACTTGCAATGTGACATGTAATCTGGGGGTAGAGTGATTTAAATTGAAGAGTTTTCTGTAACATAGTAGAGAAAAAAGCCTTGTGGTGGCTCAGAGAGATCAGTGCGAGGACCCTATGAGAAGGACATCGGTGTCCTAAAAGTGTTAGAGGCATGCGTTGTTGTGGCCACATGTATGTACCTCTCTACTAGTATACTCTGTGTTTGTGCCCACTTTTCTCATTGATGCTGTGTGTTTATTTGTGGGAAGTTGTGCCCCCAGCTGTATAGGGCTGAGGTTTTTTGCTAGTGTTCTTACAGTGCATCTCATCAAATACCTTTTCTTTGATCTAATTGTGTCTTTTGGCTGACCATCAAAGGTAAATGCACAGGTAGGGGTTTGTAGTTTTAGGAATATGGTCACCAGAGTACCTTGATCCTAGGGTGGCCATCTCCCTTGGGCTCAAGTTGGGGGATAGTTTCATGGGATCATTACGTTAGTAGCCTTCTGACTGATGTTCTTGATCTCTATTCTTTTCCGTCTCCAATCCATCCTGCATACTATTGCCATAATAATCTTCCTAATGCAACACTAGGATTGTGTCACTCTTTTTTTTTTCCTCAAAAAATATTCTGCAGCTCCCCATTGCCTGCCGAATCAAATGCAAGTTACTGATCTTGTCATCCAAGGCCCCCAGGGTCTTTCCTACACTGATCTTTTTGGCATTATTTCATACTTTTCTCCTTTACAAATGCTCTGTGTTCTAGCTAGACTGTAATAGGTGCTGCTTTTCATTCTCATCTTATCTTTTAATGTTCCTATGCTTTTGCCATGGATGTCTCTAGACTTCTACTAGAAGACATCTTCTGCTAGAGACATGGATGTCTCTAGTATCTCCCCACTTTCTTCTGTTCTTGAATTTTTTTCTTTAAACTTCCTTTAAGGTCTAGTTCTAGAGTGCCTTCTTTCATAAAACCTGCACTAATCCTATCCAGTTTTTCCTAAAACTTCTTACAGAATTGACTTTCTGGGGTAGAGCCAAGGTGGGGGAGTGAAAGCAGTGACCTGCTTGAGCTCTCCCCCAACCCCTCCAAATACCTGCAAAAAATGGCTCTAAACAAATTCTAGAGCAGTAGAACCCACAAAAAGAGTGAAACAAATTTCCGGCCCAAGACGACCTGGAAGGTCTGCAGGCAAAGTCTGTCGTACCAGGCTGGGAGAGGAGCACAGTTCAGCATGGGTCTCACAAAGACAGGGCCTCAGCGAACCTGGAGTAGGCCTCAGGGGACTGAATCGTGGGCAGCTGTGGTGGTTTCCAGACTTCTTAACCCACAAACGCCAAAGGAAACTTAGAAGGTCAGTTGGAAAGGCCTGTCACTGTGGTGAAAGAAGACTTCAGTCTGTCCCAGGTCCCGGTGCAGCCCCGGTCCTGGCGCAGCCCTGGGGATGTGGCTGCTTCTTGAACTCTTGGCCCACAGATAATGGAGGGGATCGAGTGGTTGATCAGAGGGGGATTGTAGGAATCTCTTTGCCGGCATTGAGGCAGGATTCTTTTGCTTTGCCCATGCTTGGATCTGGTGCTGGGGCAAGGAGGAACAGTGGTGTGGTGTAGCTTGTAGTGGCAGTGGAGAGGGAATCTTCCTCACAGTTCCAAGGCAGAAAAGAGTGCTTGTGGTCGCTCATAGACCAGAAAACAGGCCAGGAAAGGAGTAAATACCTTGATCATACCACCTTGGAAGAACTGAGAACTTACAGATCCCTAGAATTATCTCTGAAAACAGCTGCACAAACCCCCCAAAGCTTGAGACAGTACATTCTCCATACTGGAAGCAGACCCCTACCTTAACAAAGATTTTGAAAGTCAAATAATTGACCGGGATTATGAGCAAACAGTGCAAAAAGTCAGACCGTAGAATCTTACTTTGGTAACAAAGACATGATTACTATGGAAATGTTTTGCATGACTACACATGTGTAACCTATGTCAAATTGCTTGCCATCTCAATGAGGGTGGGTGGGGAGGGAAGAAGGGAGAGAATTTGGAACCCAAAGCTTTAAAAACAAATGTCAAAAATTGTTTTTACATGCAACTTGAAAATAAGATATACAGACAATGGGGTGTAGAAATCTATCCTGCCCTACAGGAAAAAAGAAGGAAAATAGATAAGAGAAGGGGTGGGGCGGGTATGATAGAAGGGAGGTCAGATCAGAGGAAGGGATATTCAGAATGCATGCTGTCTTGGGTTGGGGGGAGGGAAGAGATAGGGAGAAAATTTGGAACTAAAATCTTCTGGAAATGAATGTTGAAAACTAAAAATAAATAATCAATTAAAAAAAATTTTTTTAAAAAGAATTGACTTTTCTTCAAGTTTTGATAACATACATCTTTGTATAATAGTTATTTGTTTACAAATTCATGTCCTATTTCCTCATTAGATTGAATTTTTAAAATTAAAACCTTAACAATAATCAACAAGGAAGCTAAAAAAAAGAAAAAAGATTATATATCCTGCAAGTGTGGACTTCTGTTACATACAGTATTTTGTGTATAATAGTTTTTTCATAGTGATAACGCTGTCACCCTGATTAAAATATTTATGGATAGGCTATTTTCCTGCATCTCTGTCACTGTCCAGCAACTCCTACTCTGTTTTCTAAGAGGTGAGTGGCATGTTTTATGACAAATCTTCTGAATTCATGATTGGTCACTGCCTTGACCAGAGTTCTGTAGTTTTTCAAAAGTTGTTTTCCTATACAGTATCATTGTTATCATGTAAATTTGTTTTCCTTGTTCTGCACATTTTACTCTGCATCACTTCATAAGGGCTCCTCAGAAATTGTCAGAATTTGTCATTTCTTATGACATAATCATAGTTTATATCATTCATATACTACAACTTGTCCAATCACACTCTAGTTGATGGGCACCCACTTTCTTTCCAGTTCTTTGTTCCAACAAAAAGTACTGCTACATTTTTATATATGTATGTCCATTTCCTCTTTCTTTGACCTTTTGGTAGGTATATACATCTTTTGTATCACCCCTCAAATCTCCCCTCCTTATTAGATTTTTTAGCTACTTGACGGCAAGAACTGAATTTCAGTCCATCATTTTGTCCACAATGATTTGAACATTTTTGTTGTTCTGTCATTTTTCAGTCATGTCAGACTCTTAGTGATCACATTTGGAGTTTTCTTGGCAAAAATACTGAAGTGATTTGTCATTTCATTCTTCAGCTCATTTTACAGATGAGGAAACTGAGGCAAACGGGGTTAAGCAACTTGCCCAGGGTCACCCAGCTACTAAGTGTCTGAGGCTGGATTTGAACTCAGGAAGATGAGTCTTCTTGCCTCCAGGCCCAGCACTCTATCCGTTGTGCCACCTAGCTACCCAGTTTGAACACAGTGGATACTTTATTATTTGGACTGAATGGAATCCCTTTCATCATGTGCCTTTTCATCTTTTCTCTTAATTTGCATATCTCTTTCTAGTTTAGATGACAAACTCCCTGGATGGTGACTAAAATAAATGTATTTTATTGATTAAGGGGCTTTGCTCAATATAATTTACTGTAATATTATTTAGAAATGACTGAAGCACTGTGCTCTGGAGTTACCTGTACTGACTATATGAATGTATAATTTTGGTATTGACATTCTTCTAGATCTGTTTAGTAATGGATAACTTAAGGTACATTAAAAAATCTTAAGAGTTTTGTTCCTATCTGAGTTTCAAAGATTGTTGTAGGTCTTCCTGTATTGTTTGATGTCTCTGAGGCATTGTGTGTGTGTGTGTGTGTGTGTATGTGTGTTCGTGAATCTGCTATATGTAATGTGGTGTATGGAGTTGTAAAATTCTGGGCTAATCTTTTGTTTTTTTGCCAACATGATTTCAACAGAAGCCAGTGTACTTTCTATGGGGCCATTTATTCTGGTCTCTAATTGATATCATGTGTGAAGCATTGTATGTGGGCCAAGTGAGTTTCAAGAATGAAATGTTCAGTGTAGTTTCTAATCTGTTTCCCAGCAGTTTCTGGAAATAATGTGTGTCTCCACCTTGCTTTTTTTTTTTTTTCTTAACTCTATCTCCTTATGTCTTTGGCCTTGGACTGCTAAATTGAAAAAGCAAAGCAGGAGAACATCCTAAATAAGAAAATTTTGTGGATAAAAAATTATATTAATCTAACTTTATAAAGAAATTGTTGTTATGCTAAGTAATACACATAAAATTAATACATTATAAGAAGTAGATTTTTATAGGGTTTCATCTACTCTTTGAACGTAATGTCCACAAGCCAGAAAATTTTTTTTTTGCCTACATTGTTTTTCTTTCTTTTCTTCTCTTTGTCCCTCATCCTTTTAGAGCTTATAACAGGAATGTTCGTTTGTTCTTGGCTCAGATCAGAGAAACCTACAAATGCTGTTGCTTAATCGTTTAGCAGCATCACAAATGAGAAATTTAAAGGGAAGCTAATGGCCCGTTGCTAACTCCATGAAGGGTGATACCTTCCTAAGTTCTTCCTTGCAGACAGAAAGACTGGTTCTGGGTATCCTAGCTTAGTACAGTGAGTAATGTAAATAAAAATTTTTATTTAAAGTTTCTTGGACTTTGGGAAATGTGAAAATGTGTTTCCTAGGGTCAGTCTTGTGCTTTTCTTTAGGAATTGGTAGATTTCATTTAGAATGGAAAGAATTTCCATTTGTCCAGTGTGAGTATTGTCTCCTTAAATTCCAAGCCAAAGATTTCCAGTTTTCCAATGAGAAAAACAGTGTGCTTTCATTCATTTCTCTCTCCCTTTTCCATTTCAGTGACCTCATCTTTTCTTGCCACTTTTGATTTTCTTATTTTTTTAGGCCCTAATTACAGAAGGTTGTATTTAAGACTGTATATTTTAGTGCTCTTAGCTTCACAGGTCAGATGTTACACAAAACAAACAAAAGCTGTATAGGAGGGTGTTTTATGTTGATTCAGTTTGCCTGCAGAAGAGCTTCTTTTCTAAGCGTTGCCTCATTTATCACTCTAGGGCCTTTTAGCTAAATGACTATTAATACCTGTATGTGGGGATCCTGGAAAATTAGTACCTCCATTTATGAATTTTTCTCCCAGGGCAATTTACCAAAGGCATATAAAGTGACAGGGAAGCCTGCATGTTCTGTTCTTTTTTCCCCTCCCCCAAAAGCATTTCTCTATAGATGGCATTTTGAAAGTGTTGTCTATGTAAGACAAGCAAAATGCTTCCAGTCACTTGAAAGCCACTAGAAATGTTTCATGGTGATATGTCTGTCTCCATTTGACCTTGACATTTACTGAAATTGCATGAGAAAACCTTATTTTTCTCATGCAAGATGTTTAATTTGCATGTTGGGACTGTTCACACAGCTTGCCAATCCCCTCTGGCACCGCAGTGTTTATTTTGCATTGTTTATTTTGCCCTCCTATTGGAGAATGTGACTTGCTACCTGGTTATTATGCTTATAGAGCCTTAAGAAAAAGGTTTTTTAGGGCAAAAATCAGGAAGTTGGATTTATATATTTCCATTTCTAGACCAGTGGGTCTCAAACTTTATTTTGTTCATAGCACAGGGCTGTTGCTTGCCACGAGGACTTGTGTCACAGGGAACATTTGAATTGACATTAGTACTTAAGACTCAGAAGACTTGAGTATGCTCATATGATTGTTCTCTACAATATACAGGAGACACATGCATGTGATTGGAAATTGGAAACGAAGCATGCTAGTTGTGCTGTAGTTGGAATTACTATTGTAGATGCCTTCTTTAAACTCCTTCAATCTATTTTCTTCATCTTGACTTTTGTGACCTTGGTATTTGAAAGATCCATCTATAAGCTACTTAAGATTAGGGACTTAGTGATCATTATGCCACCAAAGTACTCAATATAGTACTCAATAAATGTTTGTTGAATGAATAGATGAATGACAAACTGGAGTTCATGTTGCTAAGGAACCCTGCCATCTTTTAGAAGTAGGCATTGTATTCATTCCTTTTTTTTTTCTTTACAAAAATATTTATATGTAATCCTATATTAGTTTGGCAAATCATTATTTCCCTCAGCTCCTTGAAGAATCTAATTTCATATTAGGTCCAGCCGAGTCAGCTTATCCTACTTTATTGGGTAGTGCTAAACTGAGTTGTCTTTATTTAAAATGCCCATTTATATGCTATTCTTGAATACTTTATTGCTTTCTTCTGACCCTTGGATATATAAAATATATTTTTCAGTGAACTGTCTTAAGATAGAAATTGACTAAGTTGTGATGAGAAGTAAATGTCCTTTTATTCTACTTAAGGACATAATTTTTTCCCCAGGATAGTCTCTTTTCATCTCATAAATTCTTTAGTGTCGCGGGAAGGGCATGGAACTAGAAGTCAGACCATCTGGGATCAAGGCCCAGCTCTGCCACTCACTAGTTCTTTGACCTTACCTTTTTAGGCTTCAGTTGTCTTCTTATCCATAAAATGAGGAAGCTCTCATTTCTAAAGTTGGTTTTAGCTCTAAGAACTTACGAGCCTGGGAATCACTGTCCTTTGTTAGCTCAGTTTTCTGTGCCAGTTTATATTTATAATCAATCAGTCCATGAAGATGCATTCATGAAATGCTTCCTGTATGCTCGGCACTGTGTGATAAGCACCAGGGAACAAAACATGTATGATAGTTTCTGCTTTCCAGAAGCTCATATCCTAATTGGGGTAGACAGTGTGGATAGGAGGGGACAGTTACATGAAAAGGTATAGTTGGTCCTAAGGGTTGAATGGCAGAGCCCATTAGGGTGCACTGGTTAAGTCAGATGACAGTGTCCAGGAGTCTGGGTGTTTTGAGGCAAGACAGAATGTAGAATCTGTAGAATGTAGAATGTTGTGGGTGCCAGATGGCAAGACCTGGTGGTCTTCTTTCTTACCAAAGTGATTACAGTTTGTAACGCTGTTCATCCAAGTGATATAAGTAGCTATGGCCACCTAGCAAAGCAGGAACTTGGAGATATCTGGCTCACCACTGTTGGGGAAGGGAGGAGTGATCCCAAGGTTTGGGATATGGGGACTCTGGGTTTCCTCTCTGAGGGCTGACTTGGCTCCCTGAGCTCAGAGATGGACTGTATTTGCGCTCTAATCAATCACCTTTTACCCTTTCTTTTGCCACTATTGCAACTGGATACCCAAGTGTGGCATCCACTCTTTCTTAACCCCGTCCATCACATGGAGGAGGGCCCCCAAGAAGTGTTTTTCTAAGATTTATTTACTGAGGGAAAAAAGATAATACAAATTAGAAACTAGTCTACCAGTATAAGACCCCTGGAAATATGGGAAAAACAGACAAGCAAACAAAACTACCCACTCTCAAACTGCCTGATACTAAACTTCTAAATTATTCTTACTAGCTAGAGTTTCCAAAGTCTGGCTTCATTCATGTTTGCCTTCAGCCATGAAGCATCCATCTTCATTGGGGCTTCTGAACAGAATGATGTTTTTTACACCAAAAAATCTTCACGGTGATTTGGAAGTCACCCAATTGGATCAAGCTCATCTGCCTATTCTATAATATGCTCTCAGTCAACACCAGGCCCCCATATTACATGGCAAGCATGAGGGCATTGTATTCATATTTTGGCTAAATCACTGGCTATCTAATTTGTCTTCTAATCCAGAAATCAACACCAACAAATGGCATTTGGACATTTCATATCAAATGTCCCATTTAGGCATTCCATACTTAGAATGTCCAAAAAATCTCATTATTTTTCTCCCCCAAACCCACCCCTCTTCTGAATTTCCTTGTTTCTTTTGGGGGTGCCTTTTGTTCAGTTAGGTTCTCAACCTCAGCATCATCAACTCCTCACTCTGTCATTCCACTTATTGAATCAGCTTCTAGATTTTGTCATTTCTAGTTCCACAACATCTCATATCTGTCCCCACCTCCAGCTTTCACCTCACTTCTTTCCATGGCGTTGAGATCTCTTCACAGCCTGCTCCTAACCTGTGTTTGAAGCCTTACTGTACATTACTGCCCTTCACGGATGTCTGGCTAAACTGACTTTCTTATATAGAATAGCATTCCATTTTCTATCTCTGTTGCTAGAATGCGCTCCAATTTCTCCAATTCTTAGACTCCCTCATTTTCTTCAAAACTCTACTCAGGCATTACCTTCTACTGAAGTGTTCTTTTGATTCTCATAGCTACTAATGTTGTATCCCCATCACCTAGTATTTATTTCAGACACATTTATACATGTTTTATACATACATACATACATAACATACATATACATATGTCACCTAAAAACAGTGTGCAAGGCAACTCTGAAAATACTCAATGAAGGTCTTCTTTGTCACTCAAATTTTGTTAGCTATGGTTTGTTTATTAATTATTGCTTAGTAATTAATTGGAAGGCCTGATGGGACAGCTATCTGAAAATGAGAATGGAATACACCGAATAGGTATGTGGACATCAGGAAAGAGGGAAGAAAAGGCACTGCCAGAGAAGGTGGGAGAGCACCAAAGGCAAACTTTGCCTTTTAAACAACTTTGCTTAAGTATGGCCCAGTCCATGCTATTTTGTTTCCCCTTCTCTCCATGATCCTTTTATTTGAGACTCTTAGAAGTTAGTACGTTTAACAGATAGTTCAGAAAGCTCTATCTGCTTTGATGCTTCTTGTATATTTGTGTATATCTAAGGTGTCAAACACTGCCTACAATACTCTAAAACCAGATTAAAATGCAAATGAGAAATATTTTACAAAGTAAAAATAGTAGGAAATAAATAATGTTAATATGTGGTGTTCTAAGTCAGCCTACAGCCATCAGGGATCCTTAGTCATGGTTTAGTAGCCCCCTTTTCTATTTTCTATCTATCCACTCCTGGATACAATTACTGTGACAGAATTGAAGGTGATTTATAGTCCATTCTGTCATTCCAAAGCCTCTTTTTATAAAGATGGAAGAATGTTCTACAAATGAACATTTTATTAAATTTCTGCTCCTGGTGGACTCCAGTATTTGTGATAATGGATGATCTGATGTTATGGTTAAACTGAAGTTTTTATATCTGTATTTAAATGGTTGTTATATTGGCCAGTAATGAGTTATGATATTTCTAAAGGGATTCTGTTACCAGTGGTTCTTAAGGAGGAGAGGTATATGACTATGTTTCAGTTGTGTAATGGAGTATTCTGTCTAGAAAATTAAAAAAAAAATTAACCCTGATTGATTTGTGATCTTATTGGTATATAATTTCCAGTGAGGAAACTCCCTCTATCAGTGTAAGTGGGAACTTTCTCTGCAACAAATAGTGTTGAAATTAGCCTGAGAGGTTAAATGATTTACCCAGGGTCATATGGCCACCATGTGTCAGAAAGTAGACCAGGACCCAGGCCTTCCAGACACCAGGGCCAGCTCATTATCTGCTTTGCCATGTTGCCTTAAACAAATGTTAAAAAGGAGAAAAGAAGAACACAACAACCTTACAGTACATCAAAAGATGAAAACAAATTCACCAAAGTACACCAAAGAAGGCCCTCCCAGAAGCTTGAGCTAGGGATGGCTGGAGTGCTGAACTGTCCCATTCTCCTCCCCTGCCCCACCCCCCTCCCCAGTTTATCAGCTGTGATTCTATAATGGGAAAAATTAATAGGCGTCTCAGAATCATGAAGAAAAGCTCTTTCATCTTCCTCAGTTCCAAGAGTGTGCTGTATTTTCAAAGAAGAGCATTGTATAATTGAGTAATAGATATCTAGGATAGGGCATTTCCTGGGGATTCATGACCGGCTGGAAGAGTTCACTTCAGGCCATTTGTCACAACCAGTATTTTCCCCGGAAATGCCCTGTGCCAGGGATGTGTATGTGTGTGTGTGTGTGTGTGTGTGTTTTTAAGTGCTATTCTTACTTTATATATTTATTTATTTTTAGAATTAAATGGGGAAAGTAACTTTCCTTGTTCTTCCCCCCCACCCCACCCCCCCATTCCTTCTGTACTGCTCTAACCCTTTCATTGTCCATGGATCTCCTTCAGAGCACCATAGGGGGTGGGGGGGCGATTTTTGAATGGGGCGCCGGCTGGGTGAGAATGTTTTAAGGGAGTTAGTGCCTTGTAAAAAGCAGCCAAGTGCAACTCTAGTTTTTGTTAAGACACTTTTTTTAGGGTTATAAAAATCATTTATTATGGAAATGTAATCCATTGCTACATGGCCAGTTTCCCCAGCTGTATACAGTAATGTTTCTGTCACCAGCTGTGGCTTCAGTATTTATTACATTCTGGAAAACTTTTGCCTTTGTTTTGTTTGTGGGGGCCTTTGAGGGTGGCCCTTTGTGTGACTTTGCAAATCTGTTTGTTAAATCTGATTTGTAATCCACCAGAGAATGGACTTTCCTTTCTCCTGTACTGTGACTAGAGGTTATTTGTAGTTGGGATGTGTTTTAATTTCTGTGTCATCCTTCTCATCTTCGTAGATATGAAAGTGCTCTTCCTAAGGCTTTTCAAATCTCTTTCGTTGCTAAGTCTTTTATACATTGCACAGGAATTATTTTCAGTTGGAACCTTGCACCTCATCCTTGTTTTTAACTTCAGAAAGAAAAAAGTGTTTAGTGTAACATGTGTATTTTTGTAAATGCTCACCCCGTTCTCATTTCTTGCATTAAAAAAGAAAACCTATTGGTAGATGTTTTGGGGGAGAAAGACTTTGAATTTCCAAAATAGAACTTAACTTGCCTATGGATTTTCTCACAGAGGATTAAGTAAGTAATCTATGCTTAAAAGCAAAAATACTTTTGAAAGAACTTAAATAGAAAAGGTGGAGGGAAGTGACTTTGATTTCTCACTATTCTTTAATTACTTGTTTGTGCTTTAAAAAGCACAGTGAGGTCATATAAAGTTGAGTGGTATTCTGGAAACTGATAATAGAAATACTTTCAGATGAAGGTACTGAAATTCTTCTTTCATCTCTGTTTCTCCTTTTTACCCGTCTTATAGACCTTGTGGTCTCTGGTACTTTGGAACCCCAACTTTTGAAGCTGTTCCCTTAATGGATGACTAAATGGAAGACAGTTTCTCTCTTTAGCACAAATCACATTTATGTTGGTTTTAAAGAATGGCAGCAAGAATAGTTTTCGTACTTGAACTGGAATAATTATCTCAGTGGGTTATTAGGCAGTAATCTGATTGGACCATCTGCTTATGATGGAAAAATGCTTGTGTGAGTGCTCTGGGTCAACATGAACACTGTTCAGGGTTTCCAGCAGTGAGTTTCCGGATCTCAATCACTTGCTGAAGGCATTCTTTAAAAGATCAAACGGAGACGGACACTGGGAGGATTTTAATTATGCCAGTTAACATCAGAGGAGCCAGGGTCTGTGGCCGCAAATCATGCTCATCTGAATGAATGGCACTGAGCTGGAAATAATGTAATGACTCAAATGATGATAATTGTGTGCCATTATGCTATTCCAGTGAATTAAGAATATTGATTTAAGCTTATATGTGGGTGTAGGGTTTTCTTCTGGTGAAGGGAGAGGTGGGGGTGGTGGGTAAAGAGAGAGAAGCAGTGAAGGAAGGCGACAGAGTTGATTGCATTGATGTTTTGAAATGGTTTGGGAATTTGAACCTTTGATTGAGAGTGTTGTTTTGGTACTACTAAGGAAATTAATAGACTATTTTAAAAAAAAAAACCTCCTGCAATATGGTTCCTTTTTATCCTTTAAAAAAACCTAGAACAGAGTAGCATTCTGTGGTCTGGTGACATCATGTCTGAGGCATTTAAACTCATTTTATCTCTTACATCCATGTGTTGATTAAAAAAAAATTGGGTCCTCACTTCCCTCTCAACAGTTTATTTACATATATATGTTTATATTCATATAGACACACATATGCATACATACATATACACTCACATATGTGTGTCTATATGTAGTGTGATCTATGTAGTGATACCATGAAGAAGGCTCAGGTGGAGTTCCAAAAGTAGAAGTTCCCAGGATAGACCTTGCTGTCACTTAATCCTTTAATGCACACCACATGTTGTAGGCACTGGCAAAAGGAAGAGAATTTGCACCAAGAAGTGTCAGGAATTGGGATATAGAAGAGCTTTGACAGGATATGCTAAGGAACATTTGCACAGGTGCGTTGAGGAGCAGTTACACAGAGCTCTTCTCTAGCATAAATGAGCCAAGTTATTGATGCTTTTTAAAATCTGAGACTATTTTTATTTTAAAAGAAGACTTTTAGGGGATGTCTAGAGCATACTTATTGTTGGGGGAATGATTCTCTATTTGGATTTCAGTTTAAAAGCTTGATGCATTTTTTCGGTAGACCTAAACTCACTTCTTGTGGTGAGAGGACTTTCACGTCTTATGTCTTCCCTGAGCCTCCATAAATGTTGGGCTTCTTTCTCCTTGTAACAACAGCTACTGTGCTGGTATTTATTGTACCTGTGGTGTTAAATAAGGTGTTCTCTTTCTAAAGAACAGTGCCTTACTGCTGCTACCTGATGTTAATGGTCATTGGAGCAATTTACTTACTTAGGATGTTGACATGATTATATGACTTTCATCTGGAGTAGTCTGGCTTCCTGGAAACAAAAGGAGGTCTTTGAGCATGTTTTATTTATTTCTCATTTAGGGCTTCAGTGGGAGTGTACTTCCTTGTCTTTTACCTGCTTTTTAGGCTACTTTATAGAGACTATAAAAACGTGTGAGAAGATGGAATGGCTATATCTTATCTATACTATGTCTATCACATCCTCCAGAACTTTACCATTAGGTGGATATGTTGATAGATTTGAAGAATCTAGGGCCTGCCATTCACCAGAGTGAAGGAATCAGTAGATGGGCAGACAATTGGTTTTATCTTCTTGGGCATTTCTTAGACCAGGGGTGTCAAACGCAAATAGAAATGGATCCCTGCTGCTGCATACTGACTTAAAAAACTACAAATTACATTATCTGTGTTGTGTTTTCAATTATTTTGTTAAACGTTTCCCTGTTTTATTTTACTCTGGTTATCAGGACTGGTGACCTGGGGTTTGATATCTGTCTTACAATTCTAGGTCTATTTATGCTTAGACTTGACCCCTTCTTGAAGTGGAGAGATGATGTAAGTTCCAGGCAAAGTTATAGGATAGAAAGATCACTGGACTGACTCTCAGAAGACCTAGGTTCATGTCTTGTTCTTGATACTTACTAGCCATGTGACTATGACCTTTACCAAGAGAATACAATGCCAAAGGGCACACCTTGCAATCACAGGCTCAGTAGAGTTGAAAAAGGCATCTTGAGGAGACCGAAGACTCTTAACCTTTTGTGTGTCACAGACCCTTTGAACTTCTTGTGAAGCCTATTCTTTCTCACAGCGAAGTTTTTAAATGCATATGCTACAGAGGAGTATAAAAAGGAGCAAATTATATTGAAATACAGTTATCAGAATGTTTAAAAAAAAAAGCAAGGATGATCTGTAAGGTCCCTTTCAACTGTCACAGTCCATGAGCCTGTGACTCCAAGGTATGCCCTTTTGCATTGTATTCTCTGGGCCTAGGTCTTTGGCCTCCCTCTTATTCAGAAGGTTACTTGGGCTCAGCAGCAATGGATTCAGTGTCTGCTCTATCTCAGTGTCCAACTACTATTCCCAACTCTCCTCATTCTTGGATCTCAAAACATATTACATTTAAGTGCAATCAGTTAACCTTCACTCATTTTCAGGAAAGGAAATGAGACCTTTTACTATCTTTCCCTTTAGATAGCTGGGAACTATTAGAATGTGAGATTCCTACCTCTGTAATCTGCCTTTAATTACCAGGCCTCACATCTTCCTTTTTCATAACTTTTTGACTGCCTTTCTCTTCCCCCACTTCCAGATGTAATAGAGGTTCTTAGTAGCCTCAAATTTAGCTTTCAAACAGAGGCTAAGAAGAAGTTATGAATAAAAGGAGAGAAAGAGAGAGAGAGAGAGAGAGAGAGAGGGGAGAACAATAAATATCTCCCACAGAATGCTAATGGCTGCTGTGACTTTCCTAGGATTGGTTGACTACTGCATTTATTTGGTGCTAATTTATAATAAATCAAGTCAAATCAACAAATTACTAATCACCTTCTGTGTGTCAGGCACTGCTGGAGATACATAGTTGCCTAAAATAGTTCAGGGCTCACAATGGAATTGGGGATAAAACATAAGCCAACTATGTAAAACGTAGTTTGTATCAATAACACAGAAATGAAAATTCAGTGTTTATGTTCTCTTTTTTCCTTTTTTCCCCCTTTCCTAACTTAATAAAAAGGGAGAACTTTAAGCTGTGAACAGACAATATTTTTTTAGTTTGAAGTTTAGTCTTTTAGAAAACATTGTTAACCTTCAGTCTGAAACGACAGGCATTGATGTATGTGGAAGATTTTTCACATTTGAATTGTGAGACTAGTAATTTTCTCTTCTAAGCCTCCAACTTCTTAGTATTTATTTGTATTGCATTCTCTGGGTATTTATTTACTTGTGGTCTCTCGTGCCACGCTTCAGCTAACTTGTCATTTTAATAATCTTTCTTCTTTGCTCTGTTCTGATTTAGGATTTGTTCACAGACATCCCCCTAACTCAACAGCGGGTTTGAGGTCTGTCAGTTACCCTCAGAACACACTTACTATGTGATATGTGTCGACAGAAAAGTGGCACAATAAACCACAAATAAATAAATACATACCCAGAGTGTACTGTACACATACTGAGAAGATGAAGGTTTAGAAGAGAGAACTAACACAAGCCTCGTGCCGAGCTCTGGGGATTGAAAGAAAGGCAAAAGACAGTTTCTTGTCTCAGGGACCTCGAAGTCTAATTTGGAAGCTGCCATTCTGGCAGAATTGTCATTTCCTTAAACTTTCCCTAAATACAAACATGAAACACTAAGTAAATTGTCTTATTTATGGAATCTAACCCATAGCATCTCATCGAGTTTTTTCTTGAGTGTGTGTTAATGAATTAATTTATTTTTAATGCAAAAATTTCCTCAACTTGTGGTCATTGGCTTTCTTGTCATGCACAAAGACAAGGGATAAAAAAAAATTCTGTTCCAGAGAAAACCACATTTCTTCTACTCTTAAGTGAAACCTCCCCAGAAAATGGTTGGTTTTGTATGTATGCAGAGTTGCAGAAGAGTTCAGGAATCTGTGAATTTATCCTTGTAGGTAGGTTATCGAGCCAGTTTTCCAGGATCTACATGTTTAAGATGATTTTGCTCATTTTAATAATAATAATAACTGATATTTATCTTTATACTTTATTTATCTTAGCTTTAAGATTTACAAGGCATTTTATATCTCATCTGATCCTAACAATAATCATGAGAAATAGGTACAGCAATTTGCATCGTACCTATTTTACAGATGACACAACCAAGACTCAGATAGATGAAATGATTTGCCCAGGCCCCTGGAACTAGATAATAAATGCCCAACATGAGATCTGAACATAGGTCTTACCTGACTCCAATTTCATTCCTGCAGCTAGAAAGACTGTGTGATTTAGCCAACCAATTATTCATTCAGCAAGGATTTATTAATTACTTATTGTGTTCTGGGCATTGTTCTAAGCACACTGGGGATATGAAGAAAGGCAAAAAAATAAAAAGGTGGGGGGGAATCCCTGCTGTTGTTGAGCTCACATCCTGATTAAGGAGACAAAATATGACACCAGAATCAGTCTAGCCACACTGGTCTTCTCTCTGTTCCTCACACTTAACACTTGCCCTGGCCTATTTCCCATCTTTTTTGATGCATACAGACCCTCTCTTCCTTTAAAATTTAGTTTGGGCACTCTATTCTTTGCTAAGTCATTCCTGACTCACCTAAACACCAGTACCATCTATACCAAATACCTTGTCTATAAGTACTTTTACATATTTGTATTTATTCACTTTATATTTATGCTGAATATATTTTTATATATGTAATCATTTTCTCCCCCATTACAGTGTAAGCTCCTCTGTAGCATAGATGCTTTCATTTTTTTTTTATGTTTTGTGTGCCTAGCACAATACCTGTCATATATAGATACTTAATAAATGCTTTTTGATTGATTCATGCCATGTGAAAGGTTATTTTGCTAGTTTGGGGATCCTCATAAGTCAACAGCATTATTTCTTTAATACTGACAGAGTTTAGGGACCTGAGATTGCTATGTGGGAGACTAGCAACAGTTCTTTGGTGTAGGAAGAATTTAGACTGTTCCCAAAGGGGACCTTCTTGCCTGAAGATGATGGGATTAAGGATATAATTGGGTGCTCTTGGAAATGATGGGTCTGCCACCTCAATGCCCGTCTGTCTTTGTTTAGGTCTAGATGTGCCAACATGAATATTATATCAATCTGTAGATGCTGCCAGATCTGCTACATGTTTAGTAAAAATAATAGCAGGGATAACAACTTGGGCCTTGGTTAATTTTGTAAGGAGCCCTGTGTAATGACCATCTATACCACTGTAGAAATCATTAGGCAGGACTCTTTTATGGGACCATGCTTTTGTAACTCCATGGAATAGATGCAGAAAACCAAATGTCTCTCTCCTTACCCTAACGAGATCCTCTGTGTCATTACTGGCAGACATTTTTAATCTTCAGAGGGTAAATATGGCATCTAACAACAAAAACACCACCAGTCAAAGAAACCTCTTGGTACAGTGTAACAGATTCCCTTGTTGTAGAGAGAGTAAGGATGTCTTTACATCTTTCTGTCTTAGAGTCACTCAGATCAGTCCTGCAGGGCTCCTAGTTGTCTCCATATACAACATTACATTTCATTTAGCTATGACAGAGAGAGAGAAAGAATATCAACCTCATTTTCTGATGCCTTCATAACTATCCTGTTTAAACGATTAGACCATCAGGAAAAGGCTGAGGAAATCAAAGGTTGATGTAAGCTGTGTCAGTCAGTCAACAAACATTTCCCAAGCTCCATCTCTGTGCCACACATTTCACTAGGTGCTGTGGATACAAATACAGTAAATGAAGCAGTCTCTACCTTCAGGGAGCTTACATTCCAACTGAAGGGGGAAATAAAGTCATATGTAAGTATATCCAGAATAAATGTAAAGACAATAAAGACAAATAAGTACAGAGTAGTAGTCGGGGTTAGGAAAGGCTTCCCATAGAAGGCAGTGCTTGAGCTGTGCCTTGAAGGAAGAGAAGGTTTTTTTTTTAATTTTTGGCTAGGCACTGGGGTTAAGTGACTTGCCCAGGGTCACACAGCTAGTAAGTGTAATGTGTCTGAGGCTGGATTTGAACTCAGGTCCTTCTGAATCCAGGGCCAGTACTCTATCCACTGCGCTACCTCGCTGCCCCTAAGAGAAGGGTTTGTAGAGGCAGAGGTGATAAGGGAGTGTGTTCCAGGTATGAAGGACAGCTTGTACAAATACATGGATGTGGGATATGGAGTGTTGTGTGGGAGGACAGAAAGCATGGCACTTTGGGTTGAAGTGTGGGAGTGGGAGTGATGTACAGTGAGGCTGGAAAGATAGATTGGAGCCTGGTTGTGAAGAATTTTAAAAGTTAAATAGTGGAATTTATATTTGATACTTGATGTGTTAGGGAGCCATTGGAGTTTATTGGATAGAGGGGTAACTAACTAGTGCTGTGGAGTTAAAGGGGACAAAGCAGAACTAAACAAAACCTTTGTGCAGCTAGAGGGCAGAGTGGATAGAGTACCAGCCCAGGAGTAAGAAAGATCTGAGTTCAAATTTGGCCTCAGATACTTATTAGCTGCATGATCCTGGGCAAGTCACTTAGCCCTGTTTGCCTCAATTCCTCATCTGTAAAATGAGTTAGAGAAGGAAATGGCAAACCATTCCAGTATCTTTGCCAAGAAAACTCCAAATAGAGTCATGAAGAGTCAGACATGACTGACATAACTGAACAACAACAATATGAAACCTTTATTGGACCCTGACATAGCTTCGTGCATCTAAGATTTGGAGATGTATTCAGGTTATCCCTAACATTTAGCACTAACTACTCTAAAAATGGCAACTTATGTGTTAAATATTGAGTATGTGATGTTTAACAAATAGCAACATCTAACACACAACTTATGTGTATATTCCAGTGGAGTTTATGAAAGTATATGGCAGAGCCAGACAGACTGTAGGAGGATGTTGTTTATAGTGTGGGTGATGGAAGCTGGCGCTTCTGCTTGTGTGGCATGCTCCTGGGGTTCTTGGCCCTCCACCAGCCTTCAGCATGTCTGTTGTAGCACCAACATCTTAGTGAGTGCAAGACTGATCTTCTGCAGCAATGCGATTTGAAGTTCAAGTACCATCACAAACAGAGAAAAAAACCACTTCTGATTTAACTTCTTATATTAGAGCCATTTTTCAACTGGCCTTAAATATTTAGGAGCATTAACTGGTCAGGGCACCTGTATGTAGCTAAGATCATGGTCAGTCTTTTCTGAATTCTTGATTATTTCTTGCAGCAACTTGACTTTGGATTACATTCAGTTGCATCTCAGACTGGTGTTCATCAGCCTCATTTGCAGTTAGCTCTTATCTGGGAAGAAACCTATGATGGACTTGTTCTCATCCATTGCCTGTGTTTTATATATAGTTAGTGATCTTGGGAGGCAACTCTTATTTTAGTCTGTTCTGCTTAGGTACTAGTAATTCTCCTGAGAATAATTTGCAAGATGTGTATAGGAATATAGCCACAATTATTGTAGAAAAAAATTGGAATCAGAGTAAGTGCCCATAATTGTGAAATGTGTGAACCAATTGTATATATGAATAAAAAGGATTTTTTTGTACTTTATGGATATGACAGATTCAGTGAAATATAGAAAGACTTGTATGAACTGATGCAGAGTGAAATGAGTAGAATCAGGAAAACAATTTACATGGTGACCACAATAATTAATGTGAGGGGAATCAATTTTGAAAGACCCCAGAAATTTGACTGAAGTAGCACCCAGTCATGACTTCAAAAGGTGGATAATAAAATAACTTAACCTCCTGGCAGAGAAGTGTCATGATTTAGAGTTACAGAATAAGACATACATTCTCAAACATGGTCAATGTGTTGTTTTATTTTGCTTGACTGTGTATGTGTTATAAGGGAGGGCCTCTACTTGGAGTGAGGAGAGAGGAGGGGCTTTATTGAGCAATGGACATTAAAAAAGAACATTAATATCATTTTAAAAATAAGAATAATGACTTGGAAAAAACTACTGAAATATTGGAGAGCAGGGAGAGGGAAAACCTTTTACAAATATTACAAAAAAAAGTTTAACTCAACCAGCAAATGATAACATTACAAATGGCTATGCTTAAAGAAAACTGTTAACTCAAGACACAAGCAGAATTAATTATGATAAACAATACTTAATACAAATATTTCTTTTTACTTAGGAAAAGAGACTTCCTAAATTGTGATTTATACTTTAAGTTTCAGTATACAGTAAATAGTAAATGTAGACGTTTGGTCTATTACTTATTCTTTCCTCTGTAGGTAGAAATTTATATGCACCAATAGCACCTTGAGCTGTGAGGTGGGTCCAGCTATCAAAATCAGGCACTGGCTAATGAAAAAGACCACCCAGCATACATATCTAATATGTGCAGGGTTTTGTACTGGTGAGTGGAGCCATGTCAAATGATGAAACTCCCTGTAGCTTGTGTAGAATCCTTTTGGAATATGAACCCTACATTGTGGAGGATGGAGGAAGAAAAAGGGGGGGGTACTACCAGTGAAGTGATACTTCATTGAATTTAACAAGGGAAAAGGCCTATAATGTCAAGTAGCAAAGAAAGAGGAAATAGGAAAGGAGGCAAGAAAAATAAGAGTAAATTAATCAGCAAGCATTTATTAAGCACCTATTAGATACCAAGAACTGTGCTAGGCACTGGGAACACAGATTAAAAAAGGAAACAGTCTCTTCCTTCAGGAAGCTTACGTGCTGTTGAGGTAAACAATGTATATAAATATAAGTAAATATTCCATTATTCTTAGCTGAAGTATCCAGGCTGTTTGGGTCATCTTTGAACACTGATGTTTTCAGAGTAGATACATAGATCAAAAATCTTGAAGGAACCTTAGGAAGTTTTCTTAATATAATTCACATGGTATCAGGTATGAGAAACTCATTTGATTTCTTTTCTACTTATCTCTCTTATGCTCTATTTGTGTATGTGTGTGTGTATAAATACATATATTTCATCCCCTGTCCTCCACCACCTGGACTTATGTCAAAATCATACTTATTAAAAAACAAAGCAAACACCTCCTCTAGGATCTCCTATTACATTGTTAGTCAACATGAAGGTTTTCCCAAAAATCAAATGGAAATCTTTAATGTTGATGTTTAAAATAGTTTTGTCCTCTTCCCCTCCTTTATTTAACTTTCCCCACATTTTTCTTCTGATTCTCATCAACTTAACTAATTTGGCAGAAGTAGTTTTCAGTTATTGAGTTAAACTTGGTGGGGAGGTGGTGATGGAGAAATGAGTCACTGTAGCTGACAAATGGTTGTGTAAAAAACCCAGGAAATTATTTGTGGTTTCCCAAATGAGTTTCATAGATTTATAAGCCCTTTGCAAGACAATAGGTGTAGCACACTTACCTAGTGTTTCTGAAAAACTAATCGCTTTAAATAAGTTTTAAAGGAAGGGCATCAAAATCCATTTTTATTACAAAAAAGTATATAGAAATTTGTATTTTCTATTAAAATAATCCCTTAGCCAAACATCAAAATCATTGCAGATTATAGTGATGCAGGAATAATAAACTCATGTAAAGTGTAATTAATTTTGCTGATATCTATCTGTTTAGGTTCTGCCATTTATTCTTCTACCTCTAGTCAATATATTAAAAAAAAAAAAAAGTTAGGATAGGATGGTGGTCCAAACCTATTAATAGGGAATTTATTCATTTCCTACCCAACTTCTTTACTTCTTTATCATGCTCTAGGGCCTTTGTGTTATTTTCCCCTATTAGACTGAAAGTTCCTTGAGGGCAGAGACTCTTCTCTCTCTCCCCTCCCCCTGACCCTGTATTTGTATCCCTCACACTTTGCCCAGTATCTGTCACATAGTAGGCATTTAATAAATGTTTATTGATGAATAGTCCCCATATATACCAAAGAATCTGTAGCAGCAAAGTATTTGTAACAATACTTATAGTGTTTTTATGATAAAAGAGAATAGGAAGCAAAGTAAATACCCATTGATTGAGGAATGGCTAAACAAATTGTGGTACATCAGTGTAATGAAATATTACTTAGCTGGAAGAAATGATGAATGTGATAAATACAGAAAATTATACTAAGATTTATATGAATTGATTAAAAAATATGTGAATGCTGCAACATTATAAAGAACCATTCTGTTTTGAAAAAAGAGGTTATGAGAAGTCACTCTCACCCCACCCATTTGCTGAGTTGGGCAGCCCACAAATGTTCCGTTCTACAGTTATTTTCAGACTTTGTTGGTGTATCAACTGTCCTGTCTTTTTTCTCCCTTTTTATGTTTTTGTCATAAAAAAATACCATTATGGGAGATGGCCTTAGGGAAAGGATGGGAGGAATAGTAGTGGAAAATATAGTGATTTAAAAAACAAAATGAATCAACAAAACTTATTTTTAGGGAAAAATAAAAATAATGGAATTTAATAAGTTTAATTGTGAAATCCTATCATTGAATTTTTGAAATTGTCTTTAGAAATGCAATATGGATAGCTATATTAACCGTACTTTATGTAAAAATGATCTTGTTGGTCTTGGAGTAAATTCAATATAAGTCAGTGCTACAGTTTAGCAGCCTCCGAAATTTATCAGGCTGGATGAAAATGATCATAATGTCATGAATGAGGGAAGTGATTGCCCTATATATGCTGCTCTTTTTAGAACTGGGATATTGTGTTCAGTTCTACGTACTATGTTTTAGGAAATTTGGAGGGTAACCAAGGGTGGCAGTGGGAATGGGCATATGATAGAAGATGGTTTTAAGGAACTGGATGTGGTTAGCTTTTCTTTTGAAGAATCTTGTCAGGTTATTCATAGAATTTCTTTACTTCATCCTCTAAAGTAAATATTAGTAAATCAATTATAATTATAGTCATTTTGCTTATAACCACTATGAATAATACAAGGCTAGATGAC
Source organism: Vombatus ursinus (assembly GCF_900497805.2). Lineage (NCBI taxonomy): Eukaryota > Metazoa > Chordata > Mammalia > Diprotodontia > Vombatidae > Vombatus > Vombatus ursinus. The sequence goes on from NW_020953936.1 coordinate 8,067,013, forward strand.
CAGATATCCTTGAAAGGATGTTTCCTTATAGTCTTTGGATACGTGATGAATCTCATAGTTTTATTTATCTTTCCAAAGAAAAAACCCATGAGCCATTCCTCCATTTAGGTTCTTAATGTTTTCTGGTATTCATTATAGTAAGAATGTCATAGGATCCTAAATCTAGATTTAGAAGTTATTTCTGAGACCCTCTAATCCAATCCCCTCATTTTAAAGATGACAGCTGAGGTTCTGAGTCATTGAGTAACTTGCCCAAGGTCATAAAAGTAATAAGGGGCAGAGCCCAGTCAATACTGATATGAATGAATATATCAATGGGAAAAAAAAGCCTCTATTAAGTGCTTACTATATACAATCTTTTTCACTTCTTCCAGTATTTTATAGATAGGGATACAATCATTGTAGAAATAGAGAAGAGTTGCACATACGTAAGGGCAATTTTGTTTTTGTCCTATATTTTGTGGGTTGCCATGGTCAAAGAATTGATCGCTTATTGACCAAACTGGTGATGAGCTGCTTTGCTTTTCCTTGGACAGCAGGCCAGTTTGTAACAACCAGGGCTATGCTTTCAAGACTTCCTGCTTCCTTACTTAGAACCTTCCAGAGTTTGCAGATTCCTCTTCCATAGCCTTGAAAGACCCACGGTTTTGTCCCACAATGATTAGTTCTCAGAATAGAGTGTTTCTGTAGTCAGTGATTTTTACACAAAACAGTTTGCCCCCTTGTATCAAGATTTCTAGTTCTCTCTGAGAATCACAAGCTTAGAAAGGACCTTGAGATTCAAAAAAGTCTCCATATGCAGCATCATACTTCACTTAACCATTCCAGGAAAAGAAAAGAGAGAGAATTAATTGTTTTTTAAAGAATGCTTTTAGAACTTTCCTGTGGAGGGACAGCTAGGTGGCGCAGTAGATAGAGCTCCTGCCTTGGAATCAGGAGGACCTGGGTTCAAATAAGGCTTCAGACACTTGAAACTTAATAGCTGTGTGACCCTGGGCAAGTCACTTAATCCCGACTGCCTCACCCAAAAAAAAAAAAAAAAAAAAGAACTTCCCTGTGAGAGCAATTGGGCCACAAGAAAAGCCTGAGGGAATCAGGAGATTGATCAACAAATATTTGTAAGTATGATTTGTATCCAACAAACTTTGCTGGATGTATGGATGCAAATGTAGTGAATGAAACAATCCCTCTTCACAAGGCACTTTTTATTCAAATGTCTAGACATCAAGAATATACAAATTTATGTGGGGTAAGGGGTCATGGTGAAGACCAAATGGGTTAATATATGTAAAGTGCTTCCCAAACCCTAAAGCTCTTTGTAAATGAGATTATGATGATTACCACTCCTTTATTCATTTATGGATATTCATCTGAGGGCTTCGGTTCTACTTTTGGCTTTCTTCTTGTCTCCTGTGAATTGCTTGTCCTCCATATGGGTGCTCCTCTTCTTGTGTCCAGTTCTGGAGTGGAGCTATTCATGGCTTCTCAGATGTTGTTTCTCGCAGAGCATAAGCTGCGGCATGTCCTCCTGACCTGAAATGGCTTTGAATATAGGGACAGTGATGGACCATATGTTTGTCATCTGACAATCAGCTTAGCTAAGTTTAGAGAGGCTCATCATCATATTGGTTGCAAAGTGGTGCACTTTTCAGGAACTTCTGAAGACTTTCTACATCGTAGAGGAGTTGTGTTGTGTCTTAGTAGCCTGTACTGGTGACATCACAGGTTGCATTTGCATTGGTGTAGGATGCACCTGCCAGTGTCTGTGGTTTCTAGCTTGGCAGGTAGAGACCCAGCAGCTGTTTTTTCTTCCTTCTCTTTTTCACTTTAAAGCCCTCTTGATTAGATTCACAAGAGTCCAGGCAAATATAATTTTACTCATCCTTGTTAGGCATACTCCATAGCTGGCTAAAAGCCCATCATTCCTATATTTTAAGCCCTGGTTCAAAAATTCAAATCCCATTCTCAGGCACCATCTGCTCAACCAGCTGTTCACTTCTGAAATCGTTCTTTCTATTCTGAAACCCTTAACTTCAGTCAGCAGTCATAATGCAGATACCACCTGTACCCATAAGGTCTTTTGTTTCTTGCCCAGGATTTCATAATCCCTAGCAAAGCTTTCTAATATCCTTCTGAAAATATCATTTATCCCTATGTCTATCCATGTAGGGGTTTTCAAGTTTGACCAGTCTTGGGAGGCCTTCTATCATGTTCTAAGTACATTCCTTCGAAAGATAGTCAAACTCTTTATTCATATTTTCCACAAAACTATTGTGGGTCTTTTTATTCGTGTTGGGTTGATCAATATGTAGCTACTTTCTTTTTTTACTCCACTGGTGTACCCCACTACTTACTGCCTCCCCTGCCCCATCTCCTCCCAGGGGATAAGGGTACAAAGGTAAGGAGCAAGGGCTAGCCTCTCTGGGAGGTAGCCCACCATCTGGCCAGTTTTGTGTGTCAGTCCAGGTCAGACTGTGCTCTCTACTCATCCCCACCAAATCTTGTTCAACTAAATTTATCCAAGGCCCAAGAATTCCTGATCATAGTTCTGTCTGGAGATACTGATGCAATCCATCAAGGCTCAGATTGACTTCTAGACCATAGCTGAGAGTCAGTAAGCATTTATTAAGCACCTACTATGTGCCAGGCACTGTCCCAAGTGCTGAGTATAAAAAGTAAAAGATAGTCCCAGCCCTCAAGGAGCAGAGCCATCTATCAACACTTAATTATCTATTTGTTTCATATCTTACTAATTTAAACTTATTTTAAAAGTTTATTCCAAAGTACTTTGAATGAATGAATGAAAAAGCATTTAAGTCCTTATTATGTGCCAAGTACTGTTAAGTGTTGGAGATATGAATAGATAAGGAAGATAGTCCCTGCTCTCCAAGTGGTTACAGTCTTTTTTAAAACCCTTGAAATGTGTCCCTTATATAACACTGATCTTCTGAGATTAACTGCTCTTTCCCACCCCCACTTTGTTTTGCCTCCATGTTTGTGGAAAAAGTTAATATAATTAAGTAGGGTTTTATACAGTAGTCATAGCTGACATCATGGATGATGCTTTTAAGTTTGCAAAGCATTTTACACATATTTCATTTGATTCTTACAAGCACCAAATGTAGGTTCTATAGGTATTGATATTCTTTATTTTATAGATCATGAGACTTAAGACTCAAAAACATTAAATGACTTGCCCAGGGCCACACATCAAGTAAGGAACAGAGATGGAATTGGAACACAGGTCTTGTTAACACTTCATTTCACAGTGATATCATTAATATTCTTCTATAACTTATCATAAATAAATCCTGTTATTATGTTGGCAAGCATGTTCTCCTTTAATCTCTCCCTTTCTCCTACACCAACTCCATTGCTATTTGTCCAGTTGCTAAAGACACAAATTTAATGGTTAATCCTAGTTTCAGCTGACCTTTCAATTCAGCAGATATTTATTGAGCTTTTACTGTGTACAGGTTTTGTGCTAGATGCTGGAGATATAAAGACAAGATAGTTCCTGCCCTCCAAGAGCTTACATTCTATGTAGGTTCACTAAATGTTATGGAGAGGGGAAAGGAAAAACCTGGCCCTATAAACTATATCTTCAGGATCCAAGAGACTAAGTTTAGAAGAGAATGCCTCTTCAATATGGGGGACTACTTATGTAAAAATATGGAAGTGGAGGATTTAATGACATATGTTAGGAATAGCTTGCAGGCCATTTTTATTATAAAAGACAGGGCATGAAAGGGAGTAATGTGAAATTAGACTGAAAAGTTGTGTGGGAGCCAGATTGTGGAAAGCCTTAAAATCTAGGCCAGGAATTTTTTATTTTTTGTTAGAGACACTCTATTTTAGGAATATCAGTTTGGTAGACATGTGGAGAATGGATTGGGGAGGACTAGAAGCAGGAAGGCTAATTAACAGACCATTGCAGTTGTCCAGGCTAGAGATGATGAGGTCATAAACTAGTGTACAGGCTATGTGAGTGGAGTCAACAGGACAAATGTAAGAGACCTAAAAGTAGAATCAGTGAAGCTTGGCAACTGATTGCATGTGGGGGTTGAGAGAGAAGGAATCTGGTGAAAGATAACCCTAAGATTGTGAACTTGAGCCATCAGTGGAAATGAAGATCTTTAGAAGATGGGTGGCTTGGGAAGAAATATAGTTAGTTCAATTTTGTACATGTTGAGTTTGAGATGCCTATAAGACATCCAGGAAAAGATGCTTACCTAGCCTTGAACTCCTGGGTAAATTAATTGCTCATAATATTCTACTTATTATCATCATGATTCTTGAAATGTGTCTAAAAACACTATTCCCATGATTCTGACTGCCTCTGATAACGTTTGTTATAATGTGGTCTTTTCATGGGACAAATGAATAAACTTTAGTGGGGTATGCATAGTTATGATGCATGGTCACTCCTAAGGAGGTAGTAGATGGGCTTACATTGTTTCATTTTGCCAGTGATTTGCTTTATCGATAGTTTGTGCAACTGCAGAGTGACTCTTTTCTTCTTTTTGGTCTTTAAATGCCTAGGCAAGGATTCTTTTATCTCTGTGGTAATAATAATTATAAAAAGCTATAGTGGACCTTATCTTTTCTGTTCTTTTAAGTTTTGAAGTAAAAGTTAAAAAAATATCAAAACCTTTTTAACTTAGTTGTTCAGTATAGATGGACAGTTATTCTTCATAAACCATATTAAGGTGTAAAGAAAAAAAATAGTGGAAAGGTTATTGAATTGGGCAGCAGTAGACCTGGAATCTAATCCTCATCCTACAATAAACTAGCTTTATAGTTTTGGGCTAGTCAGTTTACCTTTGTGCTCCCCAGTTTTCTCATATAAATTATAGTAGTTGGGATCTATGGTCTTTAAATATTGAGATTCTACAGGGAAATTCTGCTCATAGTTGAGATTTTTCCAGCTGTCAGTCAAGCAGTTAGTCAGTTTAGTTAGTAAGCAGTCATTAAGCACTGATCCTTTGGATATTCAATTGAAGATTATTTTAGGATCGGTTATAGTTTGTTAACTTTCTAGGATGGTCGAATGGTTCACCTGAATGTTATCTCTTTTACCTATTCAAATTTTCCTTTGTTTAGGTGAGTGGTTTAGGCTTCCCTGCTTACTACTCCTATTACCTTGGGAAGGTCACTTACCCACTCTGGGCTCCAACTTTCCTCATTTGTAAAATGAAGGGATTGGATTTAGGTAATTTCCAGGTTCTTTCCAACTTGAAATCTGATGGTCCTGTGAACCCAAGTCTTTTTTCAGGAGGATTTCTCTTGTTTCTATGGAATTAGACTTCTTATTATGTTACTGATTTGTCTCTAACTAAATTTGTATAACTTATTCCAATCTCAGAAATGGATTTTGCCTTTGTCCATGAAGGAAAATGGATCAGTTTTACCCCCTAAAAACCTCTTGTGTTGCTGATGGTTGGGCAGGGGAGGGGAAGGGTCATTTTCATCAAACATATAATCAGGTTCAGTTTCAGCAGCCGTCAACATCGGTTATACTAGAAGTGCATTCGTGGAGCTGCCTGTTCATAAAATGGACTTAACTCAATAGGCATTCCTAAAAGCTTCATTTTTACAGTTTAAAATTGCTCTCTAAAGTGTTTTTGGAGCCATTGAAGTGACTGCTTAATTCAGCAATTACTTTTGATACACAGCATGCTGATTTTTCAATATAAAATGGCACTAAACTGTATTCCTCAATGGAATGGAATTCATAACAATCCCTTTATGGAATAGGTTCATAACAATCCCTTCAGCTCTTTTTAAAGCTTTGATGGATAGTATTGGATTCTTGTTGCTGGTGGAGATTCTGGTTGCCGGTGGAGATTCTGGTTGCCTTACTTTTAATTTCATGTCAGCTGAAAAAAAAAATAAACGTTATCAGCAGGTTGTTTTTTGGGGTAGTGATTTTGTGGCGTTTTTGCTAATTTTAATAGATTTCCAATCTTTGAAGTAGCCATTTAAAATTACCTATCATTTGGGAGCCATTGGAGTCTATAACCTATGACTGTAGCCATTTCCACATTGAAGGATATTTTCTACATATTTTTACCATTGTCACTTTGGTGCACATTACAAAAATATCTGATGAAAATTTCTAATGAATCCATGCAGAATGCTACACAATTGAAAAATAAACTCTCCTACATAGAGCTCTTTGCCGAAGCACTGTCAGATCATTTAAGTAGATTGATGTAATGTGCATTAGAAGACACTGCTCCCTGTACTAAGATGCCTTAGGAAATCTACATCTTTTTATGGGGGAGAGTGGAGGTGAACGGGGGACTGGAGGAGAGAGATTTTACACCTCTAACTGCTGGGTATTTGAGGATGGGTCCTTCTCTTTAATACATTCCTTCTTGTATTTTTGTCATTCTTCTTATTATAGATCCGTGTGCCTTCCATTCATGTTGGGACCAAAGAGCATAGGTTCATAGTTTTACGGTTAGAAGGGACCTGGGAGGTCATAGTAGCCCAGCCCTCTCATTAAAAAGATGAGTGGTCTTGCTCAAGTTCCTTTGAGGAGAAAGTGGCAAAACTGAGGTCTTCTTTCCTTTGTACCATGCTGCTTCCTAACATGTGGCACTTGCTAAAAATGCAAGGTGAGCCAAAAGTCTTCATGCACCCTTGCTTGTACATCAATACAGAAACTGTTCATATGGCACTGGTTTTCCCATTTTTGTGGGGGGAAAGGATTTAGTAGTTAAGGAATTAATAGAGACTTGAAAGGGACCTCAGAGATCATCAAAGCAACCTATAATAGACATGAACCCCCCACTTTTTTTGTCAATCTTTACCAATTTATTTTTTTAATAAAACAACAAAACAAAACTCCCTAGAACCAGTTCCACAAACTTGATGTGAAAGGCCTTCCCCAATTTCTCATCACCTCTAGAGTGTTCTTCCTTATATTGATTTCCTCATATCATCCTTCCTATGACTTTCTCCCTGTAGTTCAAGTTCTTTTTTCTGGGAAGAAGCAGAGTAAGTCTAATGCCTTTTCTGCATGACAACCTTTCAAACATTTCAACATTAAAATCATCCCTAAGTATTTATTGTGCTCTTGAACAGAATTAGTGTAGGAGTTCTTAATGATCATTATAACACCACCCCTTTCTGCTTTTCTAGGGCAAATCAACCAGGAAACTTCTCTTCGGTCTTATTTTCTAACCCTAGAATTCTTGAACCGTCTTCTTCACATAATTTTTAATTATACGGTGCAGAACTGAACATATTCTATGATATTAGCTTATCATCATTGCTTGTTGATTGGCAGTGTCTTATCAAGTCAAGTCACCAAGCATTTTTTAAGCACTTGCTGTATGCTAGGAATTGTGTTAAATGCTTGAGATGCAAACAAAAGTATCCCCTGCCCCAATTCCTGCTCTCAAGGAGCTCACATTTTAACAGTAGGAGACAGAATGAAAACAGTGACATAGACAGAGATAAAAGACGTAGACAGGATAACCTGGAGATAATTTTAGAGAAAAGGCACTAGCTTTAAGGGGGATTAGGAAAGGTGAGGAAGGGGAACATGCATTTACTGTTTAAAATGTGCTGTTTGTCATGGTGCTAGGCATTACAAATATAAAGGACCAGTAATTATTAGCAATGTATCTTGGAACTATGATTCTGTCTCCTTTCCTTATGCATATCACAAACCACCTGTAATTTAGTAGTTAAGTTTTCAAGAGTAGCCTCAGTATTAGAGAAGTTAATGAACTTTCTTACGTATGGATAGTAAATTTCAGAGAGAATTTGAACCAAGGTCTTTCTGATTCTAAATCTGTCACTCCACCTAGTACCACGTACTTATCAATATTTTGAAAATATGAATAGTTACTGTGTTTGGCAGTAGCATATCCTAGTATTATCTTTAAAATTTTAAAGTTACCATACTGCCTTGTTCATTTTTTGTCAATTTTCTATCCATCAGGAATCCCTGTTCTTTTTCTTCTGTACTTATATGTGACAAGTTCTACTCTTTGTTACATTTGTATAGTTTGCTTCTTCCCTAAGTATTCTACCTTACTCTTGTTGCCTTCCCTGAATTTAATTCTGCATATTTTTGACTACTTTTGCAGTTTGAGTTGAATTCATATCCTGGCTTTCTGGTTGCTAGTGTACCCATGTATTTAGCTGCAAACTCCATGAATATGCCTTCTCTTCCAAAGGATTAATTAACCTATAAAAACTATTTGAGCACAGTCTTCCAAATACTTCTTGTGTCTTTCTGTCCTCGTCATCGTTGTTGAGGTGTGCAGCCGTGTTTAACTCTTGATGACCCCATGGACCATACTGCCCATGGAATTTTCTTGGTCAAGATACTGGAATGGTTTGCTATTTCCTTCTCTAATAGATTAAGGCAAACAGAGGTTAAATGACTTGTGTCACACAGCTAGAAAATGTCTGAGTCTAGATTTGAACTCAAGGCTTCCTGACTCCAGGCCCAGTGCTCTATCCATTGAACCACCTGGCTGCCTCCTGCGTCCTTCCAGGTTGCCACTAATCCAACTTTTGAGTATTGATCCTTTACTCAGTTTTACAGGCATGTTATGACTGTGTGGTTTAGAGTTTATTTTCCTTTCTCTTTCAGTGAGCATATATTATGAGATAGAGTAAAAGAGAAACTTTGATAAACCTAAACCAGAAAAGTATTATATTGATTATTTCCTTGATTTAAATAATCTGTAACTATCATGACAAATCTGAATAAAACAGAGATAAAAATAAAAACACGATGATTACAAAAATCAGATACCCTTTCAAAAGACCAACATAGTTAGAGTACCTCTACACTTAATTATAATAACTTTTATTTTGAAACTTTTAAAAATTATTTCTTTTTTAATTTTTTAAATGTTAAATTTTTTTAATTATTTAATTTTTAGTTTTCAGCATTCACTTCCACAAGATTTTGAGTTCCATATTTTCTCCTCATCTCTTCCCTTCCCTCACCCTAAGACAGTGTGCATTCAAAATGCCCCTTCCCCTAATCTGCCCTCCCTCCAACCCCTCTTTATCTCCTTCCCCTTCTATTTTCCTGTAGGGCAGGATAGAGTTCTGTACCCCATTGCCTGTGTGTCTTATTTTCCTGTTGCATGTAGAATCAATTTTTAACATTTGTTTTTAAAACTTTGGGTTCCACATTCTCTCCCTTCCTCCCTCCCCACCCACCTTCATTCAGAAGGCAAGCAATTTGATATAGGTTATATATGTGTAGTCATGCAAAACACTTTCATAATTGTCATGTTGTGAAAGGCTTACTATATTTCTCTCCATCCTATCCTGGCCCGCATTTATTCTATTTTCTCCTTTGACCCTGTCCCTCCTCAAAAGCGTTTGCTTCTGATTTACCCCTCACCCAATCTGCCTTCCCTTCTATTGCCCCTACTCTTATTGACCCTTTCGCCCTACTTTCCTGTAAGGTAAGATAGATTTCTATACCTAATTAAGTGTGTATGTTATTCCCTCCTTAAGCCAAATCCAGTGAGAGTAAGGTTCACTCATTCCCTCTCACCTCCTCCCTCTTCCCTTCCATTGTAAAAGCTTTTTCTTGCTTCTTTTATGTGAGATGATTTTACCCCATTCTACCTTTCCCTTTCTCCTTCTCCCACTACATTCCTCTCTCACCCCTTAATTTTATTTTTTTAGCTATCATCGCTTCATATTCAGCTCTCTCTATGCCCTCTGTATATCTTTCTATACATATGTAGATAGATATAGATATAAATAAAATATCTATATCTATGTTTATATTCCATCCATCTACCCTAATAATGAGAAAGGTCTCATGAGTTACAAATATCATCTTTCTATGTAGGAATGTAAACAGTTCAACTTTAATAAATCCCTTACAATTTCTCTTTTCCTGTTTCTGTTGAGTCTTGTTTTTGAAAGTCAGTTTTTCTATTTAGCTCTGGCTTCTCAAGAATACATTAAATTCCTCTACATCATTGAATGTCAATTCCCTTCCCCCCCAACTGATCACACTCAGTTTTGCTGGGTAGGTGATTCTTGGTTTTAATCCTAGCTCCTTTGACATCTGTTATATCATATTCCAAGCACTCTGATCTCTTAATGTAGAAGTTGCTAAATCTTGTGTTATCCTGATTTTGTTTCCACAATACTTGGATTGTTTCTTTCTGACTGCTTGTAATATTTTATCCTTGATCTGGGAACTCTGGAATTTGGCTGTAAGAGTTTTTGTTTTGGGATCTCTTTCGGTGGATGCTTTCCATTTCTATTTTACCCTCTGGTTCTAGAATATCAGGGCAGTTTTTCATGATAATTTCCTGAAAGATGATGTCTAGGTTCTTTTTTTGATCATGGCTTTCAGCTAGTCCAATAATTTTTAAATTCTTTCTCCTGGATCTATTTTCCAGGTCAGTTGTTTTTCCAATGAAATATTTCACATTGTCTTCTATTTTTTCATTCTTTTGGTTTCATTTTATAATTTCTTGATTTCTCATAAAGTTGTTAGCTTCCATTTGCTCCATTCTAATTTTTTTGGGGGGAGGGGCTAGGCAGTGGGGTTAAGTGACTTGCCCAGGGTCACATAGCTAGTAAGTGTTATGTGTCTGAGGCTGGATTTGAACTCAGGTCCTCCTAAATCCAGGCCCAGCCTTTACCTCTGTGGCCCACACTGAATTGTTGCACTCCTCTCCCAGCCCGGCACACCAGGCCTTTCCCATCAACCATCCAGGCTGTCTGGGGCTGGAAATTTGTTTCACTCTGTCTTTTTGTGGGTCCTGCTGCTCTGGAATTTGTTTAGAGTCATTTTTTTTTTATAGGCATTTGTTGGAGTTTGGGGGAGAGTTCAAGTAAGTCACCACTTTTACTCTGCCATCTTGGCTCTGCCTCCATGGCTCCGCCTCCCCCTACTTTAAAACTTTGATAGATCAAGTCATACCCCATTTATGATGTAGTTTGTAACCCATCCACATCTTTTTCTTTTTTCTTCCTTTCTTTTTAAAATCTCAGTGATATCTTTTTCTCTTATTTTAATTTCTAAAGATAACTCTCTTCCTTCCTCTACCCAATGATCTATCCCTTGTAAAATTGTAAGGGAAAGAAGGAAGAAGGCAGTTCAGTAAAGCCAATCAGCACACTGTGTCTGAGAGTATCTACACTATTCTGCATCCATGGGTCCTCCTCCCCTTCTGACAAAGAGAGGAGGGAGGTATATTTTCTTAGTTCTTTTCTCCAGGGCCAGGCTTAGTTATTACACTTAACACAGCATTTAGTTTCCTTTCATTGTTCTTCCCATTTGCAGTCATTGTGTATCTTGTTTTCCTTGTTCTGTTTACTTCACTCTGCATGAGTTCATGTAAGACTTCCCACGTATCATTTAGTTGTTTCCTATGGTGCAGTAATATTCCATTACATTCATGTACCACAGTTTTAGTCATTCTTCAGTGAATAGAAATTATGCAATATTCAGGGTGCATGTCTGACTAGCAAACTTTCCTCCTACTTCTCTTTAAGAAATGCCAAAGTCAAATGGTTACTTCTCTCCAAAGCCCCCACACTTCTAATCCTTGGTCATATTAAAGTCTTGGATTGTCTCCACTTTTTAAAGCAGGTATCCATCTTTTAAAGCAGGGTTTCTTAACCTTTTTGTGTGTGACTAGACCCCATTGGCAATATGGTGAAATCTATGGACCTCCTACTCAGAATATTTTTAAATTCATAAAATAAAATGGGATTGCAATGACAACCAGATATATTTGAAGCAAACATGTAATTTTTCCCATCCATATTCAGAGAATGCCTGAAATCCAAGGGTTCCTGGACCCTAACATGTATCTTCTCAGATAGAGAGAGCTGAAAACTGAAGATTTCTTATCATGCCTCTACTGTAGGCTTGTGATCTCTTTCCAGAACTCTTTTGTCTGTTTTCTTATTCTATTTAGTAGTCTGTGCTATGTTCCCATTACAATTTTCTTTCAAAATGTTTCTCCCACTCTCTTGTTCTTCAAATCAGTGTTCCTTACCATGCTTCTTTTTGTGGGTTCCTGGATTTCCTCACACGAGTATTTATCTTCTTAAGAGGAAGAGTAGAAATTCAGCTGCTGAGGAGGAAGGACATCTCAGGCATAGGGGAACAGTTTGACCAGAGGCATAGAAATAGGAGAGCCCAGTGTGCTTTTGATGGGGAGAGACTGTGGCAGTTTGGCCAGAGAAAAGTAGGATGAAATCAGGCTAGAAAGGTATCGGGCACTTAAGGCTCTTAATTGTGAAAGAAATTTCATTTGATATCAGAAAAAGGGCAAATAAGTTTTCTCCCCATTAAAAGAATCAACTTTCCCTTGTCAAATCTTTCAGTAAAGCTTTTACTTTGTTTGAAGAAGTATTGGGGAAAAAAAATTAAGCTGTTCTCATGAATTTCTAGAAATAGCTTTAATTGTCAATGAGGAAAAAGATAGCTATCTGTTCCTCTTCAAAGGAACAAAGCCATACTCGGAACACAAGAATTACTGGCAAAAACATTGTTTATTTTGGGAATCATATTTTTCCTCCATTGGTTGAGGCAGACAGTCTCTTTAGCAAGCTTGTCACTTTAAACTGCTTTTTGTTGTATATTTGTAGCAATCTGATTTATTTTAGAGGAGGCTGCTTTTCTTGTAAAACTAATTTGGCATCTGGTGAGAGAAATCACAAGAGGGGAAAAAAAATCATCCATCCTATAAAAAACTCTCAGTGTGAGCATTCAGATTAATTGTAAGCTTGTGTCAGTCAAAATAGATATGACCCTGTGTATATTTCGAGGGAATTTTTAACTTTTTTTTGGCTTTACACAATATGAGAAAACCAGTATTTAACAATACCCAGAATAATCACATTAGCTCTCCTTATATATACTTACATACTCAGTTCTCTATTTTTAGATGATAATTGTATTGAAAAAAAAACTCCAAATAATTCATAGAAACATTAGGAGACTTGTATGAACTGATGCAGGTCAAAGAAAGCAATACCACGAAAAAAAAACCATGCACAGTGGCTACATTAATGTAAACGAAAATAATACTGATGATCAGTTGAACTCAGATTGAAGGTAGTGACCAATTTTGTTTCCAAAAGACTAATGATGAAACATTCCTCCTTCCTCTTGGTAGAGATGTGGAGAACTATTGGTGTAGACTACTGTACATATTGTTAGTTTGTTCTTTTGATTGGTTTTGCTTAACTATTTTCCTTTGTTGTTGTTGTTGTTTTTGATTGGTTTTGTTTAACTATTTTCCTTTGGGATGGCAGTAAGATGGGCTATTGGGAAATATCGTGGATGTAAGGGGAAAAAAAACCCCAAAACAATAAACAAACCAATAGGCATCAATAAAACAACAATAGACAACCTTGGTAGCTAAATAGGATTTGTGAATTTATGTGTAATCATCATTATCTGTTCTATATGGAATGTTTGTTTTATTTGGGCCGTGTGAAGTTCTGAATTTTAAAAATTAATTAGAAATAAACTAAATAATACCTAAAGTAGAGCCCTCAGACCATAAGGATAAATGAGTAGCTCTCATTTGTAAATCCCAGTCACTTATAGTCTTTAAAATACAAATTCTTCTCTTATTGTAGCTCCTTGAAGATGTTTTTGGGTGCATCTTTCAGCTTTTTTTATATTGTCTGAACACTCTCCTGCTGATTAGACTAGCTCCAGTGTTATCATTATTTCAGTACCCCAGGTGTAAGCGTCTCAGTAAAAATTGCTTTTTCAGTTCCCTCTTGTGTCTGGATGGGGTCTCCTCTATGCCTCAACCTCAAGGCTGTCTTTAGACCAGTGATTGGCAGATCAGCCTCTATTTCCCCGTTATCCCCCTTCTCCTCCCCAATCTGTATTGTGGGTTATCTTCTTTTCTACTGTTAGGGTGTCAACCACATAGTGATAAATTTGGCCTGTGGTACTCAAGGTAAGACCCTTAATCAGTCAGTCAAGAAGCTGTATTTGAGTCAACAATTTATATTAAATACTTAATATCTAGGCACTATACTAAGTGTTGGTTATTCAAAGAAAAAAAATTAAATCATCTAGGCACTATACTAAGCATTGGTTATTCAAAGAAAAAAAATGAAATTGTCCTTGTCTTCAAAGAATGTGCATTTTGTAGCTGAGTAGTTATGTAGTAGCTGAGGGGATTCACTGTTATGGATATTATAGTGAGGAAGCTGAAACTATGATGTCAAACTTGGAGATCTCCCAGGTTAATGGATTACAGTCTGCTTGTTAGATTCCTGATAAAAGGGCATTCAAAAGCAGTTTTGAAATGTCAACATACTTTGAAAGAGAGATCTATTCATAATACAAATGTCAAGTCAAGGAGTGGCACCTTAAGAGAACAGAAAAAAAAAAAGAAGGAAGTAGGAAAAAAATTACTTTAGGGATGAGGCAGCATCATTTCCCTCCACTTTTGTCCTAAAGAATAGTTTTGGGTTTATATGGAGATAATGTGCAGTTAATGGGGGGGGGGGCAGAGACAGACAGACGTAGAAAGGCACAGATTCTCTTGGTCCAACAGTGACCAGCATAGTAACAAACCTTCCCCACCCCCACCCCCCAAGTCTGTGTTGAACTGTTCTTAGTTTCTATTGGCTTAATTTATATTTAGGTTTTTGTTAATTTTGTAAAAAAAAAAAAATGTTTTTAGCTGAAGCTAAATTTTGCATCCACCTTTGGAAGTCTTGACCTTTTCCTTTATCTTTTCAGAAAAGTCTTCAACTACATGGTTTTCTTGTTGAGTTGAGATTACTCTTGTTAATGAGTCTCTATTTCCCCCTTTCCAGGTAGTTTGCATTCGTTCCACATGGACTGCCCTCTCTCCAAAGCTGGGTTGTGACACACGGCCTCTTATATTAAAGACGCTAAGTGAGCTGTTTGCTCTCGTTCCATCATTGACAGTGAACACAGCTGAATATGAGGTATGTATTTGGGACCCACAGCGTCCTTCCTTTTTTTGTGGGGATAGTTGTGTGTATAGTCGCAACTTTTGATACAATCACTTTTTTCTCCCTTCTTCAACAAATAGCATTTTGAGAACAAAGGTTTGCCCCCCACACAGTCTGAAATATATGATACTTTTTTATCTGTATTCACCTAGTATCTTGACCCCATGTAAAGGAAAATTGGCATCTTAGTCATCAATGCAACAAAACCAATCTTTTTATAATTATGTTAGAAAAAAGAAGCCCCAAATAGTACATAAAATTTTTGCTAATAACTTTAATTCATCTTGTAAGAGTTTCAATTCTAAAAAATAAGTCCTAAAGTCCTCATGTCAAGCAGGGTTGGTTTGCCTAATATTTCAGGGCCCACGTGTCTGTGTATTTTTTCTTTATTGCCATATATACTTGGTTGGTAACATTTATTTTACTAGAGAGGGGGGGAATTTAGGTAATTACTTAATTCTTTTGATGTAGGAAACTGAAATATGTGGTAAGAGATAGAAGGTACCTTTCTATACAATTCGTCTACTGCTAGTTGACATTTTATTAAAATTATATAGCTGAATGAGGATAAAGTAGTAATAGAAATAACATTTATGGGACACGTTAAGGTTTGTAAAATGTTTTGTGTATATTATCACATTTGAACTTCTTAATAACCCTATGGGATGGTATCTATTATTATTATCATCATCCCTGTTTTACAGATGAAGGAATTGAGGCTCAGAGATCTTATGTTTTGCCCATGGTTACAAAACTAGTAAATGTCAAAGATTGAATGTGAACCCATTTCTTCCTGATTGTAAGCCAGCATATTTCATTCTGTGCTGTGCTGCAAAAAGCCTGTGTATGTGTCTGTTTCTACATACCATCTTCTTCTTTCTCTTTTCACCTAATCTCCTTTTTTTTCTTTTAGCTGAAAGAACAAAATTTTATTTCACTGTCTTAAAGAATGAAACTTTTTGTTTGTTTTCTTGGTATTTAATACATTGTTGCTGTCTGTCATCTCTGCCCATTAGGGTTCTCTGTATTGCATCTCAAATATTAGAGATAATAATGATGATTAGATAACTTAAAAGAGAAGATTTGTTTCTAAGTTCAGATTCTGTGTAGAATATAGTACATGAAGATACATTTGTTAACTGACTCTCTTAGTATGGTAGTTTGCATCTATTTAAAATCAGGAGCCAGAATTATATGTATTAGAGATAAATTTGAGAAGTTTTCAGTCAGAACAGGGATTAATCTAGGATGTTCATTATTATCACTATTATTTTAGATACAGTGTTAGAAATTCTGAGTATAACAATAAGACAAGAAAAAGAAATTGAAAAAATAAGCATGAACAAAGAATTAATTGATATAGTTAATAAGTAGCAAGATATAATATATTAAAAATAAAACCAGTCAGGAAGAAATAGAAAGAAATTCCTTTCAAGATAGCCACAGGTTGTATAAAATATTTGGGACTCAACTTACCAAGAGGCATAGAGGCAGCTAGGTGGCTTAGTGGATAGAATGCTGAACTTGGAATTAAGAAGACCTGAATTTGAATCTTGCCTCCAACACTGTTTTACTTTATCAGCCTCAAATTTCCTCATCTGTGAAATGGGAATAATATAACATATACTTCATTGGGTTGTTTTTAGGTTCAAAGGAGATAACCTGTGTAAAGTGCTTTGCAAACCTTGAAGTAGTCTATGTAAATTCTAACTATATGAATATAACTATAAAACACTTTTCACAGAAATAAAGATGGATATAAATAAGTGGAAAAACATGATTTCCTCCAAGTTCGGTTGAGCTAATTAATTAAAATAACAATACTATCTAAATTTATGTATTCAGTACCATATTGATCAAGGTATCAAATGATTTCTTTATAAAGCTTAGGGAAAAAAAAATAACCACATAAATCTAGAGGAATAAAAGGCCAAGAAGGTCAAGGGAAATAATGGAAAAAAGTGAGAAAGAAAGGGGTCTATAGTAACAGCAAATTGCCAACTATACTACCAAGTAGTAGTCATCAAAACTATTTGGTACTGATTAAAAAGTAGAAGCCAAACAGTGGAATGGATGAAAGAGATAACACAGCAGACAGAAATAAACATAGTATTGGTGTAGTGTTTGTTAAATCCAAAGATGCTAACTATTAGAATAAGGGCCCCTGCTTGGAAAGCTGAAAAGTAGTCTCGCAACCATTGAGGTGTAGACTAACATTTCAACCAGGATGAGCTCCGAATGGTACATGGCCCAGACATAAAAGGTTATATCATAAACAAATTGGAGGAGCAAAGATGACATTACCTTTTGTGTCTGTGGATGGGAGAAAAGATCACGAGTAAACAATGAGTAGAGAGGGTCACAGAAGATAAAGTTGACAATTTTGATTACATAGCAGTTTCTGCACAAACAAAACCAGAGCATCTAAAATTAGAAGGGAAACTGTTACCTAGGGGCAAAAAACTTTGCATCAGGTTTCTCTGATAAAGTCTCATTTCCAAGATGTGTAAGGAACTGATTCAAATTTATGAGAACATGAACAATTCCCCAGTAGATTAATAATCTAAGGGTATGGACAGGAAGTTTTTAAAGAAGGTGTCCAGGTTGTAAACATCTGCATGAAAAAAACAACTCCAAACCACTTATAATGAGAGAAATGCAAATTTATAGCAACTCTGAAGTTCCTCCTAACACTCTTTGGCAAAAGTGACTGCAAAGGGAAATGACAAAAGTAGTAGGAGCTGTGGAAAAAACAGTTACATTTGTGCACTGTTGGTGGAGGTGTGAATTAATTTTTCCAGTTCTTTTGGCAACCCTTTATAACTATGTCTACCAAGCGAGGCCAATGGCTGGGAGCAGGGCTGAAGTTCATGTTAACTTGGGAAGTCCTTACCGTTCAACTGATGTGTATTAAACACTTGCAGTGCCTAGGGTAGATGCAGTCTCTGCCATTAAGGAGTTAGTTCACCTTCTAGTGGGAAGTGAGGGAACATGTATTACATTTTAAATTAAATGTTTATTAAATGCTTACTGTGTGCCAGATTCTGAGTTAAGCACTTTATATAAATATCTCATTTGAACCCTGGGGAGTGGGTGCTATTATGATCCCCATTTTACAGTTGAGGAAACTGAGGCAGATGTTAAATGACTTGCCCAAGGTCATTCATACAACTAGTATATATTTGAGGTTGGATTTGAACTCAGACCTTTCTGACACCAGTTCCCATGTTCTTTTCACTGAACCACCTTAACCTCCTCATCTTCACCTCCTGGTTTCCCTTAAGTCCCAACTAAAACTCCATCTTCTAGAGGAAGATTCTTTTTATTATTTCCTTTTTATCCTGTAAATTCCTTGTTCGTACATATCTGCTTATTGTCTTCCCCATTAGATTGTGAGTTCCTTGAGGACAAGGACTGCCTTTTCCATTTTTTTTATCCCTACCACTTAACACAGTGCCTGGTACATAATAGATGCTTAATAAATGTTTATTGCTTGACAGATAAATGTGCCTATCTTTTGACCAGCAATGCCACTGCTAAGACTATACCCCAAAGATATCAAAGAAAGAGAAAAAAAACAAGCCCACATAACCAAAAATATTTCTAGCACTCTTTTTATAGTGGTAAAAAATTAGAAACTATGGGAATGTCCATTGTGGATTGACTGAACGTATTATGATCTATGAATATAATAGATTATTATTATTGTGCCATAACAACTGATGAAAGGAATGATTTCAGAGAAACCTGGAGAGACTTAGATGTACAGAACCTGGAGAATAATCCTTTCCTTATGCCCTATAATATAATATGTTCTATAATATAATCTAAGGAAATGCTTGTTCGATTCATTTGGTGTTTATTAAGTTCAGGATATTAAAAAGGAAAGAAAAAAAGAAATAAAAAAGGATTTCTAATAGTTATATTTATGTTCCAAGTGAACATAAAGGGTGCTGTGAATTTCTTATCGTGCCCATATTTTTGACTTGATGGCTTAACTTAATACCAGTCGAAAAAACAATTTCCATTCCTATAGCACTTTAAGGTTTCTAATTTGATGTTCATAGGACCCTGTAAAGTAGGTTTTATTATTATCTTCTTTTTAATGTTTAATGTAGGCTCAGCCTAATTGACTTGCCCAGGGTGACACTGCTAGTATTTTAAATGGAATTCAGACGGAGGTCTTCTATGGCCCTCATCTAGGTCTTTAATGCCAAATTATATCAATTTGGGAATGAAGTTCTCCCATTCTGATTTTGCATTGGTGCCATTCTTAGAATATTAGAGCGGGAGAGCTCCTAATGAATCATGCAAAGCTCAACCGTGTAGGGTGGCAGACTAGAGCTATGAACTTGTCAGTATAGGAACTCGCTGGTGAGGAAATTGCCTTTCCCAGTGCTGGGTGCACCTTATTTGCCCCTTAGGGAGTTGCTTAGAACACTGAATGGTTAAATGACCTTTTGGGGACCCCACAGTCAATATGTGTGACAGGAAGAACTGTACACATTACACCAAGTTCCCTCTTGTTTGAGAAAGCCACCTTTCATTTAAAAGGCTACTCAGGCCCTGAGCAGTTCAATGTCTTGCCCAAAGCCATGCCTTGCCCTTTCATACCTAGTTGCCTCATCTGCCTCCTGTACCATTCAGTTCAGATCCCCTATTCTGTAAGTTGTCGGCCTGTCATTGTAGAATTGCAGAGAAAAAATGCACTTTGTGCCTCTCTGATGCACTTACCATGTAATAATGTGCGTTGCGTTTATCTGTGTTTTTGTCTGGTCCGCCTACTGGATTCCATCAGAGGGGATTCTGATTTATCTAAATCTTATATCTTCCCCAGTGCCTTGCTCAGTGTTTTGCACAGTAACTACTTAACAGATGTTTGTTAAATTATTGTTGAATTGAAGGAAATCATACTTAAAAAAAAAAAAAGAGGAAGAGGCAGACTGTTTGCTTTCCTTCTCTGAAGCTGAAAATTGCATCTTTACATTTTTAGTTGATCAGTTTTAATGAGACATATATAAAGTGGCTTCAGGCATTCATTGTTTCTAATGTGTATTCCTTCAACATTGTGAATTTTCTTGTGGAGTAAATTTTATCAGTGCTTTGTGACTTATCTATTTTCAGGCTATTGATTGTAATCCATGTAAAAGTTAAGGAACCTGATTTGGCCCGAGGAAAGTTGTTGTTGAAATAGTCTCTCCCATTCCTTTGCTTGGGTACCATGTTGGCTTGCTTTGAATTTTTTCTCTTTTTCCTTGTAAGTTGTTTCTCCACTCTCTTTCCTAAATTTACCCTATCATTTGATGGGGAGAATAATACCTACCTTTCCTACTCGACAAAGTAGTAATGAGACTCAGATGAGCTTATTTTTACAAAAGCATTTTGAAAACTACAAAACATTATAAAGGCATATGGCAGTCTTAATATTTGAAGAAGTTGAAGTGTGAGCCTGAGTTTTCTCAATTCTCAAATGAGGAGATTGTACTAGATGGCTTCTGAGTTTGTAAATATATTAGAAAGATAGTAATTTCCTTCTTTAAATCTATGATTCCTAAGATCTTTGAGTTTTTTTTATGATTTTTGACTCCTATTGAGATTATTTTATCAGTTATAAAATAAATTTGATGACTTGATTTAGATTTACTATTAAGCCATTGTTCTTGTAATCAATTGGTATCTTAAACTCTTTCAATTTCATTCATTCGTTCTTTTGGCATTGATTTGCTATGTATTGTGTGCCAAGTGCAAGATACTCTACTAGATGCTGTGGGGGATGCAGAAATATGCAGGCTGCTCTCAAGGAGCTTAGAATCTTGTTTATATTTTTATTTTTTGTTCAGATATTTCGTTTTATTGGCATAGGCAACTCCTAGTGCATAACTTCCCTTTGTGAATGTGGTAGCAAATCTGTAACTTAAAACTTTGAGAATTATCTAGATCACTAAGAAGTCTGAGTTATTTGCCCAGGGTCACACAGTTAATGTCTGCCAGAGGCAGGTCTTTTTGTCTTCCGACTTCACTCTCTATCCTCTACATTATGCTTCTTCTCTTAATCTGTTGGCAAGTCGGAGAAATAAAATGGACATACAATGTATATTCAGGTATGTTGTAACGCAAGGCTGATTATGTCTGGTACCATGAGAGGGAGTATTGGCACAATATTCAGAGCGGGGTGAGATCACAGATGATATGGGGATCAAATAAGGCTTCATGGAGGAAGCTGAACTTGGACCTTGGTGGGAAGTTCTCCTTACACATTGAAAAAAAATGCTTCTAAATTTGGTAAGTTTTTGATGTCACTGCATTTGTTTTCCACATGGTAGATCTATCAGTCAGAAAAGTATTTATTAACCACCTAGGCCAGGCACTATGCTAGGGTCTGAAGATAAAAATACACAAAAATGAAACATTTCCTACCCATCGTCAGCTTACATTCTAATCGTAGATTGGACTTGTTTGAGATTTTCTGTTTATGACAAGCTGATGACATCATTCCAACTGTTCATTTCAACACATTTAATATACTTATAAATGCCTACTACATACTGAGTGATTTAAAGGATGTCACTGTCTCCAAGGAGTTTACAACCTAATCAAGACAATGAAACATCCAGAGATAAACAGAATGCAAATTAGAAAATGATCAGTGCATGAAAGGAACACAAACTGGCATGAGATCAGATATGCTAGACTTCTTGGAAGAAGTGGAGTTTGATCTGAGTTTTTAGAATGGGTAGAATATGAAACTGCAGAGATTGGAGGGAGGAGATTCTAGCCATAGGGAATGACACTCTAGAAATACAAACTGAGATTTATTCCCACTTTACAATAATTGAACTTTTGTAACTTTGCCTATGTTTGTATTCACTAAGCCTGGAAGGTCTGGATTTAAGTCTGTCCTTTGATACGTTCTGTTTTGGACAAGTCAATAAACTCCTCAGTGGAAATAGCAGATCTGTAACAGTGAAAGAAATTTCCACACTGCGAGTTTTCTCGACAGATCTAATTACCTATCCTTTCAGACTCAGTCCTGTGTTGGTTGATTTCATGGAACTTTTTCTTTTTAAAAATTTTTTGTCATTGGTGGGAGGTGACTCACCAGGTAAGAGGTGATAGAGAGTTATATTTGGATATGAAAGTGATTTAAAAACAAAAGAGATAAATACAATTTTACAAAGAAGATAAATTGGTCCAGAAACATTCATTCACCCCAACTATATGTCTGTGTTGGTGTGTACATCTTGTGTGTACACATGCATAAACAAACGCATATTTTTAGTTAGTGATCTGTATGTTGACTGTATGTCCCCTTTTTGCTGATTTTGCAGAATTTTAAAGTTCAAGTTCTCAGCTTCCTCTGGAATCATTCTCAAAGCAAGGTAATGTTAGCAGTACCAGTGAAAGCATAATAAAAATGGGGAAATGTTAGAAAATGATGCTAAGGTTTTTTAAAAATTCTTTCAAATTGTTTATTTCAGGGGAAATGGGAGGTGGGCAGAAAGATATGTGGATACAAATACATAATTTTACTTTTGTAATTTCTCCCCAATTTTTGGATTTTGCAATATTTTTAAACTTCATAATACTATACAATCATCTGAGTGTATATATGTGTGTTTATATATATATATGTATACATACATATATACACATATGCACCTATACATATATGTGTATATGTACATCCTAGTGCCATATTCTTCCCCTTCAAAAGTGTATTTACTTTTTAGCAAATTTTTCATGTTTGAAGACTGAATAATATTGCTGTCTTCCATTTCTATAAAGTCCCTTTATTTCTTTTGAAGAACTGAAAGTACTTTTATGTACATTATTTTATTTTATTTTTTATAATCTTGTGATTTAGTAAAGACATAGTTACTATTTTTATTTTACCAGTGGGAAAATTGAGGCATAATGGGTTCCTGAGATGTTAATGGTGAAACCATGATTTGGACTCTGGATGCCTGATTAATTCTCCTAACTAGTTCTTTTCCCTTGAAATGCAGTTGCCTCTAATTTGGAGCCTTTTGCAAAGGAGGTGAATCAATACTCTCCCAAGGAGTATAAAAGTAATAAAACTTTCTTTCTGTCCTTCCTGAGGTCCTTTCACTTTGACACATATAACATCGTAATTAGAAATTCCTTGACCCTTCTTCTGAGATCAAAAAGATATGTCTTTGATCTGGAAAGCCAAAAACACCATTTGTGATGACACAAGATTATAGAAATTAGGGGAGGTTCCATCATTCATTTCTTTGCTAGGGGAGAATGTGGGTTGATTTCCTTTAAATTATACTTTATTTTCTAAACTGTCCATCAGTCTTTCTTGATTTATACGTGTTTTCCTCTCCTTCCTAGGACTCTACTGTGGCAACTGCGGCGTACAAATCCCTGTCAGCATTTGGTTCAGATGAACACACCATTCTTCATCTCCCTGAAGAGGTAGGTGTTTCTGCTTGTTCATTTATGTTTCTTTGTTGCTGAATTTTTGACTGGTATTTGTGTTCTATTTAGAGATTATCCTTCTGATGTATTTATAACTCCAGGTTTGTTATCCATAATAATAATAATGAAAATGATTTCCATCACACTTTAGATTTACAAAAGCTCTTTTCCTTATTAAAGTCCTCGATGCCAGGTTATCATTTTCATCCCCATTTTACAGATATTAAGAAAGAGTCTCAGAGACAAGCAAATCACTTGCTAAAAAGTGGTAAAGATGGAATGTAACTCAGGAGTCCTTACAACAGGTCCAGTGGTCATTCCATTATGGCATCCGTTAAAGATCCAATCCAGTGAACAATCCAGTAAGCATTTATTAAGTGCTCACTATATACCAGGCACTGTGCTGAGTACTAGGGATACAATTAATAAAAAGAAAGATAGTCCCTGTCCTCAAGGAGCTTACAGTCTAAAGGGGGAGACAGCAGAGGGGAGATGAGGCCGAGGATGGTAGAGTCAATCAAGGGTTGAGTTTGCATAATGGTGGGGAGTTTAGAAGTGATGAGCTTATCCTGAGAGTGGCATCTTATTCTGTGGAGTTGAAACCAGGCAGGGCAGCAGATGCAAAGTGGAGTGAAAGATGAAAATAAATATTAATTTTTTTACTTAATCTGTGAAAAAGTGAATACAGTACATAACTTAGCAGCATACTGTAATGCAAAGAACACCGAATTTAGATTCTGAGGTTCAAATTAGGGTTCAAATCCTACCTCTTTCATTCTCCTGCAGTATGCTCTGCAGCAGCACACCCTGGACATCTATGACCTCTAAATAATATCACATGAATCCCTGTAATGACCGTGCAGATCCAGTGCCAGTCCTCCTCTGGGGGACTGACCCTATCATCTTTGGAACTTCCACCTTGTGGCCCATGCTGTTTCATTTCATAAGTTAACTGAGGTAAAAAATTACTATGTCTAGCCAGCCCCAGCTATATTTCACATTCCACTCTGGCCACCTTCTTGTCCTCCACCATCCCCATCACAGTGGTACTCACCCTTGCCCTCCACCCCTCTTTCCACCTCTTCCTTTTTGTAAGCCATTGGTATTCCACTGGTCTCAGGGCTACTGGAAAAGGTGTGTTGATCAGTTCCCCACTGACTCAAACACTATACCCAAGACTTCCCAGACTAAAACACTCTCCTTGGTTACCTGTGTGTTGTCTCCTTCTATATTAATATAAACTCCTTGAGGAGCTTATTTTCCTTTCCATCTGTATCTTCTGAGTTTATCACAGTGGTCCGCACATAGTAAATATTTAACAGATGCTTTTCTCATTCATTCATTCATCATTCATCCCTGTATGACTTGGGGCAAATCACATAACCTCTTTGATCTTCAGTTTTCTCATTTGTTAGAAAAAAAAAAGGAGGGGAGGATTTGGATTAGATGACCTCTGTCATCCCTTTGAATTAGTATAAATCATAAATTTATGAATCTGTGGTCTTTTGAACTTAACAGGTAATACATAGGAAATTTCTTAAAAGTAGATTATCCAGAGACTATTGCTATGCATCTGAATTCCTGTTCCTGTTATTCAATTCTTGCCTTTGTTACGGACTAGCTGTGTGTCCTGACCTCGGTTAACTCTTCCTGTAAAAAGATAGGTTTAGACTAGATCAGAAGTTCTTAACGGGGGGAGTTAGTCTGTCAATTTAAAAAAAATTTGTATAACTATGCTTCAATATAATTGGTTTCCTTTGTAACATTGTGTGTTTTATTTTATGCATTTGAAGACATAACTTGGAAAAATGATCCATAGCTGTCATTTGTGACAGAGAGGTAGGTCTATAACACAAAAAAGGTTGAGACCCCCTAGACTAGGTGATCTCTATAGTATCTTAAGTTCTACACATGCATGCGTGCATATGTTTGGAATGAAGGTTTGAGGGCAACAAAATGTGTCAGAAATGGATTAGACACCACCTTGATGAGTCATAGAGAATTATGGATAGGAAATGAGCCATAAGAAAAATTTTACTGAGTTGACTTTCCACTCATACTCATGCATGGCTTTCTTGTGCCATCAGATGTTACTTTTCATTATCACGGAGTTTAATTTATTCAGTTCTGTTCAGTGTTTGTTGATTTGAATTGATACATACAGGGTACATGTAATTTCACACTGAAGCGGTTCAAGAGCAGGGTACTCAAGGAGTTTTATATACTCTGCCTATGTGTTCAGGAAATTCTGCTCATTAGCTCCTCAAGCTTGAACATGGCTGAACTACACTTCTCAGAGAACAAACTTTTCTGTACATTAGTATACCTTTAAATAACAGAATTCCCACAAGGCTTAATCTACCAACAGTGAACTCCACAGATGCCAGCCACGAAGTAACAAAAACCAACCTTTTACAAGAAGAGTAAACTGAGGCCCAGAGAATTCACTTAGCCAAGGTCACATAGCTAGTAACAGTTTTTATTTTTGTTTCCAGAATTGCATCGGCAGAAGCTGCCTTCTGGTGGCCCCTGAGATAAATATACAATGGAGGACCTTGCCAAAGTTTTCTTTTCCTCTTGAGGGCAATTGGCATATTCCCCAAAGCCTGAGATTACTTGCGTATCTGTCTCTTGCGAAAGTACTTCCACCTCCTCTCCTTCTCACCTTCTGAAATAGAACCAAAATATATGTGTTGAATGATCTCCCTCTAACTGTTAGGCAGAAGTCTATGGGACAATGACTTCACTAACATACACTTGCTCCCTTTAGCTACCTGAAGTAGCTTTAATGTGTGTAGACCTATATTAAAACATATTAACGAAACTCTGGTGTGTTTGTACTCTCAATAGAACTCATCTGTCTACTAACCCGTTTTTGCAGAGCAGAGATCAAGAAAAGAGGAGTAGCTGGTATGGAAGGAAGAAGGGGGAGGAGGGTGGAGTAAGAGCAGTACTTCAAAGATGAGGAAGCAGAGATTAAAATAGTGCCAGTGATAAAGGCCTAAGTGGAGAACAGAAATGGAATAAAGACGCTACTTTCAGATGCTCAGGAATTTAAAAACCACATTTGTTGTGTTATCTTTTTTTAATCTATGATGGATTATCAGAGAGTTGAGTGCAGAGGTTTCATATTGGCTCATAGACATAGCAAATAGAAAATTGATAGTCATTTTAAATTTCCAGATTGAATCCTGGCACGAGCATTCGAGAACTTCTTAGGTTACGCATTGATTCTAATGTTGGGAGATGAACACAAGTAATTCCCTTTTGGTTCACGTTTTATCTTTATTCTTTGTTGTCATTCTCAATCGGTTGTAGCACCAATAGGACTAAAGGATTGGTTTCCTGGTAGAAGTATTAGCGAAGGATAAACATTTAAATGATACATGAGCTTTTCCCTCTGATTGGGGTCTTTCAATTAGACTCCTTTCATTGTAGGATCTTAAGACGCATTATTTTGCACGAATTTCATACGTCAGATCTGGAAATGAGTGTTATTTTAAAGAATCTGTCTTTGTGTCCAAGTTGTTGCAAATACGGAGTCTCCATTTGGTTTTAATTTGAGTGAATACCATTGCTTTTATTAAAAATTCTTTTATTTTCTTTCTGAATATCAAAGACATATAGATAACTTAGAATTCTCTATAGGTAATACTGGCATTTATGTATTGGTGAATACATTGGCATAGAGTTCATAAATAGAAACATGGAAAATAATTTTATGTCTTAGAAGCTTTAGTTGCACCTTTTTCCCAACAAGGCTTCAAGTGTTTAAGTTGAAGTCAAGTTTTAATTCATGTATAACTATATTTTCCATCTATGTTTCTGCTTTAATTTTTACAAAAAAGCCTAGCAGCACATTAATTGTTCAGTTTTTTTTTAGATGTATATATCATCTCCTTTCTATGTATTTCGGTAGCTAATGGAATATAATTGCTTTAATTTTGCACCTATTATGGGCATCCTCCCATATAAATTTTCCTCCTCCTTATGGTCAGATTCATTTTGTTTGTCCAAAGTACAGTACAAACATTTTATAGAGCACTCCAAGGGAGAAGAACAAGCATATGATGAGCACAGGGCAACTGGAAGGAGAAAAGATATACTATTTTCAAGGGTAGAAGTGAAGGTAATTCAAACCCACAGCCCCCCATGAATGAGCTAGGGCTACCAAATAATCACATGGGAAGGAGTTAAACGCTTTACCTTTGGATAATAGAAATGAACAAAGAAATGCCATCATTATAAATAGGTATAATGTGTCTTCTCAGAAGTTCTACTTCGATATCGCCTCTTGTTATGGATATAGTTTGAATTCTCTACAACTATATCTATGGGAAAGGAAGAGAATATGCATTTACGTAACACCTACTATATGCCAGGCATTGTGCCAAGGACTTCACAAATGTTATCTCATTTGATCCTAACAACAACCTTTGGGAGATAAATGCTGTTGTTATCCCTATTTTATAGTTGAGGAAACTGAGGCAAATAGAGGTTAAATGACTTGCCCAGCGTCACACAGCTAGGAAGTGTCTGAGGCAGAATTTGAATT
Organism: Vombatus ursinus; assembly: GCF_900497805.2. Taxonomy (NCBI): domain Eukaryota; kingdom Metazoa; phylum Chordata; class Mammalia; order Diprotodontia; family Vombatidae; genus Vombatus; species Vombatus ursinus. The sequence goes on from NW_020953936.1 coordinate 8,094,989, forward strand.
CAGGTCTTCTTGACTCCAAGCCCAGTGTTTTATCCACTGCATCCCTGGCAGCTTCCAGTGGAGCACTAGATGAGTAGTTTTCCCAGACTTGTATAGTTGTAGTCTGAGCTCCAGTCTAGCTATGTTTGGAGAGCCTTGTTCACAGGAAATAGGTCATCACATGATAAATATTTTTGGGTGCAGCTCATAAAGATCATGTTCAAAGGTCTTACTGGAGTTATAACTTTTATTTGTAGAAGATGTTCTCTACCAGTACTTAATTATTCTTCATAATATCCATGATTTCACCAGTGTTGATATTCCTGCTACCAATACATTTGTACCCATTTGACAGCTCATCAGTTACTGTAACTAGAAATGTTCATAACTGGTTGTCAGCCTTCTAGTGATGGCTGTCTCTAAACTTAGCTAATCTAGTCTTTGAATGAGTGACTTAGTTCCTCTGGCAGTGAAGTAAGAGATAGAACTTGGGACCTGGAGTCAGGAATTCCTGACTTCAGATCTTACCTTAGTCACTAGCTGTGTGACCCTGGGCAAGTCACTTAACCTTTATTTACCTCAATTTCTTCATCTCTAAAATGGGGATAATAATAGCGTCTAACTTTCTGGGGGTTGTTGGGAGGATCAAATGAGATAATACTGGTCAAATGCTTTGTGAACCTTGAGGAGCTATATAAATGATAGCGATTATTATTGCTGTTATTATTCATTAAGTCCATACTCAAAGCTTTGCTGCTGATAATAGGCACTGGCCAGATCCTGTCCTTTACTGGCATAGCCTTTGAGAATGTAGGGTCACATTCAAACCCAGATCATTTGCTCATGAAGGACCTAAATGAGATTCATGTGAAATGCCTTGAAAATGTTTTCTTCTAAAAAAAAAATGCACCATCTGTATGAAACATGCAGATTCATAATTATTCAATATAGCAACATTGACATGAAAATAGAAGTAAGTTGTGTATGCATAAATCAGTGAAAATATGAACTTGAGCAAATTTTGAGTTTATTATTGTTGTTGTTCATTCATTTCAACTCTTTGTGACCCCATTTGGGGTTTTGTTTTCTTGGCAAAGATACTGACGTGATTTGCCATTTACTTCTCCAGCTCATTTTACAGATGAGGAAACTGAGGCAAGCAGAGTTAAGGGACTTGCCCAGGGCTATCACACAGCTAGAAAGTGTCTGAGGCCAGATTTGAACTCAAGAAGATGAATCTTCCTGACTCCAGGCCCAGTGCTCTGTGCACTATGACGCCCCCTAGCTGGATTAGAGAATAACAAACGGGCACTGAGAGATCCTTCTCTAGTCTTTCTATCAATAGACTCATAGTGACTCTGGGAAAGGTTTGATGGCAGGTCCTAGTTACCACCCAGGGACAGTGTTAAGCAGGAGGCTGGATGAAGGAGAAGAATGTGTGTACATCTTGTTGGGCAGTATTTATTTTTATAAATTCTAGATCAAAACCATTTGGACATTTGGCATGGCTCATGCCAGAGTTTGAGGCAGTTTGAATCTCTTTGCGCTATAGGGCTTATGCAACTTTTGGGCACATGAGTGGTTAGCATGTAAATGCGGGGTGTCCCAGAACCCTCCTGAGTTAGAGCACTGGAGCCTAAGTCAAGAAGGTGACCTATCTTCAGATGGTGCCTCAGATATTAGCTGTGTGACCCTGGGCAAGTCACCAGACTTCTCGGCCTTGGTTAACGTCACGTGTAAAATGAGGGATCTGAACTCCACCTGGGAAGTTCTTCCGGTTCTGAAGCGTCATCCTAATATGAGAACAACAGCTAGCCTTTCTATAATGCTTGAAAGGTTGTAAGACACTTTTAATCTTCATTTTTATTCTATCTCATTTGATTCCCCTAAGTAACCTCTGGTACTGTTATCATCCCTGTTTTACAGATACAGAAATTAGGTCTGAGAATGGTTCAGTGACTTGCCCCTCCTGTCTGAGGCAGGATTTGAAAGAAGGTCTTTCTGATTCCAAGTCCAGTACTCCTTGCGCTGTACCAATGGTGGCAAAACAAAACAAAAACAGATCCTGGCAGTGTATTGATTTGGAAAACCACAAATTAATGTTATGTCTGTTGGATTGTGTTTTTATTTACTTTGTTAAAAACTTCCAAATTACATTTTAATCTGGTTTGGTACTGGTCCTCCTCAGAACTAGGCCTCGAGGTTGACAACCCTGTAATCTGGCACCTAGTTGTTTCCTCTATCATGAAAGCTGTGGAACTGGTTCTTGGTCCTGAGAACTTCCCAATCGCTGGAGTGTGGCTTTTCAGGATCACTATGAGGAAGATTCCCCCTGGCTTCTCAGGCTTACTAAGCCTTGAAATCTGGTGTAGGCTCCATGTGTGGGCTGCAGCAGCACTTGGAGATCTGGCTTATGAAAGCCATGTGTTGCCTCAGGAATCTGGGGATCACTGGTGCACAGTGAAATGGACAAATATTAGAATAACCTTTTAGAGCGGCATCAGAGCTTGCCTCTTTGGTTGTGGCTGGCTCTTCTGTGTTAGAATTTGGTCTTTGGTTTTGAGTGGAACTAAATCTTGTCTAGGAAAGTGCTGGTATATTTGTGCTTCTTTAAACCAAATAAAGCAAACACTGGTTCTGGTTGAATGGCTTCTTTAGAATGGGAGCTTATTATACTTAAGAGAAGCATTTCCCCTCTATTTTCCCGCTGACAAGAATCCTGACTCAGAGCAGTTCCAAAACAGAACAATGCTTTAGGGACCCATGAAGAAGTCAGTCTGCAGGAATTGTTAATTATTTCTAAAAATAACATGAGGAGACAGACTCATTTTAATGGCTGGGCTCTAGCACTTTATGGTTATGGTCACCACTTTTGTATGTTTTGATTTCCTTCGCTAATGTTTAATTGGCTCCATGTGGGCATTAGATTGGTTAGTCATTGAGAGTATTAAAAAAATGTAATTAATTGTTTAACAATTGTACCTTGTGGAAGCCGCCATAGAATTCATCCTTTAAAAAAAAATAGATAGAACCCAATGTAACTGATCCAAAATAATCACAAATTCATGCAGATGAGCTTTTATGAGGTAGAGCCATACAATTAAGGACCTTCTTATGCCTATTCACTGGAGCTACAAAATACTGAGCTCAGCAAAAATGAAGTGAAGCATTTCAGTCTCTCCCCATTCTTTGCTTCCTTTTACACTGAGTCGTCTGAAATGGTGGCATAAAGGAAAATGCTAGAAACCTGCAAGTTAAAATAAAGTGTCTGAATAAAGCAAATTTCTAGTTACAAGTCAGAAAACCACTCACTAAATTGAATGTTCTGGTGTTTGCATTTGTTAACTTTTTGATTTGAACATGAATACTATGTAATATTTTCTTTTACTATTATTGTAGCATTTTCTTGCATAATCACTATTCGTTCTGTGTCTAAGAAGACAACTTGTAATCTATTTTGGTTGAATAGGTTGATTGATTTAGTCAAATAATTGATCAGCTCAGGCAAGACAATTAATCTGATTTCCCTTCCTTCCCTTTGAAATCTCTGGTTTCTTTGTGTGTTTTTATTTTTGTTTTTATTTTTATTTTTTGGTCAGGTACCAAAAAATAAATAAGCAAACCTATTTATAAAGTCTTAAATTTTCTGTCTGTTTCTCTCTCTGTTTGTCTCTTTCTGTTTCTGTTTCTATTTGCCTTTGTCCCACACCCATGCACACACTCACACATGCATGTGATAAGATAGGCCTATGTTTGTATTCATCCTCTTTGTAATGGTGATGCCTTTATTATTCTAGGTAAGGCCAGAAATTGATCCCCCTGAAGAGCTGGATGGAAATGAAGAAGAAGAAGAAGAGAAGGAGGTAGACCTTTCTGTCCCTGGTTCTTCTTATATCAAACTACTTCCACTCACTACTCCTTCAGTCTTTCCAGGTGATTTCCTTTTTTCAGAAAAGATACACTTTATTAGCCTGTGATTTTGAATGGTATACTTCTACATGCATATACATTATATACCAGAGAGTTTCTAGTCAAAAAATTAAATTCAGTTCAATGTAAAAAGCAGTTTAAGATGCTTACTATGTGCCAAGGCATTTAATAAATACCTACTGTATGCTAAGTATTGTGTTAGGTACCAAGAAAAGAAAAATGAAACAGTTCTTGCCCTCAAGGAGATTATATTCTTTTCAATAGGATAAGGCAGGTGAAATTGAAACTTAAAAAATACATTTGTACTTGTGCATTGTAAAAAATGCTTTGGTTACTATTTCTTAGTCTAAATGTAGTGACCAACAATACTCAAATAAATAATTTATTATTGTTACTATTTTTACACCATTGCCATTCTTTATGTATTGTATTTTTTATTTCTGCAATGTGCATCACTTATCAGTCAGTCAGACACTTATTAAGCACCTATTACATGAAAAGCATAGTAAAGTTATCCCTTCTGCATCACAACTTTCCTTATTCTGCAACCACTACATGGTTTGATATATCATGGGTTGGCATAAGAAATTGCGTGGAAATTTTTTGGGAGTTTTGTGGCAGCTGTAGATGACATGCAAAGGTCAGCAGACAACACTGAAAAATACTTAATACAAATTTTACAGTAAGGTACTATAAACTCCTCATTAAAGAAAAAGAAAAAAGATAAGATTTCTTTGGTATAAAGGGAGGGCCAAAAAATTTATGCGGATTTTCCGGATTACAGGGACTCGCCCACCCTCTTATACAGTGTGGAAGGGATAACTGTACTAGGAACTGAGGGTACATACGAACGAAAAAACAGTCTGTACTGTTAAGGAATTCGTATTTTAATTGGGGGAATTGGGGTTACATAAACGATGGATACAGAGTAGATGGAAAGTAAAAGGTATCAATAGGTCAGGGGACAGGGAACAGCTTCTTGAAGATGGTAGAATTTGAACTGAGGATGGAGTGACTCCAAGGAAGATGGAGAGCTGGAGGTGAGGAGGAGGACAGCATTTCAGGAATGGGGGGCAGCAATCATAGATGCTGGGATGGAGCCAGGAGAAGAGAGTGTTGGCTGAGGAGCAGGAAGAAGGCCAGCATCGCTCACTCATGGCTTGTGCAGAGGGGAAGCGAGAGTAAAAAGATTGGAAAGGTAGGAAGGAGTGAAGTTAGAAAGAGTTTTAAATTCCAAACAAAGGACTTTATATGTGATCCCAGAGATAGTAAGGGAATGACAATGTCAGAATTACGCTTTACGAAAATCACTTTGGCAGCTGAGTGGAGATTATATGGAACTGGAGACAGTCTTGATGTTGGGAGACTAGTTTAGAAGGCTATTGCTCCAGTCATTGGAAACATTTTTTAAAAAAATCTATTTATAAATAAAACTTCTGTGAAAATTTTTCCGCAAATGTATCTTTCTTCCCTTTCTGTAACAGCTTTAGGATATAAAGAGGTTATTGAGCCAAAGGATATGAACAGTTTTTTTTTAAGCTCTTATTTTTCCTATTTTTTTTCCAGAAAAGTTGACAATTCACAATTTTACCCACAGTTTAATAATATTTCTGTGTCTCCAGATTCTGGCAAACATTGAGTTTTATGTGCATAAGATTGAATTTCAGAATTTCTTTGCATTTCTCTTATCATTAGAGAGTTTGGACAGTTTTTCCAAGATAGAGAAGAATTTGTATTTTTTGGAGCAAGAACTGCGTATTCATATACTTATCCACTAGGGTATAAATCTTGATGCTTATAAATTTCTGTCGATTCTTAACAGCTTTTGGTGTGAGAAATATTTTTGATAAGTTTTTCCTCCTATTATTTGTTTTGCAGAAATTTTTACTATTATATGATCACATAAATCTGCTCATTTAATTTGTTATATAATTAAGAATATTCTTCCTTATAACAATTGTAAGAGATAAAACATTCCATTTCCTTTTATTTCCTAATGGTCTTTTATATATTTAAGTCATTGGTCAACTTGGAGTTTATAATAACGTATGGTATAAGGAGGGTGTGTATGTATGTGTGTTGTGTTTTTTTCACTAAGCTATTGATAACACACGATACATTTTGCATTCTAAATAGTATTACTCTATTAGTTAACTGTAAACAGAAACATAGATTTTCTTCCATTATTATATCCTACTGTCTTGCTAAAGCCATTAATTATGATGATTCATTTATATAATGTTTTAAAAGAGTACAAATATTATTTTCCTCCTACGTTATTTTGAACAGTGTTTTTCTTGAGTCTCCTAGAGTTTCTTGATAGGTCATCCCACCACCTGGTTTAATTTGTTTTATGTATTTGCTTACTGTCTTAATATTTTTTTTCTTGCCTTTGTGGTATATGTGTAATCTTAAAACTTATATCAAATAGTGATGGTGAGAGTAGACATCCTTGCCATCTGCTTATTCTGATTAGGATTCTCTGTTACCTGTAATGTTAGCTCTTGATTAATTTTATTTTTGTGTTGAAGAAAAATTTTTCTATGTCTTCATATTTTTATGTATCTTCTGAGATCATCTAGTCCAAGTCTGATTTTTGGAAGTGAAGAATCCAGGCCCAAAGAGGCTAAAGAGATCTTCCAGGTTTCAGAGGTAATGAATAGGTGGCAAAGTGAGGATTGAAAGGAACCCAGTCCTCTGACTTCAAATCCAGCATTCATTCCACTGGATATTTCATTGGGAACCCTTTTTGGGGGTGTTGGGGCTTATGTACAGGATTTTTCATCTTTATAGTTTATTGTACTGTTTTCCTTATATTGAGCCAACCTTGTATCTCTAGTATAAATCTTGCTGCATCATAATGAAATTTTGTATATACTTCTGTATTATTTGCTAAAGTTTTGTTTAATAGTTTACATTAAGATTAGATAATATCAGCCTATAGCTCTTTTTTTTTTCCTGCCATACAGTTGCTAGGCTTGGAGATTAAAAACCATATTTCTCTCATAGAATGAATTAGATAGAATACGATCTATTTCTGATTTTGGAAGGAGTTTATATAATACAGGTTCCTGGAGTTTTTGAAAGCATTTACTCATATTTCAACTTATAATTGAAATTTTTTCTCCTCTAATTGGTTTATGTAGGTTTTCTATTTTCTGTTGAGTCTCCTTGGGCATTTTGCATTTTAAAAAATACCTTTTTCTTTTGTAGTCTTAGATTTTGTTTTGTTTTGGCTTTTTTTGCATATAGCATATATTTTGCATTTTTTTGCATATATACAATATTTTCTATGGTTTTGTTATTTTTTTCTATCTTTGTGATTTGTTGTTTCTTTTTTTCTGATTCTGATCATATGATTTTTTCTTTTTGATTAAATTTGGGAATTGATTATCAGTTCACCTGCATTTTAAAAAAATTATCAAACCTATTTTCAAAAATTTTTCAATTAATTGATTTCTTCCTTCAAATTTTTTTTTCTTTTTGTGCTTCCTTTTTTATTTGTTATTTCTGTAACTGCAGCCTCAACTCATTAAATTTATGTCCTTATGTTTACTTTATTCATTATTTTCATAACACAAAACCCCAATGAAAGGTAATCTGATTTAAACTGTATGGGAAAGTTAGCTTACCAGTCATTTTGTCTCATCACAGCATTTGCATCATAATAGAATTTTAGCTTACATAGACTTTCAGCAGAACTGGTAGGCAAGGGAAGGATGATATTGTTTGAAATAATGGGTGGGGTTTATACATTTAAAACTGTATGGGGACAACATCTTTCACTAAAGGCCTCCTCTGATGCCTCATCATGGTATGAAATTTTTTCCTTCAGTTCTGGAAGGTTATGGAGAATAGTGAGGAAGAAGCGTTGTAAAATCCTGCTGAACTGTTATCTAATGATAAACCAAGCTAAGATCCCAGAGGACCAATGCTAGAAGCTTGATCACCAGGTGATAGAACTGAACTGGTTAGAGCTGAAGTAGCTCTAGAAAATTATCTCCTTAGCTCTAGAGGGAATATAATCTGCATCACTGGAAGGAGTATATCTAGCAATTAGAACTAAGAGGTTTTGAAGTATGGAAAAAGAGACCAAAAAAAAAAATACTAGCAACCTGTTTTCTTGATGAAATTATCAAGTAGGTTACCATCACTATGATATGTAGTCTATAGACTGGCTCTCATACATAGAGTTGATTGTTAAAACAACTATGAACTCGATGCTTTTGTAAGAAGATTAAATTCAAATACCCTTCAGTTTCATTGACATCATCTCCTGAAAAAATATTAATGAATGAGTCTGAAGAGGGAAAGGTTTTTGCAGGTTCGGTGATAACACTTAGGATCCTCACTCACGTAAGCTTTCATTGATAGTTCGAGCAAAGGCATGATTCATTATTTGAGGCAAACCTTGAGTGCAAATTCAATTTTTTTTTAATCTTATATTTCCCTGTGTCAGTGGAGTATGATAGCAAATACAGGCTCTGTTCACCATGCCTTTGAACCTTATGTGAGGATATACTATATATTAATACATGCCATTCTAGAGTATGTATGGATGAACCTATTTGGTGGGGGGGGTTGTGATTTTGTCATATGTAATGATTTACTCTATAGTCAGGCAACAAGCATTTATTAAGGACTTAATATTTGCCAGGCTCTGTGCTAAGCACTGGGAATACAGATACAAAGAGAAAGACAGACAGACGATCTTTTCTCAAGGAGGGGGATGACAGTGCATAAAATAGAGATAGAAAGACAGAATAGGATAGGTTGGTGGTCATAGAGAATATTCTGAGAGTTAGGAGTGCATCGTGGAATGGAATGAAAATATGGTTGGTCTGGGTGTTTTTCAACTGGAAATTCATGGAGGAACCAGAAAATTAGGAGAGGCCACAGAGGCAGATACTTCAGTGGTGGAGTGAGTCCAGGGTGGGGTGTGCTTTCAAGGTTAAGAGGTTTCTATAGAATGATAAAGGCTGCCTGGAGATTCAGAAGTGTAAATTTGAAAGGAATGGGACCCTGTAATCTAGAATTATAGTATCATAGATTTAGAACTGGATGAGATATCCAGTCTACCCCTGTACCCCATTAAAAAAAATAAAAACAAAAAACATATTTATTAAGGATTGCCAGACATTGTGCTTGGCACTGAGGATGCAAGTACAAAGAATAACACAAACCTGCGAACTTCTTAAAGCTCTAACCTCTAAAAAAAGACAATGAAATGAACACAACCCATCAGACAACTTAAATACTGATACAAACAAACTGGATTTGAGTTAACATAATTAAATCCAGTCCCTGGCAAAATAAACATAGCAATATTCAGTCTACAAGCATTTATTAAGTACTTACTGTGTGCCAGACGCTGTGGTAAATGCTGGAAATAGTATACCAGCAAAGTAAGAATTGAACTTCTTTTTCTTTATACTTCACATTCCTATAATATGCTGAAGATTTATTTTCATATTCAAACTTGGACATAAGATATGAGGACATGCTGCAAAAAAAGTTGTAGGAATTTTGTTAACTGAAAGATGGTAAAGGATAAGTTCACCAGCTTAATGATGGTAAAGTTTAGGTTAATTAAGTCAACTCCATCCATTGCGTAGCGTAATTGATCTGTTGAGTTACTAATGGGGTAGAAGGTGGCTAAAAGTTTTATTTACACAAGAACTTGACAGATTGAGTATATTCCTATACCTGGATTAAATCTTTCCTTCCTCCTTGGCCTGTGTGTCCATAGATAAGTGTATTTAGCTTTTGCTCATATCTATCTAGATAGGAGTTAGAGTTGAAAGGCGTCTTGGAGATCATATGGTCTAACCTTATTTTATAGATGAAGGAACCAAGGCCCCAAAGGATTAAATGTCATATCCAAAGTTAGACAAGTAGTAAGTGTTGAAGCCAGGATTTGGACACAGGTCTTCTTAACCCAAAATCTAGTCTTCTTTATTCTGTGTTGTATAGGAACAGGGCCATTTTTGAAAAAAGCGTAAAAGCAAAATTCCCCACAATCAGTGGGTACATCCAAAAAAGGAGTTAAGTATATGCTAGCCAGACTTGAAATACTTTGCTAATGTGAATATATATCATATGAATAGAATTCACACATTCAGTGGAGGATGTGTAAACTGATGTTGGCTGCAGGTCACCTTTTTTTTTTTTTTTTAGCTAATCCATGGGCAATGAGCTGGTAACCTTTTTTTTTTTTTTTAAATCTAGTGGGAGTATGTGGTGGACAGAACTAGGCATATAGAAAGTACTCAGTGATACTCATTGAGTCGAATCGTTCCCATTCTAAATGAACTCCTAGACCTGGGGGTCCTTGAGAATTAGACTTCAACACAGTTAAGAACATCCCTGCTTTATTGTGCCTGCGAAGGTTGCAATAGTGCTTCGCTATTTTAAGTGGTCTGCTCTGCATTTTCTCCTTTGGCCTGTTAGTTTCTCTTTCTGTGTCTAGTACCCTCTAGTGGTGCTGAAGGAAGTGGCAGTTCTACTCCATCTGTTATCTTAGGTGATTGCCATCTTAAGAGTCATAGATTTAGAACTTGGAGGAACCCTGGAAATTTTGTATTTGAACCCCCTCATTTTACAGATGAAGCAACTGAGTACTGGAAGGATCAAGCAGCTTCACTCAAGTCATACAGGTATTAAGTGGCAGAGGTGGAAGTCTAAGCTACTTCCTTTGACCCTAAATCCATTTCTTTCCACTCTACAATATCCCTTCCTTCCTCCATCCCCATCTTTCATAGTACTAAAATACTAAATAACGAAGGGTGCAAGGCTTAATGAGAAGCACCACCGCAAACAAGGGAAACAATATTCTCTTTCTTATTGCCCCTCCCTGAAGTGTATTAGAGATCATAAAATAATCAGAACAGTGAATTATTTGTCATCCCATAGGGATTCTAGTTCCTCAGCAAAGCAAATCATTTATGTCTACATTCCCTTTATGCATACACTTTTTGTCCTAATATAAAACACTTGAGTTATAAATTCTTTTAAATCACTACTTAATAGATGTGCTAACAGACTCTCTCCCTGTCGCAGTCCTGTAGGTGTTGCTCTCATATGGGCCGCATGTTGGACTGCAGAAATATGAAGCCTCCTACCTTCTCTTCCAACTACCACCCACATCTACTGGCCATAAAGATTCCTTCACTCTGATTTCACAGCCAAGTACAATAACATGACATTAATTCTTTACAATCCAAACACAGCACGAACTTGAAAACCCAGGGCCCCTCAGAGCACCCACAGCCTTATAAATAATACATAGCTCCGTGATTCCTAAAATTGGGGAGTAGGCATTGGGTTTAATGACTACCAATATTAAAGACACTTTAAAAAAAATTCTTTATTGACAAAACTAAATTATGTTTCTCTTCAGAGCAGTCTTATTATTATAGATCCATATTTGTTACATAATAGTAATACAAAAGGAATATTGATGAACAACTTAGGTGGTTGAGGGTAGTTTTTTTTTTTTAAACTGAGCTAAAACATCTGACATCACTTATTCAAAGCTTTCTGAGCCAGCCTTTGAGTGTGAATGAACTTGGTATTGAAAATGAGTGCTATGCCCACAAAATCTATCTGGTGGCCAACTTCAAGAGTTTGCCCTACAATTGACCCCAGATTCTACTGTGAAACCATTGACCCTTCCTTATAAGTCACTTCTGAACCCAGCCCACAGGTGAATTTGGGTCCTGACCCACAGCTGACCCCAATTTTCTTCCCTACAACTGATATTTTGCCTCTCTTCATAGCTTAGCTCTGATCCCAGCCTACAACGGACTACAATCCAAGATTGATTTTTGATATTTCTCTATAGCCAACCTCTAAACCTTCCCTAAAGCTAACTTCTGAGCCTATCCCAGATCACCTCCAACCTTACCCTATACCTGATGTGTTACCCTTTCCCCACAACTTAGATCTGACTCAGTCCAAAAATGACCTCAGATTCTACGTCATTGATATCCTTTGACACCTTCACAACACCAGAGCTGACCTATGACTATCCCCAAAACCCACATCTAAAAACCTACAGTTGACTCTTCATGTTGATTCACAACTGCTATTTAAATCAGCTTCTCTGGGCCTCAGTTTCCTTAGCTGTAAAAAAAAAAAAAAATAATACTTTGAACAGAGTTGTTAGCAAGTTGTAAGTCTTAAAGCAGTATATAAATGTGGGTTTTATTGTTCAATTCAATGAATTTTTTTGAGTTGAAAGTGACTTTGAAATAGAATGTATTTATTCTGCAAGCACTTATTAAGTACATATTATATTCACTTTAAAAAATACATACATCAAATGTAACATGCTGGCACTGCTTTCCTTGTCCTTGCCTTTTCTAATCTTTTTATCTTTTTTGTGTATTTTTATATGATTCATTGATAATTTTTTTGAGATGTTATCTCTATGGTTTCACTCCCCCAGTAATAGTCCCTCCACTCAACTTAAAGCCCTCTCTTGTAACAAATAAGTATGTATAATCAAGAAAATTTCTTTTTTATTGGTTGTATCTGAGAATGTATGTCTACCTAATAATCCATCTATGAAAAGGTAAGAAGCATCCTTTATCTTTAGTATTCTGGAGCTGTGATTAGTTATTGTATTGATGAGAGTTCCTAAATCTTTCCAAGTTGTTATCCTTTATAATATTGTAGTCAGTATATGCGTCATTCTCTTTCTGCTTACTTCACTATCTCATTTTATACATGTTTTCCCATTTTCTCTGAATTCCTCCTTTTTATTATTTCTTGTGGCATAATAATTGGTGTGAGGTGGAACCACAGAGTTGTTTCAGTTTTTCTCATATAATTAGTGATTTGGAGCATTTTTCACATGTTGATAATAGCTTTTATCTCTTCTTTTGAGAATTGCTTGCTCATATCCTTTGATCATTTATCTGTTGGGGAATGGCTTTTGTTCATGTATGAACTAGTTCCTTGTAAGTCTTGGATTTTAGACCTTTATCATAGAAATCTGTTGCAAAGTTTCCTCCCTTCCCCATCCCTCAGTTAACTATTTCCCTTCTAATTCTGACTTCATTGATTTAATTTGTGCAAAAGCATTTCAATTTTATGTAATCTAAATTTGATTACTATGACTATCTGTATTCTTATATTAAGACCTCTTCCCAAATCACATATGATTTCCATGTAATTGTGAAAGATATTTCTTTCTCAGTCCTTCTAATTTTAATTTAGTGGAGGGGATAGGGAATAGACCTCCGATCTCACTGATATAGGGAATCTTCTGATGAAGAAAATATCCCTACTGGTGCTGATAGGCTTTTGCTTTTTCTTTTTATTTTTATTTTTTAAAATTTAATTTATTTATTTTTAGTTTTCAACATTCATTTCCACAAGATTTTGAGTTCCAGATTTTCTCCCCATCTTGCCCCTCCCTCCACCCCAAGATAGTGTGCGTTCTGAATACCCCTTCCCCTCATCTGCCCTCCCTTCTATCACCTCTCCCCCTTCTCTTATCCCTTTCTCTTTATATTTTCCTGTAGGGCAGGGTAGATTTCTGTACCCAGTTGCATGTGAAAACAATTTTTAACATTTGTTTTTTAAAGTTTTGGGTTCCAAATTCTCCCCCTTCCTCCCTCCCCACCCACCCTCATTGAGATGGCAAGCAACTCGATACAGGTTATACATGTGTAGTCATGCAAAACACTTCCATAGTAGTCATGTTGTGAAAAACTAACTATTTTTCCTTCATCCTATCCTGCCCCCCCCCCCCCCATTCTGTTCTGTCTTTTGACCCTGTCCCTCCTCGGAAGTGTTTGCTTCTGATAACAACCCCCCTCCCCCAGCAGATTGGCTTTTTCTCTGCAATTTATTGCCTTATAGAGTTTAGTAGGGTATGGGAGGGTAAGTGACTTGCTTAGGACCACACAGCTTGTATGTTTCAGAAGCAGAAATTGATCCCATGTCTTCCTGACTCTGGGCCAGCTTTCCATTCACTCTGCCACATTCCTGCTTTACATGACCTTTTGTATGTAGGTCATGTATTCATCTGGATCCTGTTGTTGTTTATGAGGAAGTGTTGGTCTTAGTATAATTTCTCCCAGGCTGCTTTTTATTTTTCCTGGCCTTTTTTTGTAGAGTAATGTGTCCCTCTCCATGAACTGGAGACCTTGCTACAGCAGCCCAGAACACCCTGTTCCTAGGTGGTTCACTTGCTTGTGTGATCTTGTGTTCATGATCTGCTCCACTGATCAACTCTTCAATTTTTTAGCCAGGACTGAATAGTATTGATGATTATTGCTTTGTAGTATACTTTGAGATCTGGCACTTCTTACTTTTTTCCCATTTTTTCCAGATGATTTTCATCACTGATTTTTTCCAACTTTATAAAGTAATCCTTTGGTTTGGCACAGAATCGATACATTAATTTAGGTAGTGTTGTCATTTGTGTTATGTTAGCATAGTCTAACCATGAGTAATTAATTCCTCTCCAGTTATTTATGTCTTCCTTTATTCCTGTAAAGAAATTTTGTAGTTATATTCATAGGTTCCTGTATGAATCTTGGCAGGTGGACTCTAAGATATTTTTATACATTCTAGAATGTGTTACTTTTAATGAAATTTCATTTTCTCTCTCTGTTGGATTTTATTGGTATGCAGAAAGGCTGGTACTTTTGTGGATGTATTTATAGCTTGCTACTTTACTGAAGTTATTTGTTTCTTTTAATTTTTTAATTGAAACTCTAGAGTTCTCTAAGTAAACCATATTACCTGCAAAAAGTGACAATTTTGTTCCTTCCTTGCTTGTGCACTGGTTTTTTTTCTTGCCTATTGCTATAGCTATGTCAAATAGTAGAGGTAACGGTAGTTGTTCTGACTTTATTCTTGATCTTATTGGAAAAGCCTCTAGTATTTCTCAATTACAAATAATGCTCACTCTTGGTTTTTTATAGAGACTGTTGACTTAATATAGTTATTAAGGGAAGGTCCTTTTATTGCTATACTTTCTAGTGTTCATGGAAAAGGTTATTTTATTTTGTTAAAAAATTATTGTTTCTATTGATGTGAATCATACTGGTTTTGTTTTAAATAGGTTTATACTGCTTATAATTTTCTTTTTTGAACTCATTGAACCTACACTTCTGATATAAATCCACTTTGATAATGCTCTCTAATGTTTTTCCTGTGTTGCTGTACATTCATTGCTAATGTATTCAGCATTTTTGAATAGATGCTCATTTAAAATAATTATTTGTGATTTTTTTTCTGCTTTATTTCTCTTAAATTTGGGTATCAGGTCCGTTAGTCATAAATAAGGAGTTTTATAGAATGCCATATTTCCCTGCTTTTACAAACAAATTAAGACAAATTGGAATTAGTTGTTTGTTAAATATTTGATAGAATTTACTTTTAAATCCATCAGGTTCTGTAGCTTTTTACTTTACAAGTTCATTTATGGCTAATTCAGTTTCTCTTTCTGAGCTTGGCTTATTTTAGTTTTTTATTTCTTGTTCAATTACTGTGGGTTGTTTGCATTTTTGCAAATATTCATCTGTCCATTTAGGATAGCAATTTTGGGGCATGTAATTGAATAAAAAAGTTTCTATATAGTGGCTTTTATTTTCTCTTCATTTATTTTTTCTTATTTTTGATTTTGATAATTTGCCTTCCCTCTCTTTTAAAAAAAAATTGAAATCAGCTAGCAGTCTATTTTATTATTTTTCCAAATATAATTTATTTCTGTATACCAATGCGTATTTTATTTTGTCAAAGTCATCTTTGGTTTACAAACTTTCTATTTTAGATGGATTTTTAAAACTATGTTGCTTTTTTCTTTTAAGTTCTAATTCTTTTTTCAAAGGCCCTTCATTGATTATAATTTTTATTGCACTGAGTATAATGAAGAATGTGTTTAGTATTTCTGCTTTTTCAACATTTTTTATGAGGTTTTAATACCCTAGTACAGAAGTGGGGAACCTGTGGCCTCGAGGCCACACTTGAAGACCCAGAGGGCCACATGTGGACTCGAGGCTGGAGGTGCCCCATCCCTGCCCTACTACGTGGTCAATTTTTTGTGAAGGTGCTGTGTACAGCTTAGCAATAAGTATATTTCTTTTTATTCTCATTCAGTAATTGTCAGAGATCTAATATATGTAACGTTTCTAAAATTGTCTTCAGATTCTTAACCTCTGTCTTTTTAAGAATTTCATTAACTTTTGTAGTTCTGAATGAGCACATTAGCATCTCCACCTATTATAATTTTTCAGTCAGTTTTTCACTGTAATTAGATTAGTTTTTTAAGCAGTTAGTCGCTATGCTATTTGATACATATACATACATATGTATATATTGATATTCATTATCTATGATTTCTTTAAGCAGAATATAGTTTTCCTACTTATCTTTTCAACCCTGTGTGTTTTTACTTTTGTCTTTTCTCATACTCGGAGAGTTATTCCTGCTTTTTAAAATTCTCACTTTAGGTATAGGTTCTGTTTCAAGCCTTCATCTTAATTCTATGTGAATCTTTGTTTCAAGGGCATTTCTTGCAAATAACATTTTTTAAAAATTCTGTTTTCTAATCCTTTCTGCAACATTTTATGAGTGTCTTCATCCCATTTCCATTTATAGTTACGATTATTAATTATATTTTCCCTTCTATCATATCCTTTTTTCTCTCTTTGTTAACTGTCCTGTTCCTCTCTTCTCCCATCCTCTTTTGCAAAGAATAAGGTCAGGAAGAAAAGTAATAATAACTAGCACTTCTATAGTGCTTTAAGGTTTTCAGAGGGCATTATGTATATATTATCTCATTTGGGCCTCACAACAATCCTGTGAGTTCAGTGCTATTATTGTAAAAAGAATGTGATCAGCATTAGTAATCTGTAATTGAAGTGGTCCTACTGCTCTGCTCTTTCTCTCTTCAACCAAATCAAACCTCAATCACTGGAGCTTCCTTTTTTTTCCCCCTCTCCTTTTAATTCTCTTTTATGATTTACCTTCCAAAGTTAAAGTTTACTTTCAATTCTCATTTCATTTTTTCTTTCTTGCTTCATTTCTTCCAGCGATTTCCATAGTTCTTTTCACCAATGCCATTATTTGCTCTGATTCTCTACTTTATCTTATTGTGGAGTTACTGTCTTCTTCTGGGTTTACTTCTTGGGTTTCTTTCAACCCTCAGTATTCTCCTGGTATTTCTTTATCATGTTTTCATTTTTTTTTCTACTTACCTGCCTATATCTCCAGGCTCAGTTTCTTCATCGAAACTTTGTTCTCCCGTCGGCTTTTCCCTTTCCTCCTGCACCCTTGGGTGGAGGTGGTCCATCTTTGCTTGTTTTTATCCTCCCCTTAGTATGCATATTGATATCTCTGCTCTTCTGGATGAAAGGTCCCATCCTCAGCAGTAATCCCTAACCTTTGGCTTAGTCTTCTGGCTACACTGATATTTTTGCCTCTATGGCTTCTCATTGTCTCTTTCTCTTTACATAGTTTCCAACTGGGCTCTCTCCCTTGCTGTGATTCTTGCTATGGACTTTACCTGGATGGACTTGATTGATTTGGAAGCAAGCCTCCTGCAAGACCCTGCTATTTTGCTGCTGTGTTTTTAGCAGTGGCTGTCAGGGTGCTGTGGTTTCTACCCATGTTATTCCCCTCCTCCCTCCCCCTGGCTTTTCCCTGAGTATTTGCAAGCTTCTGACAGTTGTCTTTCACAGTCATGGGTTGAGGGAGGAGCTTATAGCCTCTTTTCTTTAGTTTTATCATTCTAACTTTTGCCACATTTTAAGAACTTTACGGGAAGTTATTGTGGGAAAGCTGGGCTTCTCTAGGACCTTTTCCATCTCCATCTTAAGCTGAAGTCCCTTGAGCTGAGCTTTCAAGGAAACTAGTGAGTCTATGATAGTGGAGTTGAGGGATTCATTCTAGGCATGGAGACAGGAAATGAATCATTTTGTCCAGAGAATAGGAAGCAATATAGTTTGACTAGAATCTAGAGTGCATAAAGAATAGTAAGGCACACCAAGTCTGGAAATATAAACTGGAGCCAGATTATTGAGGACTTTAAAAGTTAAATAGAAGAGACTTATCTAGGGATAAGTAGAAACTGCTGGAACTTCTTTTTTTTTAATTAATTTATTTTGATTTATCAACAATCACTTCCATTTCACTGAATGACCATTTTTTCCCCTGCAGGATTATACTCAGTTTTGCTGGGTAGGTGATTCTTGGATGTAATCCTATCTCCTCTGCTCTCCAGAATATTATATTCCATGCCCTGCAGTCCCTTAATGTAGAAGCAGCTAAATCTTGTGTTATCCTGATTGTGTTTCCACAATACTTGAATTGTTTCTTCCTGGCTGCTTGTAATATTTTCTCCTTGACCTGGGAACTCTGGAATTTGGCTACAGTATTCCTAGGAGTTTTCTTTTGGGCATCTCTTTCAGGAGGAGATTGGTGGATTCTTTCCATTTCTATTTTGCCCTCTGGTTCTAAAATATCAGGACAGTTTTCCTTGATCATTTCTTGAAAGATGATTGATGTCTAGGCTCTTTTTTTGATCATGGTTTTCAGATAGTCCAATAATTTTAAAATTCTCTCTCCTGGATCTGTTTTCCAGGTCAGTTGTTTTTCCAATGAGATAGTTCACATTGTTTTCTAATTTTTCATTCTTTTGCATTTGTTTTACAGTGTCTTGATTTCTCATAAAATCACTAGCTTCCAATTGCTCTATTCTAATTTTTAAGGAAATATTTTCTTCAGTAATCTTTTGGACTTCCTTTTCCATTTGGCCAATTTTGCTTTTGAGGGCATTCTTCTCCTCATTGGCTTTTTGGACCTCTTTTGCCATTTGGGTTAGGCTATTTTTTAAAGTGTTATTTTCTTCAGTATTTTTTTGGGTCTCCTTTAGCAAGCTGTTGACTTGTTTTTCATGATTTTCTTGCAAAACTGTTTTTCCTCTACTTCTCTTACTTGCTTCTCAAAATCCCTTTTGAGCTCTTCCAAGGTCTGGGACTGATTCATATTTTTCTTGGAGGCTTTGGATGTAGGAGCTTTGGCTTCATTGTCTTCTTTCGGTTGTATGTTTTGATCTTCTTTGTCACCAAAGTAAGATAATATAGTCTGACTCTTTTTGCGCTGCTTACTCATGATCCCGGCTGATTACTTGAGTTTTAAACTCTTTGTTAAGGTAAAAGTCTGCTTCCAATGTGAAGAGTGTACTGTCCCAAGCTTCAGGGGTTTGTACAGCTGTTTTCAGAGGTACTTCTAGGGACCTGTAAATTTCAGTTCTTCCAAGGTGGTATGATAAGGGGTGAGGTATTTCCTCTCCACAGCCACAACAAGCTCTACCACACCAGTGTTCCTCCTCACCCCAGGACCTCCCCTCAGAACTGTGACCCAGATCCAAGCACCAGTAAAGCAAGAGATTCCTGCCTCAGCAGTGGCAAAGAGATCCCTGCAATCCCCCTCTGATCAGCCACTCAATTTCCCCCTCGGTCTGTGGACCGGAAGCTCAGGAAAAAGCTGTGGCCCCAGGCCGCGTTCGAGACTGCAGTCACAGACTTTTCCCACTGACCTTCTAGGTTGTCTTTGGCGTTCATGGGTTGAGAAGTCTGGAAACCACCACAGCAGCCCGCTATTCAGTCCTCTGAGGCCTGCTCCAGGGTCGCTGCAGCCTGCGTGCCCACACCGCGCGCTCCTCTCCCCACCCGGCACGAGATACCTTTCCCATCAACCATCCAGGCTGTCTTGGGCTGGAAATTTGTTTCACTCTGTCTTTTTGTGGGTTCTGCTGCTTTAGAATTTGTTTAGAGCCATTTTTTTAGGTATTTGGAGGGCTTTGGGAAAGAACCCAAGACAGTCACTGCTTTCCCTCCGCCATCTTGGCTTGGCCTCCAGCAATCACTTCCATAAACTTTTGAGTTTAAAATTTTTCTCCACATCCCTCCCTAGGATGGCGTGCAATCTGATATAGGTTATACATATACATTCCTATTAAACATATTTTCACATTAGTGATGTTAATAAGGAAGAATTAGAACCAATAGGAGGAACCACAAGAAAGAGAGAACAAAACTAAACGGAAGAAAAAATATAGCAGATAGTATGCTTCGATCTGCATTTAATACCCATAGTTCTTTCTTTGGATGTGGATAGCATTTTCCATCATGAGACCTTTGGAGACGTCTTAGATCCTTGCACTACTGGGAAGGGCTAAGTCTATCAATGTTTGTCATCGCACAACTTGGCTGTTACTGTGTACAACATTCTCCTGGTTCTGCTCACTTCACTCAACATCAGACCGTACAAGTCGTTCCAGGTTTTTCTGAAGTGTGCCTGCTCATCATTTCTTATAGCACAAGTCTTTCATTACATTCATATGCCACAACTTGTTCAGCCATTCCCCAATTGATGGGCATCCCCTCAATTTCCAATTTTTTGCCACCACAAAAAGAGCTGCTATAAATGCTGGAACTTCTTAAACAGATGATTGATACATGGTCAGACCTCTGTTTTAATCATCTCTTTTTGGCACCCTTGTGGAATATTTATTGGAGAGAAGAAACTGGAGGAATTAAGACCACCAATTAGGAAGTTCTTGCAATAATCAGATGAAAGGTGATGAGGATGAGGACTTGAACAACTAAAGTGATGGTTGTGTGAGTGAAGAGCTGGTTGTACAAGTTATGTTGTGGAGACAGAATCATCAAAACTTGGACACGGAGGGAAGAGAGAGAGCAGGGGATGACTGAGTTTGTGAACCTGGATTATTGGTTGGTAACTTCAACAAAATTTGCAAAGTTAGGAAGAGGGGAAGGTGAGTAGAAATAATTATGATAATAATACTTCAATTACCAAAAAAAAAAAAAAAAAGCAAAACCCCAGTAGCTTTATCTACCCTTGCAGTAATTCACAACACATTCAGTATAAAAAAAATACTAACAATATAGCACCTTGCCCCAGACTGTTCCTGTATGAACTATGCAAAAAAAGAATAAGATCGAAATAATGCCAGCTGTTGTCACTGTTATTACCTTTGATCTTTGCTTTAAATGTGAATTTGCGCATTTGAATAAGTGAAACTTCATTGAGGTACAGTTTGTTTTGACTCATGTGAGTGTTTCTCTTGTACCTAATTATTTCTACAATCATGACCTCTTTTCATCTTTTTATCTTTTTTTCAGCACTTGAAGAGTTTTTTGTATCACTTGTGAAACAGGAGATGGTGAATATGCCCCGTGGTATTTATTATTCTGCATTAAGAGGAGGTGCTTCTCGTTCAGACCAAGGGAAAACAATAGCGGGAATTCCCAATTTCATGCTGAAAATGTATGAGAAAAACAAACAACCAGGCCTGAAACCTGGTCTTGCAGGTAAAATATTGATTGTGTTTTAATTTTAGCTTTTAAAATGTAGTACTCTTCATGTGCAGATAATTCCTCCAATTTGACATCAGTTTCCTTCCCAGACTAATTGGTTTTCTTTCCCCCTACTCCCAATAGTTTCATCCTTTCCTATCTATCCAGTCCTTCTAACTATCCAATAGCAGCATATAGGTGTCTTCTTTTGCTATCTAGTTATATTACCAGGGTTGCTGTTAGTTCTAAGAGAGTGATAGGAAGGATGTAGTCCTGAGCAATGAGAAGAGTTTGTGTGTGTGTAAGAGACGGATAAAGAAAGAAAGAAAGAATGTGCATGGGGGGAGCAGGAGGAGGATTGTAAGAATGGAATATGTATATGCCTGTTAGTTTAAATGCTTACCAAAAAAAAAAAAGATTTTTGGGGGTAATTTCCTGGTTTGAATTATCTATGCTTGTATATTCATTGGAAACATTTTATTTCTGTACAGTGATAATGTTCTTGCATTTCATCTCAGAGACAGTCTTTTAATTTGTACAGCACAATCCCATGACAACAGAGATAAAAATGAAGTCAGGAAAAAGCCTAAATCATAGTGGTTCTCCACTGATCACTTCATCTATCTGAAATTTAATTGAAATTCTAGAAGTAAGCAAAGAAGGCCTCTGAACAACCAAGATAATAATGAAGATAGTAGTTATAATGACTCATTCACTTAAGCCTTTCTTCATAATGCAGAAGGTACCTTTCTCCATCCAGTTTGACTAAGTATGAATTAGGGGAGAGTCTGAATGAGTGAGGTTTTGCTGTATTTATGATTCAATCATTCTTTCCCCCCCTTTGTGTAGCTGGGATGCTACTTTGCTATGATCTTCCAATCCATGTGGGTAAAGATGGCAAACCCATCAATCGTTTTTTGGCCAGTAGAGGGCGGAGTTTCCAGCAGATATTAGTGGCTCTTATCCATGAGGTAAGTGCACCCCTTCTATTTTGTGGGTATATGTTACTGGGCTTTTTTATTTTACATTTATTTGACCGGGGGATTGAGTTAGAAGGCATAGTGCAAAGAGCACTGAGTTTCAAGCCAAAAGGTTTACAAGATGTGTGCTTGAATCTTGGCTCTGCAACTCCTGATAGTGTTACCTGGGATGATTAAGCTCTTCTCTGTGGATCTGAGCTTCCTCACTTGTGAAATGAGAAGATTGTGCTAAGTTATTTCTAGGGTTATTTTTAGCCCTACCATTGCTCAAACTTGAATTCTGCCCTATAACTGTAACTAAGGAAGGCTGCTATGAAAGGCCATTCCCAGGCATTTCAATTCACAGTGTTTGCTTTCTAATTCCACTGTCTAAGTCCTCTGGCCTTAACACTTATAGTGATTTCCTGACTGGTTTACATACTTCCCTGGCTCTCATTCTGTTCCTTCTCCAATTCATTCTTAACACCATGGAGCAGTGTCATTTATGAAAAGACACTTGACCTGGAGTCAGTGGATTTGAATCTGTCTCTGATGCTAACTTGTGTATCCTTGGGCAAGTAATTTCACCTCATGACTTGAGATTCCTGGTTTACAAAAAGAGGATAATAAAAGCTCTAGTCTAGTACCTAAGTTACACAATTGTTTGGGGGCTCAGATTTTGTTTTGTAAAATGCTTTGTAAACCTTAAAGCACTGTATACATGTCAGCTGTTATCAAAATATCATCATTACATTGGAGTTGCACTAAAAAACTTCCACTGGTTCCCTTTTACTCACCAAATAAAATATAGTATGCTGATCTTTGATTTGGCATTCAGAGCCTTTCATAACCTGATGTGCCCTTCCTTTCATCTCCCAGTCTTTTTAAGTTTTCTTACACCTGTCCTTATTCCCCACCCTCACAATAAATTTTGAAACTCAGTGACACTGTTTTTCTTGGTCTTCCTGGAATTAGACACTCCATTTCCCACCTTTGAGCATTCTCTTTTGCTATCTCCCTTGCCTGGAATGATTCTCCCTCCTCATCTCTACCTCCTGGCTTCCCTGGTTTCCTTCAAGTCTCAGCTAAAATCTACCTTCTACAAGAGGCTTCTCCTGATCCCTCTCAATTCTAGTGCCTTTCTTCTGTTGATTATTTTCTCTTTTCCTGTCTGTATCTTGTTTGTACATTGTTGTTTACATTATTGTCTCCTCCATTAGGGTGTGAGCTCCTCAAGAGCTCAGACTGTCTTTTATATTTCTTTGTATTCCCATTACTTAGCACAATACCTAGGTATCATAAACACTTATTAAATGCTTATTGACTTACTGAAGAGCTAATTCCTTCATTGATTAGCTGTCATCACTCTTTCCTTAAGGCTTCCTTAAGTCTTTTCCTAAAATCCCACCTTCTACCAGAATACTCCACCTACCCCTCTTAATTCCAGTGCCTTCCCTCTGTTAATTGATATCTATCTATCCTATATATATATGTGTGTATATATGTATATACACATACACACATATGTATATACACATATATACATATATATACATATACTATATATATACATATACTATATATATACACACATATACTATATATATATATATGTATATATATATATGTATATATATAAATTTTTCCAGCTCTTTTCTGGGTTAAAACAGATAATTAAAAATTACCATTGACTGTACTTTGCTGTTATCAACCCCTACAACTTCCACAGTCCTCTTCTTCCCATTTTCTGTCATCTCACTATCTGTTCTGCAGACCCTGTTCTCTTATGTCTCACTCTAATCTCTCAAAAAAGTACCATCAGTAAGACTTGACAGCTGGTTAGATATGGAAGCAAGGACGTGTAGATAACATAGAGATTATAAACCTGAGTTACTGGAAGCATAGTGGTACTCTCAACAGAAATACAGAAGTTAGGAATAGGAATGGAATTCTGTTTTGGAAATGTTGAGCCTCAGATATCCAGGGAACTCTCAGCTTGTGCTGTCTAATAGGCAGTTGGTGATATTGGCCGAGACCTCTGGAGAAATGTTAGGACTGGATATATATACTTTTGAAGTCATCTTCATAGAGATGACGGAACCCATGAGTGTTAATGAGATTGTTATTAGTGGAAAGAGAGAGAAAAAAAGAGATATATCAGTGTGAGGGAGGAGAAAATATGTGTCATGTAAGGGAGAAGGGACAGAATTCAAAGGATTATTATGGCCGTTTGTAATTTTATATTAAAAAGTTGTAGAGACATGGTGGGTAAGATGTATATACAGAACATCTAAGCTTAAACCTTTAATTCCAAACCCAGATAGCATTATTTTGTTGAGATTACCACCAAAACTCCCTCCTACCTTTCCAGTCTTATTTTGTATTTCTCACATTCTTTGTTCCAGTCAAACTAGCCTACTGTCTCTGTGTACAAGATGTGCCAGTGCCTTTGTGCAGGTCATCGACTCTTCCATTTAAGTCTGGAAGGGATTGCAGAAACCATCTGCTCTAACTCTTCCATTTTACAGATGAGGAGACTAAGGCCCAGGAGGATAAGTGACTGTTCCCCCTTTCTTCAAGGCAGACCCTTCTCACTTTTGCTTTTTTGAATCCCTGGCTTCTTTTAAAGGAAGTACCTCTAGTACCACCTTCCACTGGAGGCCTGTTCTGATCCTCCCCAATAGAAAATAAGCCCCTTGAGGTCTGGGAATGTTAAATTCTTGTCTTTGTCTGGCCTAATATAATATCTCACTTTTAATAGGTACTTAATAAATGTTAGTTGAATTGAATTACCTTTAATGTGATCCTAATTGCTGCCAGTTTAACAGGACCTGTAATTCAGCCCTCTTCCCTTGCCAGCTATTTTTCCTCATCCTGCCAGGAGCTGAGTTTTAAATTAAACAGATCTCTGTTCAAAAGATTTTCTTTCAAATTCATTGCTTTATTCAGAGGTGTAAAGAATTTCCTTATAGCAGGTGAGGTAAAATTCTATGAACTGGGCAGGTGGGTAGGAGGGGGCAGGGAGGATGGGAGGAGAGGAGAAGCCCAGTTGATCATTGTACTCTCAATTGGTATAGTGATCAAAAAATTTGGTGCCTTTTCATTCTGCTTTTTTTTTATTTTTTTAAACTTTACTAACAACTTGCCAGTAGAGATTTACAGAGTTTGCAAAGCTAAAGCACAAAATATTAAAAAAAAATTTCTATTCAAGGTTTCCTCCTGACTTGAACTAGGAGACAACTTTAGTATTTCTTTGGGAAAAATTCATCTGAAAGAGTTGATTTCACTAATGTTCTCAGAACAGGAGAGGAGTCTCCAGGAACCCCCACTCTCCCAAAAAAGTCTCCTAAGGAAGCTAGTTGCACATATTACATAACATAATATGTTGCACATATTACAACAAGACTTAGAAAATGCCCAAATGCAGAGAGAATTCGATCTCCAAGGTAGGGGTCCTTATTATTTGCAAGTCTTGATTTCCAGCTTTCTCTTACTTTATCCTCTTCTTTTCTTTGCTTCTTTTGTATGGGATGGCTGAGCTCAGGAATTCAACAAGCATTCAGCTTGGGTCAGCCAACATTTATTAAGTGGTCTCTGCACTCAAGAACATGGGAACATAGAGACAAAGAACAAAGTCTTTGCCTATTCTATGAGAAGGCTTCAACATATGTGAAGATAAGTAAATACAACGAAGACTATTTTAGGATAGAGAGAAAACATAATTTGGAGATTGGGATTTGAGGAGGAAATATCTTCAGAATTGAGCCTTAACAATGATCGGAAGGCTGAGAAGTAGAGGTGTAGAGGGAATTAATGGCATTTGGGGGAGTGGAGGGAGATTTTATCATGTGAGATTGAAGAGAAGCAGGATCTAGAATATAATATTTAGGGAGTAGCTTGTAGTTCAATTTGGGGAGTGATACAAAGGAAAATTTAAGCCAAATTGTGTAGAACAAAAAAAAAACAGCAACAACAACCTGAGGATTTTTATTTTATACTAGAGGCAATAGGGAGCCACTGCAATTTTTTTGAGCAGAGAAACAACATTATCAGACATGTACCTTAGGACGATTATTTTCAGGTGTATATAATACAGATTGGAGAGGGAAGAGAGTGGATGGTGTGAGCCAACTCAGAGGCAGTTACAATACGCTAGTTGATGAGGACTTGGGCTGGAGTTTTGGAAATGGCAGTGTAGAGAATAAGGTGGATGTGGGAGATGTGATGAAAGTAGAACTGACAGAACCTAGCAAATGATTGGACATGGGGGTAGTGGTGGGAAGGTTGGAACAAAACTAGTACCCCCTACAGAAATACATTTGGAGAAGGAGTGAGTTTTGGAGGAAAAGATGTTTGGTTTTGGACTTGTTGAATTTGTGGTGCCAGTAATACTCCTTATTGCAAAGAATAGCACACTCAGAGGAAGCAAGTATGCAAACAACACGAGATAGTGTATAATTGAGAGTTAAATTGTATAGGACATATGGCAGTACTGGAGGAGTTAAGAGGGAAAGATCCTAAGGGTTTGGGAGTAGCTAAGGAAAGCATTTTGGATGAGGTTACCACTTGAGCAGGTCCTCAGAACACAAGTAGAATTTGAATAGGCAATCACTCAGTCAGTCAGTCATTTATTAATAGAATACTATGTGTCAGGAGCTATGCTAAGCACTGGGGATACAAGGACAGAGAATGCAGTCTTGGGGGAGTGCAGCACAGGCAGTAGTAATATTTGAAGATGTTGTGGTAGTGGTCAAAATTATTTAGTCAGTAAGCATTTATTATGCTCCTACTGTGTGCCAGGCACTTTAGTAAGCACTCAAGGATACAAATTAAAACAAAAGACAATCCTTGCTTTATGTGAGCTCACATCTAGTGGGGGAGACAACATGCAAACAACGATGTACAGACAAAATATACTCAGGACACACTGAAGATAATCAACAGCAGGAAGCTACCAGCATTAACAGGGGATTGGGAAAAGCTTGTAGAAGGCAGGATTTTAGCCAGGACTTGAAGGAAGTCAGGAAAACCAGGAGGCGGAGATGGCCAGGGAGAGCAGTCCAGGTATGGGGGACAGCCAATTAAAATGCTGAGAATCAGGAGATGGAGTTTGTCTCATGTGAGGAACAGCAGAGAGGCCAGGGTCACTGAATCGGGACGGTAAGATATAAGAAAACTGGAAAGACGGGAAGGGGGCAGATCATTCAAGAGCTCCGGATGCCAGATAGAGGATTTTTTGTTTGATCCAGGAGGTGATAGAGCTCCACCATAGTAGACTGAATAGAGGGGTGACGTGTCAGATCAGTGCTTTAGGAAGGTCGTTTTGACAGCTGAATGGAGGGTGGCCTGAAGGGAGAGAGGTTTTGAGTTAGTCTGACCAACCAAAAGACTTTGCAGTAGTCTAGGTGCATGGTCATGAGCCTCTGTGCCAGGGTGATAGCAGTGTCAGAGGAGAGAAGGGAACAGTGTTAAGAAACGTTGCAAAGGGAAAAATCAAGAAGACTTAACGAAACATTGGACATAGAGGGGTGAAAAAGAACAAGGAACCAAGGGTCACACACCTAGACTGTGAGATTGAATGAGGCGATGGTGGTACTTCTGACACTCATTGGCAGTGGAGAGGACAGGAGAAAATCAGCCTGAGTGGTATGCAGGGTTCACGTAGGGAGGAGAGGAAGGTAAGACTGATAAGGAGAGTGGAGTGAGATCATCAGAAGCCTTAAATTTCATTCCAACATGTTTGGACTTTATCCTATAAGCAATAAAGAGCCTTGATGGTTTCTTGAACAAGGAAATAGAGTTTAGGAAGATTATTCTGGCAGCAAATGAAGGATGGATTGGACAGAGAAAGACAATAGGTAAGTGTCACTTAATGTGGACCTGGATCCAGGTGACAATTGTAGGGATAACAGGAAATAGTCTGTCACAAGTGGACTGGGGACCCATGTTGGAGATTCCTTTTCTTATATGCAGACACCCTAGGCTGCCTCCTGGACACATGACTCTTCTGGAAATTGGGGATATAGCTGGGTTGCTATTTCTGAACCCAGCGTTCTCTGATTCCTGCTAATGAGTCAGCACCATTGAGAGCTTCTGGTGGGATCACGTTGTTGATCTGAATCTCTCTGTGGCACGAGTTACTCTACTGACCTTTATGGCTCATTATTGGCTGCTGAGTGTGGTAGTCTCTGCTGGGCATTGCTGCCTGCTCCCATTTTCTGGACTCATCTGTTCAGGGCCAGCAGCCAGGCCATATTAGCTGTGGTTTTCTTTGTAACAGGGGCTAGAAACACTACACGTTCAAGGCAGTCTGACAGCTTTCTAGTTGTAGCTATAACACCCAACTATCAAAAGCCATAAGTAGAGCCAGGAATGGGTCCAAACAAGTTTATAAATAAAGTGACAAAAATTAATTTTAAGTACCTGAAATGACTCAAAGTACTTTGACTGAATCTTTCTCCTTTGCACTTAAAATCCTAGATTTAGAGCTGGAAGGGTCACCTTGTCTCACTTTCTTATCTTGTAGATGAGAAAACTGACTTCCAGAGAAGCTATAGAACTTACTCATATCAATCATTCCATCATCAGGCAAATATTTCTTAAGTGCTTACTGTGTTACTATGCTTACTTATTAAGTGCTTACTATCAAATAAGATATTTGTAAGGTGCTTAGTCTAATGCCTGGCATGTAGAAGGTGCTTGATAAATGCTTGTTCCCTTTCCCCCTTTATGTGCCAGGCACCTCACTAATCCCTGGGAATACTCCCCTTAACCCTCATCTCCTCAAAAAACCAAAGTGAGGCCCTGCTGTGAAAGACCTGACAATTCAATTGGGAGAAGTACAAGTACATGAAGACATAGAAGAGAAAGCAAGGCTATGACACATATTAGCCATGTTATCCTCAGAGTTTTGTTTTTTTTTTTTTGGCTAGGCAATGGGGTTAAATGACTTGCCCAGGGTCACACAGCTAGTAAGTATCAAGTGTCTGAGGGTGAATTTGAGCTTAGGTCCTCCTGAGTCCAGGGCCAGTGGTCTATCCACTGCTCCATCCAGCTGCCCTGAGAGTTATTTTGGATTCCTCACTCTCACCGTAAGTGTCTAGGTGCCAAATCTTATAGTTGGTTTTTTTTGCCTGCATCTTTCAACCTGTCCTCTTTTTTCCACTCAAACAGTTGTCACTCTTGTTCAGTCCTTCATCACCTCCTGCCTGGTTTGCTTTAATAGCCTCCTAATTGGTCTCTCTGCCTGAAACCTCTGTTTGATCCAGTACACCTGCGAAGATGTTGCTGAAGTGACTTTCCTAAAGTGCAGGTCTCTAGTCATGTCTTCTACTCAGTCAGTTAGTTACAAGGGCTTCCTATTACCTGTAGGATTTTATGTAAACTCTTCTCTTTGGCTTTTCTTTTTTTCTTTTCTTTTTTTTTCCATGTAAAACATTTCCATATTAACCATGTTGGGGGAAAAAAGGCAAAAAAAAAAAAAAAACAAGAAAAATAAAGGAAATGAAAAAAATTGTCCTTCAGTCTTCATTCAGAACTTATCAGTTCTCTCTCTGGAGGTGGATAACATTTTTCATCACGGGTCCTTTGGAATTGTCTTGGATCATTGTCTTGATTAGAGTAACTCAGTCTTTCACATCTGGTCATTGTACAATATTGCTTTTACTATGTACAATTTTCTCCTGGTTCTGCTCATTTCACTCTGCGTGAGTTCACGTAAGTCTTCCTAGGTGTTTCTGATACCATCCTACTCCTCATTTCTTATAGAAGTTAGTATTCCATCACAACCATATACCACAATTTGTTCAGCCATTCCTCAGTTGTTGGGTATCCCCTCAGTTTCCAATTCCTTGCCAGCACAAAAAAAGCTACTATAAATATTTTTGTATTTATATAGCTTTTCCCCTCCCCCCCCCTTTCTTTGATCTCTTTGGGATGCAGACAGAAGTGGTGTTTCTGGGTCAAAGGATATGCACAGTTTAACAGCCTTTTGAGGGTAGTCCAGACTTTTTTTTTAGGCAGTTAGGGTTAAGTGTTTGCCTGGGGTCACACAGCTAGTGTCAAGTGCTTGGTCTGAGGCCGGATTTGAACTCAGGTCCTCCTGACTTCAGGGCCAGTGCTCTATCCACTGCGCCACCTAGCTGCCCTGCTAGTCCAAATTCTTCTCCAGAATGGTTGTACCAGTTCACAACGCCACCAACTGTACATTAGTGTCCCAATTTTTCCACATCCCCTCCAGCTTTTGTCATTTTCCTTTTTTGTCGTGTTAGCCAGTCTGGTAGTTAAGAAGTAGTACCTCAGAGTTGTTTTTAATTTGCATTTCTTTAATCAATAGTGATTGAATATTTTTTCATAGCTATGATTTCTTCATGTGAAAACTGCCTGTTTGTATACTTTGACCATTTATAAACTGGAGATCTGTTTGGCTTCTAAAGCTCTTTACAGTCTAGCCCTTTAAGAAGACCCTTCCAGTCTTTTAAAATTTTGTTCCACCATAGTGCTGTCACCTCCTCCTCGCCCCCATTTACTCTTTCTTGTCCTCAACACTCCGTCTTCTGTTTCTGTGCCTTTTTCCTGGCTATTCTTCATGCCTAGAATGCTCTCTTTCCTAATCTTTGCCTCTTAGGATTCCTGGCTTCCTTTAAGACCCAACTCGAGTGACTTCTTTCAGGCAACATTTTACTAGTCTCCCCCAACTGCTAATTTCTTCCCTTTAAAAGCTGTCTTCCACATACCAGTCTATGTACATGTCGTCTCCCCCAATTTTCTTATCTTTCTACTCCCAGAGTCTTGAAGAGTACCCTGCACCTCACCAATAAGCATTTGAAAACTTGTTAGATAAAAAAAAAAATAACATTCATAAAGTACATTTCTAAGTATATTAGTCAAGAGGTGGACTTTTCATTGGACAGCTGTAGTTAGGTTACATGTCATAATGAAAAGCTGGTATAAAAAAACTTTTATCTTCTGCAGATCCACTAATGATACTTAAGCTATTTAGAAAACGTAGAACTGCAGGTTCCAACTAGATGCACCTAAATAACATTGCTCAACATGAAGTGTCCTACTCGGGAGCAGCAATTCTCCATCAAAAGTCTACAGGGGGAAGGGATGAAAAGCTTCCCTATTTCTCCTTTGTAGAGAGATGTTTCAACTTTAAGGTTTATATCATTATCTGATTTAATAATGTCCTGTCAAGCTATTTGCCCTGAAATGAATTTAGCTTTTCTACATTATATGTGTACTCAATTTCACTCAAGCCATTTATAAGAAAATTACCAAGTTTTTAACATACTTCATTAGTGTAAAAAAATCCCATTAACGGAAACTTTTAGCAAGGTTCTTTGATTTAGAAGAACAAAAGCAGACCTCCAGAAATGGGAATCATGTAGTTAGGACAACAAATATAAATGGGGAGGAGGAGAGGAGGAAATCAGAGGTTAACAGTGAAATAAAAATTCACAGGTAAGCAAAGCATTCCCCATTAATGTTAAGCACACAGCTCATAAAACAAGGCATGTTAATGCTCCCTTGATGTACATATTATTATCCAGAGAGTGAAAGTACTTGCTTTCAGCTGTGCTACAGACACAGTATTAAAAAATATTATGAGATACCACATTTGGTTCTGTGATCACCTGCTTTCCATCTCCAGAAAAGAAAGCAGCATGCCTATGGTATTAAACACACTTGATATCTGGTAATTATGTTAAAATAATGCCACATTAAAAATTTTCTTCTACCAATTTTATTTTCAAAACAGTTTTCCCTATTCTTGTTCTTAGGAAAGTGGGAGTTAGGTATAGGCACCAGAAGGATAGTGAAGAGAAAATCATTTCAATATGAAATGGCACCCACTTCCACATAGATGCATGTCTGACCATTTGTTTAAATACTATATTGGGCCCTCTCTCTAGTATAGTATTAGCTTGTGAACTAAGAATTCAATCATATATTAAGCAGCCATCTACTCTTCTGTTTAATAAAAAGAGGAAAAAAACCCCAGTTACCATAGCAACTCACATCACATAGTAATTAGGGAGTACCTAAAATGACCAAACTATATTTCTGACAGTGTTTTCTTGGGGAGATGTATAATAATAAACATAGATATGCTTCTTCCCCTTATTCAGTATTGCCCCTAATTGTTTATTCTTCTCTGTTGCCAACTTTCTTCCATCTAGTCATGCAAAAAAAGTTTTTAAATAAAAAATAAGAAAGAGGCAAAGGAAAAAATGCTGATTAGATCATAAAAAACATATAAAGCCATCTTATCAGTTGAGAAAACACTTAGACTGGGTTTCAGCAAAATTAAACAAATAGAATAAATAACACACCATTAAAAAGTAGTATCAAATGTCCTTAAAACACATCTAAAAGGATTTGCTGTGAATTGAAGAGTTAGGAAGAGAGAAAAATTGCTGAAAGATCTAGGCAAGCTTTTTTCTGACTAATCAGATCCATACGTTCATAGAATATTGGATCTAGAAGTCACCTTAGACCTGTCTGTCTTGTCCAGTACCCACGTTTTTCAGATTAGGAAACTGATGCCTAGTGGCTTGCTTAGTATCATACAGGAAGTGACAGAACCAGAACTTGACCTTTTAAGTGCTCCCTGCCCCACTTCTCCCTGGAATTTTACTTTTTGCTTAAGGTGAGATACTTTTATAGGTTTGTATTGGGTCATATACAGTAACTTGAGGTTTTGGTGCTTTTGAACATTCATTCATTAAGCAAATATCTATTATATAAGTATCTATTATGTAAATATTATATAAATGCCTGCTGGAGGTAAGGCATTGTGCTTTATCTGTTTGGGCTATGAGAGTGTTTTAAAAAACGAAACAACAGTCCTTAAAGTGCAGGTGTTTGTGATATCTTATAGGGCAAATAAAATGTGTACACAAATAACTGCAGTTTAAGGTAGAATTTTAATTACATGACCTATGAATTTACAGAAATAACCCATTCGTTTTCATTCAGTAAGGGTGACCTCAGTCCCTGTCGAGGGGAGAATAGAATAGGGGGGATGAGAACTAGAGGGGAGGAGCAGGGTTAATCAACTCAGCTTTGGAACTCTAGCCCCAAGCCAAGTTTCTTGATAGGTAAGTGACTAAACAAGCACCACTTCAGCTGGCCTGCCATCTCTAGCGAACCCTAGATCACCAGGCTTCACACCCCATCCAACGTTCTTGCTATTCTCACTCACCCGCAAACTCCTCCCCTGACCCCCTTTTCTCTCAAAAATTAAATCAACATTATCATGCCGATATTTTCATGGAAAGAGTTGTTATTTGACCTCCCTGTGTATCAGTTTACTGTTCTGGGGACTCCTCAGATACTCCTCTTCTGCCCATATGTCTGTGTTCTTCCCCCTCCCCCTCCTGTTTGAATGAATGTAAGCTCTTTGAAATTAGGGGCTGTCTCACATTTTTATTTGCATTCCTAGCATATAGAACTTGCTTGGCACATAGAAAAAGCTCTTTAATTCATTTATTAAACAGCTGTTACATGCCAACCACTGTACTAGGCATTGCAGATAAAGAGACAAAAATGTAATGGCCCTTATCCTCAGGGAGCTTATATTCTGTTGGAAAGAACAGGGGAAGAAAGAACCAAGTAAATATTCATCATGATTATGGAATCAAATAAAAAAGAAAGTTTGAAATATGTAATTTGCTTCATTCCCCTCTCCATTAGAGGCTAAAATTTATTGCCAGTAATCTCACAGAATTTGAGAGTTAAAGGGACTTCAAAGGCCATTTAGTTCAATTCATATATGAAAGTAATCCCCACTAAAACACACCTGACAAGTGACTGTGTAGCCTTTGCTTAAAGATCTCCAAGGAGGTGTCAGTAATAATTCATATTTGGATAGTGCTTTAAGGATAACAAGGCACTTTGTCTTCAACAGTCCTATGAGAAAAATAGTGCAAATGTTGTTATCCCATTATTATGGAAACTGAGGCACAAAGGGGCTATTAAAAAAGGAAACAAGCATTTTTAAACACTTACTATGTGCCAGACACCTGGGAGATAGATGTTATTATTATCCCCATTTTACCCTTAAAGAAACTGGTGCAGACAGAGGTTAAGTAACTTGCCTAAGATCACACAGCTAACAAGGGCCCAGCTTTCTATCTACCTTTATCTATGACACCACTTAGCTTCCTCTAATGAAATAGTAGCTAAATATAAATATATAAATATACAGTACTTTAAAGTTTGCAGAATGTAAGCATTTTATATACATTATATGCATTTTATATACACTATCTCATTATTTGTAGAATTTCTCCCTCATTTTCAAGAACAGATTTATACTAGGTTCTTATTTTTTTTAAACATTTTTATTTCATTATAGAATTACTTCCCTTTAATTTAGAAATTTTTGACCTTATTTTCTTTTAACCTAAAAAATCCACACTACTTTGATTTAGATATTTCTCAAAAGACCTTGTTCATTGTCATTTTCCCTAGATTGTTTTTTTGTTTGTTTGTTGTTGGTTTTTTTTTTTTTTTTTTGGTTAATAAGCTTAGAGTTCAAGATTTCTATACTTAGAGGGAAAGGTTAGATAAAATCATTTTTGAATGATTTTATGGTAATAGTTTTATATTTAAAATGACTCTGTAATTAATACTGTGATTAATTTGTCATCCAGGTGAACATCCAGCCATCAGAGTGGCATCGCTCAATCCTGCTTCCACAGTCTTGGCTTGGATTTATGAATAGAACATACCATGCAGTCTTACAGGTATTTGAACATCTGGGGCACTTTGTAGGTGGGGGAATGATACTTTGTCATTTTTCAAATTCCAGTTCAAATATTTTAAGCAACTCTTATTTGGAAAACTAACTTTATCAGAAGTGTAATGATTCTTTTGAGTCACAGATGTATTGGAGATGTGTGCAGCATATCATAGCTTCAGAAGATCTGAAGTAAGGAGCCTGGGGTTTATATCTGTGCTCCAACACTTTTTAGCTTTGTGATTGTTGGGCAAGGCATTTAATCCAAATGAGCCTCAGTTTTGTCATCTATAAAAAGGAGAATATAATACTCAAGAAAAAGCAGCATGGTATCATAGTGGAAAGGGTACTAGCCATCTGGAAACAGGAAGATGTTGTTTCAGGTCTTATCTCTGAGGCATAATATCATGATCAAGAGCAAGTCACAGTACGTCTCTCAGTGCCCTATGCAAATCTTTTAAGACTATGTACGTTTCAGAGGAGTTGCTCATCTGCATCAGTGGAGGGATTTGTCATTCCTGACTTTTCCACACTGATGAAAAAAATAAGTCTGGGCTACACATTTCTTCCTAAAAACTTGTGTCACCTGTCTCAGGATTATTTTGAAGTAATTGCTGTATAGACTGAAGTGCACTATTTAAGCAACACCACTACCAGGTCTGTTTCCAAAGATGATTAGGGAGAAAGGAAAAGAATTTATATGTTCTGAAATGTTTGTAGCAGCTCTCTTTGTGGTGGCAAAGAAATAGAAATTGCAGGGATGTCCATCAGTTGGGGAATGGCTGAACAAGTTGGGGTATATGATTATGATGTAATACTACTGTGCTAAAAGAAATGATGAGCTAAAGGACATATCAAAAAAGATGCTGTCTGCATCCAGAGAAAGAACTGATAAATAGAAGTATGTATAGAATAATTTTACGTATATATGCCTATTTGTATCTAATGGTAGCCATCTCTAGAACAGTGGAAGGGGGACTGAAGAATAAAAAAGAAATTTACATGATAACTTATATATTTAAAAGGAATATCAAGTTGTACATAATAAATTTGCTGTTTCATGTGCAATCATCTTTTTCATTATACTATGTTATGGAAATGCTTGTTTTACTCCATAAATTAAAACTAAAATAAAAATAGCAAATGTGAGTTATTTTTTAATAACAATTTTTAGATTTTTTTTTTTATTTGACCTCTGGGTTTATTAGCATGGCCCAGTTTCGGGGGGGGGGGGGGGGTTTTTTTTTTTTTTTTTTTTTTTTAAAACCAATGCAGACCAGCCCATCTCTATCTTAGGAAGTTGCCTATGGGCATTGAGAAGTCAAGTTAACTTGCTAAAAGCTACAAAGCCAAAAACTTCTCATTAGCGGGAATTGAATCCAAGACTTCCTGACTATCCCTCTGTAACTTAGTAGACATCTTAGTGGAGTTACAATTAAAAAAAAAATTGCCCTCTGTCCAGTCTGGTGATGAGCCTCTCTGACCATATCTCAGCTGAATTTCTAGTCACAGAGGCTGCTCTCATGGCCCTCGCTTGAAGCTTCTTCCAGTTGGTGGAACCTCTTAGGCTGTTCTTCTCTGGCACTACCCACATGATCCCAGGGTATCTTTTACCTCTAAGGTGAGACACTGGAATAGGGCTTTAGTGGAGGTGTCAGATGAGACTTTTTGAAAAAAAACAAGACAAAACATGAAGTTTTCATTGAATTCAGAACAGGTGATAGTGTTCTAGGCTTTGTAATTTTTATTGCTGAAGGAAGTAGCTATTCTAAAAGAAATTGGAATACTGTTCATCTAGCACATGGAAAGAAAAAAACTACTTGATTCTTCCCCCCAGCTTTAATCTCCAGAGTGTGAGAGAATTTCAAAAGTAGTCTTTGTGGTAGTTGGATGAACTACAATTAGAGTTACAAGCAGTTCTAGCAAGTAGGGGATAGAGAGTAGAAATAAATGCTTTGCTTTGAAATTAGGGAAACAGTGACTCCTAAATTAAACTTTTGCAGACCTTTCCCAGTTCTCTTTTGTCTTAGTGCCTTCCCTCTGAGATTATCTCCAGTTTATCTTACGTATAGTTATTTGCATGTTGTCTCCCCTATTAGACTGGAAACTCTTGAGGGCAGGGACTCTCTTTTATCTTTCTTTGTATCCAGGGCTTAGCACAGTCCCTGGCACTGAGTAGATGCTGGATAAATGCTTGTTGACTAAATGTAAATGTAAAGCATGGTGCTTTCAAGTGAAGTTTCACTGGAAAACTCACTATTTCCTGCCTGGAAGTAACCAAGAATTCTTAGCACTAGTCTGTCTTAGGTCCATCCAAGATCTGTTTAAATCCCATTCCCCAGCCTAGTGTCTCTCACAATACCTTTTGAAGAAATAGGTGTCCTGGTAAAATGTGGAGATTAAAAAAATAGGTGATGCTTCAGTTGATAATCTGGTGATAGAGAATTGGCCATGTCAGGTTGTGTGGCTTATCCCCTTAATCCTCATTTGTTCCTCCATCATTCCCCCTTTCCTTGTTTGAGGAAAGGATGGAAGATGTAGATTGTAGATAGACCATCAGGATCTGAGAGCATTCTCTCTCTCGGTACTTAATAAGTATTTTTTTGATTGGAAGTTCTAGAAGGAATATTTGTTAACACTTAGCCATTCTTGAGGCTCTCATTAGAGAAAAGAATCTAATGTCAGTTTTACAGTATTTTTTCCCTATCCTTGAGTAAGCAGTATTTATTTCCCTATTTGTGAACCTAATTGCTTCTGGGAAAGAGCATTTTGAAATGAATGCCAGTGAGATGCCCCTCTGTTGATTTTCATTCCCTTGTCATTTAGTGGATGATAGCTTTGGATGATTAGTGAAGTATACTTTGTTGTAGCTTTTTTTAAAAATACCCTAAATAAAGCTTTATTTATCAAGGATCAAAGATTTTACCAGGGTAATGGTCACTGTCCCTCTGTGTCTTAGTTTGAAGGTTTTCATGAGTTGCAGTGACTGTAAAATACCATGATCCATTTGTCACCTTTTGGGTAATGAGCCTTTCTAAATTAATTAGTCTACTCCCAAAGTGACAGAGATATTTCATTGTTAGGTTTATGTTTCAAGCATTTTTTAGGTTTTCTACGACCCGTGAAGATTGTTATCTTATTAGCATAAAGGTTGAGAACTCAGGTTTGCCTCAGTACTGTGATCTGTCATCAGAGTAGGATTGTAGTGGAGAAAGGACTTATTTAATTTTAAAAAATATGAAACATTTATAAGAACATATGATCTTAATAAATAACACATGCTTATTGATTGATTGAAGGAAATCTTTCATTCTATACTAAAAAGTAGCCTGGTAGCAGTTAGATTCTGTCATTACCCCAGAATACTTGTGTTAGAGTCAAATAGAAAAGGGGATGTTAAACCATACATAAGGATCTCTGCAGACCACACACTGATTTAAGAAGACCACATTTAGCATTATCTGTGTTCTAAAGTATTTTAATTTCTTTTCTTTAATATTTCCCAATTGTATTTTAATCTGGTTAGGCTGCACTCCATGTTTGACACCTCTGCCCTAGACTATTTTTATGTCACGAGTACATATTGTGTCTTGTCATATTGCCCTAGATGTCTTACTTGTCAAACAGGCATTAAGCATTAAATGTTAAAAGTGAAAATAATGTTGATGTTAAAGGGATTTCAAGCTGAAACCAACCGCTTATTTTGAACCCCTTAATCTGTGTTTGTTTTTTTAATAGCTTCTGTCATGGATTGTTAAATGCTTATTGATGGTTTGGTTGTTTGATACTTGGCTCATCTTTTTTTTTTTTCTGTTTGTAAACTATCCATTCGTGATCTAATCAGCTCCCTTTGGTTTAATTATCATTGACAGATGACTCTCACGTCTGTATAGCTAGTCTTATTCTCTCTCCCTTAAATCTAATTCCACATCACCAACTCTGTGCTGGATATTTCCACCTGAATGTTGGCTCCAAATGGAATTCATTGTTTCTCCTGCTAACCCCACCACTCTCTCCAAACTTCCTTATTTTTGTTGATAACATTGCAGTGCTTTTGGTCATTGAAGTTTTCAGCATGAGGGTCATGCTTGACTCTTGCTTCTGCCTCTCCCTTATTCCACTGCTAAGTGGCTCAGCACATCAGATATTGAGCCTGGAGTCAGGAAATCCTGAATTCAAATCTGGCCTCAGACACTTATTAGCTTTGTGACCTTGGGCCAGTCAGTAGAACTCTGCCTGCCTCAGTTTCCTCAATGTAAAACAAGAACAATAACACCAATTTCTCAGGATTGTTATGAGTATCACATGAAACAATATTCGTAAAGTACTTAGCATAGTATGTGGCAAATAGTAAGCGCTTAATAAATTCTTATTTCCTTCTCATTTCCCCTTCCTTCTCCCACATATCCATCAGTTGCTAGGTCTTTTAAATCCTATCTCTCTAGCTTCCCTTGCCTCTTTCTCCTTTTTTCCTTTACACGGCTCCTGTCTTAGTTTACCTCTCACCTTGACTATCAAAGTAGTTTAATTGATCTACCTGCGTCTAGTCTTTTTACTTTCCAATTCATCCTCCACACAACTGGTAAAGTAATATTCTTATGACCCAAATCTGACTAGGATATTTGCTTGCTCAACAATCCTTAGTAAATTCCTGTAACTCAATCTGGCATTGAAGGTTTTTCACAGTCTGACTTATATCTACCTTTGCTGGATTTTTTTATGTTGTACCCTTTTATGCCCACTATATTCTAGTTAACCTGGACTATTTGTTGTCCCCCAAGCTTCATATTTCATCTCCTCCCTCTTTGTCTTTGCACTTTTACATATTTAGAAGCTTCTCATCACCACCCAGCTTCTTTCAAGTCTCATAAGCTGTGGCCCCTGGTAATCATTTTCTTATCTCTACCCTTCTCCCAAGTTGTTTCTTTCTCTCTCCTCAAATTCCTTGTGTTTTTTATCTGTGTATATGATACATTGTATTGCCTCAAAAAATATAAGCTTCTTGATAGCAGACACATGTTTGTGTCTCCGTTGCCTTGTACTTGTTGTTCAGTCATTTTAAAGTCG
This sequence comes from Vombatus ursinus, assembly GCF_900497805.2. Lineage (NCBI taxonomy): Eukaryota > Metazoa > Chordata > Mammalia > Diprotodontia > Vombatidae > Vombatus > Vombatus ursinus. The sequence continues at coordinate 8,135,014 of NW_020953936.1, forward strand.
TGGCCAACTCTTCATGATCCCATTTGGGTTTTCTCGGCAGAGGTACAGGAGTAGTTTGCCATTTTCCTCTCTACCTCACCTGACAGATGAGAAACTGAGGCAAACAGGGTTAAGTGACTTGCCCAGGGTCAAGTATCTGAGGCTGGATTTGAATTCAGGAAAATGATCTTCCTGACTCCAGGCCCACCCCTCTGTCTACTGTGCCACATAGCTGCCCCTGCCTTACACTTAGTAAGACATTTAATGTTTGTTGAATTGAAATGGATTAAAATCTGGATCCCCTAAGTCAAAGGAAGAGAGGCATGGTGGGCATAAATGTGCTGCAGCATATTAGCAACGTAAAATAATTTTCCAAAAGTAGTTTAAACATTTTTATCAAATTGATATAAGAAAAGGAGATTGGCTGGTCATGAACCTAACCTAAAGGTTAACATATAGGCAGTGTATGTACTGTATTGACATTCTACATAATATAAATTGACCTAAACCCCCAATATGTTGGGTAGACCCTTTGTGGAGCAGTTACACTCAGAGGTAGACAGAAGTTTGAAAGGATGAGAAAGCAGAGATAGACCATGATCTCTCTTGTTAGAGAGTATTCATATTGATAAAACCATAAATCCATTCAAATATTTTCTGCCTCAATTGTGAATACAGATCTCAATGATTTAGCATGATCATTTCTGATTTAGCTGTCAACCCCGTAACTCACCATTCTTTATTATTCTTTAACCTTATCTAACCTACTTTTTGCCATTTCTAGTTCTCATCCAGATGGGTTGAAATCATAACTCTCATTATGTTTCTGTGTGTTTCCCTAAATACTCTTAAATCATTTCTTGGTGTTGTCATTTAAAAACACATTTGTTATTATTTTCTTATCAATTCTCTGTTTCTCTTTTAACCTCAATTTGAATTATAGGTTTATATAGTTCTCTACAACAGAAAAAGAAAAAAAAACCTGAGGTTATTGGCATTGCCTTTGCAGTTGAACATTTATTAAAATTTGCTCATTTTTCAACATTAGATTATATGTTTTATTTAGGATCACAGAGCTCTGCAAATAATAGGGAGTTCATAAATGGTTGTTGAATGAATGAATGAATGACTTTTTCACCCTTGACGCCTTGTGCATTTTGAAAAAGATATCCGCTAATACTTAGTTTTATTGACATATTTTGTTGTTTCTCAGTATGTGTGTACACACACACACGTGCGCGTGCACGCGCACACACACACACACACACAGGCAGCTAAGTGGCACAGTGAATAGAGTGCTGGATTTGGAGTCAGGAACACTCATCTTCCTGAGTTCAAATCTGGCCTCAGACACTTACTAACTGTGTGACCTTGGGCAAGTCACTCAACCCTGTTTGCCTCAATTTCTTCATATATAAAGTGAGCTGAAGAAGGAAATGGCAAACCACTTAAGTATCTTCACTGAGGAAGGGTTGGACAGGACAACAAGAACCCCCCTCTCCCCAACGCGCGCACACACACACACACACACACACACACACACACACTCCCCTCTCTAACTCATCAAGACTTCTCTTCTAGCAAAGAATTAGAAAGAGAAAAAATATCTGTAAGACTAATAAATACATCAGTATATACAATGACAATATATACAGTGTTCTGTACTCCTGATCCCCTATCTCTGTAACAAAGGAATGGAGGTTTGTTTTCTCATCTCTCTTGAGACAAGAAGTTTGGGCATTATAATCAAGCAAGCAAGCCACAAGCAGTTATTAAATGTCTTCTGTTTTCCAGGTACTGTAGTAGGACCGGGGGATATAAGCAAAATGAATGAAATAATCCCTACTCATAAGGCTCTTGCATTCTAATGGGAGAAACAAGTACATATTTAAGGACAGGGACAAGTATAAAGTGAATAATTACAAATTAATATAATACAGTTAAATGCAAGGTAGTAAAGGCAGGCAAGCCCTAGCAGTTATGGGATCAGGATCAGCTGAATATAAAAGATGTGCCTGAGCCATGTCCCAAATGAAGAACAGGGTGGTATGAGGTAGAGATAAAGAGTGAATTCATTCTAGGGATCCAGAACAGTCAGTACAAAGGCATAGAGATGGGAAATGGAATGTCATATATGAGGAAGAGAGAGAAAACCAATTTGGCAAGATTACAGGGTACAGAAGGGAGTGTAATTCCCAATGTGGCTGGAAGGATAGATTGGAGCCAGATTTAAGGAACTTTAACAATTAGATAGAGGAGTTTCTATTTTAACCTGGAAGGTAGAGGAATCTCCATCATTAGCTCTGTAATTTAGGGAAGAGGTGATGGGGGCCTGAACCAAAGTGTAGCTGTGTGAGTAGTGAAAAGGAGTCAGATGCAAAAGATGTTACAAAGTCAGGAATGGTACTCTGGTAACTGGTTGGAAATGTGGGGTGCAGGAGATTGAGTGAGACAAAGGTTACTAATCTGGGAGGCTGAAAGGATGGTGAAGAGAGAAGTTTGAGAGAGGATGGCATTTGGCAGGTGGTGGTAATGGAGAGGGTGCAATAATGAATTATGTTTTGTACATCTTAATTTGACAAAGATCCACCATTAGGAATATACCCCAAAGACTTCAAAAAGTGAAAGTTCCCAAATGCATGCTTTTGTGGTAGCAAATAATGGGGGGGGGAATAGATTGCCATCAAACTTGGGAATGGATAAATAAACATAGTGGTATATGATTATGTCTCTGGGACATCCAATTTGAAATGTCTAATAGGTGATGTAAGACTCTGGAGAGGCTTACACTGGATAGAAATGCTTATATTTCTAATCTATCTCTGTCAGAAATATAGAGACTATCATATTCAGCTATCATATCTGTGCAGATGACTCACAAATAGATAAATATAAGCTATGTATTCTATTTATCTGTGAGTCATCTGCATGGATAAAGTAGTTGAACCCATATGAGCTAATGAATTTTCCAAGATCGACTGTAAAGGAAGAAGCGAAAGTGTAGTACAGAAACTTGGGTAATACCCATATTTAAGGAGCATGATGTAGATGATGACTCATCCACACAGACCAAGAAGGAGTTGTCATATAGATAGGAGGCAAGCCAAGATAACCTAGGTTGGGGAGAGAGTGCAAGAGGAGAATCTGGTCAGTAGTGTCAAATGTAGCAGATAGATTGAGAAGGATGAGGACTGAGGGGAAAAAAAATTTGACAATTTTAAAGAGATCATAAGGAGAGTGCAGTTTCAGTTGAGTGCTAAGGTTGGAAAGCTGAATTGCAGAGATTTGAGGAGTGAGTGAGAGGGGAGATGAAGTGGAGGCAGTGGCTATAGGTTGCATTTTTTAAGAAACTTAGCTGAGAAAGAAAGTAGATAAAGGATATTAATAATAATAATAATACCTAGCATTTATATAGCACTTTAAGGTTTGCTTAGCACTCTCACCTAATCTACCTCGCTGATAACTTGGGATCTTGTAGGGTCTATTGAAGGTTTTTTAAAGATGGGACGTGTTTAAAGATTGTAGGAAAGGAACTTTTAGATAGAAAGAAGTTAGGATGCAACAGAGAAATTGAGACAAAGGAAAATTGATTGAGGATGCTGTGTGCTGGAGAAAACTGAGTGAGTGAGGGTAGGGTGGGGTGGGAGAGGGCAGGAGATCAAGTGCACATAGATGTTGGCCTTAGCAAGGAGAAGGGCCATGTCTTTGCCAAACTAGGGAAACATAGGAAAGAGTAGAAGATAATGGCAAAGGGATTTGAGATGAAGATAATGTTTCAGTTATGTTTTGTTCTTTCCATTTAGATTGTTATGGTTGTATATATTGTTTTACTTTTTCTGCTTTATATTCTGCATTGATTTATGTAAGTTTTCCTATGCTTCTGCATATTCTTCATATTCATTGTTTTTATGGCATAGTAACATATTCCATTATATTCATGTACCACTACATCTATTCATCCATTTCCCAGTTTGGTGGCAATCTATTTTCCCCCAGTTATTTGCTACCACAAAAGCATGTATTTGGGACCTTTCACTCTTTGAAGTCTTTTGGGTGTATTCCTAATGGTGGAATCTTTTGTCAAAGGGTTACAGACATTTTAGGACTAAATATATTTGTGAAAAACTAGTTGAATATTTTTAGCAGTACTCGTCAGTATTTTTGTATCCCTGTGGTTGTGAGTGATACTGTAATAGGCTATATATAGGATTTAGTTGAGAAGGTGAAATAACTGTCTTTTACCACTTTTTTTTTTAAAGATTACCTTTTTGCTATTCTTTTTAATAGATTGAATCTGTGGATAGTATTTATGACAATGGAAGTATTATTCAGAAGATGAAAGGAATCTAACAGCAACCACAGTTGTTTAGAAGTACAAAGTGCATTTTAAATGAAACTAACATGTAGAAATTATTGTATTTAGTAGAGCTGGGGCAAAGTCTAGACTCCCTGTCTCCATAGTACCAAAGATTTCTGTCCTAGAGGACACTCCTTCCTTAGGGGCATTACAATCTTTTTGCAAGCTTATGTCAGACATATGTTGTTATATTAGACTAGGAGATTATTTAGGCAAACAACTTTTGATACATTTAGCCTAGGAGATAGTGTTTCATTGTACTCTGTTTCCTAGAGCTTGAGTGCTCCTAGGCTGAACTCTTTGTAAAACCAGTGTTTTTTGCTTTCCAATATGCTTCTAGCCCATGCGTGCCAAGAATAGCTATACCGACACCCACCTACCCATTCGCTCAATGTGTCATTGGTTCTGCCTCCAGCCTGAGCCAGGGCTACTGTAGTCCAAGGCAGTAACCCTTGGGGAGATTTGGTCAGCCCTTACAGAGATTCTGGTGCCAGCCATTGACCGGCTGCCACCAGAAGGTGCCGTAGAAGAGAAGAGAGGTCCATGAACAAGGCCAACCAAACCATCACCACCATGAAGACTACTTTTTCCAGACCCCATTGAAGGCTGCCCCAGGACTCTGTACCCAGGGATCTTTTAAGTGATAGTGCCTGCCAAGGCCTTCAACCTTGCTTCTAGCCCAGACTTCTGTCGTGGTTATTCAGGGGAGCATCCCTTGTGGCAGTGTTGTTCAGCAACTACCTTTGTCTGTCCTATAGGCCCTGCCTCCTTGGTAACCATATCTATTAAAGACACATAAATGAAAGTTCCCATCACCAAAAAAGTCCTTGCCATTGTCAAATGGTTCAATGACAGAAACAGATATCATTTTATCAGCTAAAATGACATGCTTATACATCAGCCTTTTCTCTCCTCTACCCTGCAGCCAAACTGGACTACTTGCCATCTGGATCATCAGGCCTTACCATTTGTCCTGAAGTTGGACCCTCCTATATGTGTTGTCTCCCTCTACTAGAATGTGAACTTGTTGAGAACAGGGTTGTCTTGCTTTTCTCTTTGGGCCACAGTGTACTTGATAAGTGCTTTTTCTTTCATTTTTTCATTCCCTCCATCATTATCTATTTCTTCCTTGTCAACTTGGTGTTTTGATCAGTACCCTTATGAGGGTTTTATAGTTTATAGAATACTTTTCTCAGAACAAACTTTGTGAGATGTGGTTAATGTAAATATTCATTTTATAGATGAGGAAACTGAGGCTTAGTGAGGTCAAGTGACTTGCCCCTGTCCTTGTGTCTATTAAGAGGTGGACCTAAGACTAAAACGTAGATTTTCTACCATTGCAGAACTAGCCTACATTTATTTAGATCACATTTACTGAATTCTTCATATTATGTTTATGAATTTTTTATTTTTATCAAATATGTATTATTACATTATCATATTCTTTTATTGAATAATTTGTAATTATTCTCCATTGATAGTTGATAAACATTTATTAAATGCCTACTATGTGCCAGGCACTGTGCTAAGCAGCATAACTCCTTCCAATCACTGTTACCTCGACTCATTCCCCAGTGGTTTGTAATCTCATCCTCTCACCCCACCCCTTCCTCTTGTAATAATGAGTCTATGACTTGCGAATAGGAAACCCCCAGCTCCAACTCTTGTTGCCTGTTGTCTCATTCCAATTAACATCAGTACTGACAGCTCGCCCGCCTCCCCATGTCCTCCCTCCACCCCCAATCCTGGCCAGGTATGTTCTATTCCTCCCTGCCTCTTCAACTATGTCTGTGGAACTTGTGATGTAATTAAAAAATATCCCCTCACTTTAGAACTTTTCCTCTCGTACTCCTTCCATTTTTCTGTCCTTCTTTGAGCATCCCAGCCTTTCCTTTCCAGTGCTGGTTGTACCCTCTGTCATACCCCCAACTCACTGGTTTTAGTGGGAGTTTACATACTCCTTGCCCAATTCCCATCGCTACTTCTAGACCTTCCCGCTACTAATGTAACTCAATGACCTCTCTTAGGTTCACTGTTTTCAAATGTGTTACCCAATGTGACTGTTATCTACCAACCTGGAGGATGCTCTTATCTTCCTTCTCATTGTATTCAGTACCTGTTACATAGTGGCTCTCTGCACAGAAGTATCTGCATACTGGAGAACTTCAACCTGCATATTTATGTTTCGTCACATCCCAAACACTATGACCTTCTTCACTCCACCTTATCCACAGGAAGATGGTCATACCCTTGATATTACTGTCACTTACAAGGGCTCCACTTTCATGATCAATAATTTGTAAGTTCCTTTATCTGATCACAGCCTATTATTATTTTGTCTCTCAGTGTCTCCTATGTCCCCACCATGACCTGCAAATAGCCTCAGTATTTTGCAGGGCATCACTCTTGCTGTGTTTGTGTTCTCTTTTGAGACTCTTTCCTGGTTCTCTTCCTTTCTTCGATCTGCTTTGCTTATTCATAGTCTGTGTCATGCCCAGTAACAGTGGGATGTCCCCCAAGGCTCTCTCCTAGATAACTTTTGAATTCTAGTCAGCCAACTCTTCCTTTGTTTCTCTTCTTTTTTCTCTCTTGATATCTCATCAACTCCCAAGGATTTACTTATCATCTCTATGCAGATGACTTCCAAATCTATTCATCCAATACTAGACTGTCTCTTGAGCACCAGTCTTAAATCACCATCTCCCCATTAGACATTTCTTAGCAGATACCCTGTCAGCACCTCAAATTCAACACATTCAGAACAGAAACCCTAGTGTTTTTCATCTCCCAAACTTCTATATTACTTTCTATGACACCACCATCCTTCCAGTCACCAAAGCCTACAATCTCTGTGTCATCCTCATCTCCTAACTCTCACACACCCCACATATTCAGTCATTTGCCAGATCTTGACATTTCCATCTCTAGACCATCTGTTCCCTCTTCTCCACTTAAACTGCCACAACCCTAATTCACTGTCTCATCACTTCTCACCTATTTAGGGTTTTTTTGGGGGGGGGGTTTTTGTTTGTTTTGTTTTTTTTTGTCTCTTTATCTCAAGCTTTTTCCCCACTTCAGTCAGTCTTGCTAAATTCCAAATCTTATACAAGGAAGTTTTGCTAAAGTACGGATTTGAACATGTCACCCTCCATAGTCATCAAACTCCCGTTACTCCTTATTATGTCTAGCATAATATATAACCACTCATTTTGGCATTTAAGCCTCTTCACAGTCTGGCTCCTGTCTGCATTTTCAGCATTCATCTTCTCGTCTTCTGTATTCTTGCCATACTGCCTTTCTTGCTGTTGGGCACATCTGATGTTCCATTTCCCATCTTGGTTTCTTTACACTATTTTCCAGGCCAGTAATACATTCCCTCCTCACCTCTGCCTCTTGGAGTTCCTGGTTTCCTTCAAGGTCTCACATAATTATTACCCTCTTTGTGAAACCTTTTCTAGTCCTTACAGATGTTAACACACCTCCCCAAATTACTTTGTATTCATTTTTTCTATTTTCTGCATATAATCACGTGTATATTTTGTTTATTAGAATGTAAGCTCCTTGATGTCAGGGCCTGCTTCACTTATTTTTTCCCCCTACTTCTTAGCACAGTGCCTCACACATAATAAACTCTTAATAAATGTTTATTTGAGGTACTCAGTATCATTCTAGGTTTTTTGAAATTAAGTGTCAAAGAAACAAATAGAAAGTGAACACAAGGCCTTCTTACTTGAGTTTAGAATTTATTTAGTGAAACACATATATAGAAACTAAAATAATTTAAAAAAATATGACCAAGTATAATTTAAATTGTACGTGGATATGCTAAGAAGATACCAAAGAAAAGAAGTATTGTGTTTCATAACTGTAGTAGTATCTGGCCTCAAACACTTACTAGCCATGTGATCCTGAGCAAGTCATTTAACCCTATTTTCTTCAGTTTCCTCATCTGCAAAATGAGCTAGAAAAGGAAATGGCAAAGCACTCTAGGATATTTGCCAAGAAAACCCTGAGTGAGGTCACAGAGAGTTGGACGTGACTGAAAAATTACTGAACAATAATTTGAGTAGTAGATGCAGATTGGTGGAAAGGGATTGGGGAGGTCAGTCCAGAAAGAGACAGTGGAGTAAGCAAAGGCACAAAGGTGGGAAATAATTTTTTTTTCAAGAGAGGCAGAGACCTATTTAATGTGGCATACAAACATTATAAAAATTTTCACAAAATGTAAAAATCAGATCCATCAAAAATAACTTCAATAAAGTTTTTAATTTTTAATAGGTCCACTAAAGAATATAGACAGATGATTTTTTTTCCCAAATATGAGAGAACTACATGACCTCTCTTGGTTCCATTTGAGACAGTCTTTTTTTTTTCTTCCAGGAAATAAATTTTGTCATTAAATTATTTATTTATTTATTTATTCGTTTATCTATCTATTTATTTGTTTGTTTGGCTAGGCAGTGGGGTTCAGTGACTTGCCCAGGGTCACGCAGCTAGTAATTGTCAAGTGTCTAAGGTCAGATTTGAACTCAGGTCCTCCTAACTCCAGGGCTGGTGCTCTATCCATTGCACCACCTAGCTGCCCCTAAACAATTTATTAATGTTTAATTTTCAACATTCACTTCCATAAGATTTTGAGTTTAAAATTTTCTCCCCCTCCTTCTCCTCCCCTCTCCCCAAGACAGCATACAATCTGATATAGGCTTTACTTATGTATTCATATTTAACATATTTTAACATTAGTCATGATGTAAAGAAGAATTAGAACCAATGGGAGGAACCATAAGAAAGAAGAATCAAAACAGAACAACAAAGGAAAAGGAAAGCAAATAGTATGCTTCCATCTGCATTCAGACTCCTAAGTTCTTTCTCTGGATGTGGATAGCTTTTTCCATCTTAGTGGGTCTTAGATCCTTGCATTGCTGAGAAGAGCTAAGTCTATGAAAGTCAGTCATTGTACAGTATGACTGTTACTGTCTACAATGTTCTCCTTGTTCTGCTCACTTCACTTAGCATCAGTTCATATAAGTCTTTCTGAAGTATAACGTACATAGTATTCCATTACATTTATAAACCATAGCTTGTTCAGCTATTCCCCAATTAATGGGCATCCCCTCAATTTCTTGGCTACCACAAAAAAGAGCTGCTATAAATATTTTTGTACATGTGGGTCCTTTTCCCATTTTTATGATCTTTTTGGGATACCGACCTAGAAGTGGTATTGCTAGGCGCCAAAGGGTATGCACATTTTTATAGCCCTTTGGGCATAGTTCCAAATTGCTCTCCAGAATGGTTGGATCATTTCACAACTCCACCAACAATGCATTAGTGTTCCAATTTTCCCACATCTTCCCTAACATTTATCATTTTCCTGTTTTGTCATGTTAGCCAATCTGATAGTTGTGATGTGGTACCTCAGAGTTGTTTTTATTTGCATTTCTCTAATCAGTAGTGATTTAGAGTTGTGTTTGTAATGAACCAAAATCTAAAAAATTGCAGGAACTTTCTTGCAATGGATTGCATTATTCAGTTTGTGGTGTCTATCTGCCAAGAATTAAAACAGAAAATAAATGTAGAAATTTTACCTGAATATTCATCCTATCATGGAAGTGACTTGAGCTTTTCTTAAAGGGTAAGCCAGTAGGCAGAAACTCTGGCAGAGAGCCATCCCATTTAACAAAGAATATTTTCAAAAGAAAGAAAAAGAAAGCAGAAAGGATCAGTATGTGGAAAAAGAATCTGGAAATGTATTCAGTGTTTTACTTATGTGACCTTCCACCTATTCAAAGGAGTTGGGGTAGATGCCCCCTTATCTTCCTTTTGTGGGGTGGGGAGGGTAAACTACTAAAGAATATTTAAAATAGAAAGCTAATATTTCTGAGAGTTCATTTTGCCTATCTTTGATTCCCTGTTCAAAGGGATAGAGGAATTTCTGTATGATACCAGATGAGAAAGATTATAGTTCTTGATTTTGTAGGGATGAAGGCTGAACGATGATATTCATGGAAGTGTACAAAATCATGAAGGACATAGATAGAATATTCAACAAATCACAGAATCCTGGAAATTGAGGCATCCTTGAAGATTAATAGAAATAATTTAAGGGGAAATAAGAGTTACTACTACATTACCAAGTCAGGTAATACATTTTTGGAACATACTACATGCACTAATATATTACAGAAATATAGTTTCAAGAAAGGATTAGATAAATTAATGCATAATACTTCCATAGTGCTGTCTAAAAGGAAAGTATGGATATTTGGGGAATGCTTTTAACCTTTTGGCATTGATGTCATGTTAAGGAAACTGCTGTCTTTCTGAGTGTCTCTTGAGGCCACTGTCATCACAAATACTAAAGTGCAGCCATTCTGGAAAACAATTTGAAATTGCTCTCGAAGGTTATTAGCCTGTGAATACGCTTTGATCCAACAATACCACTACTAAGTCTCTATCCCAAAAAGATCAAAGAACAGGGGAAAGAACTTGTTTGTATAAAAATATTTATTGTAGCTCTTTTTATGGTGACAAAGAATTGGAAACTGAAGGGGGATTCCTATCAATTGAGGAATGACTGAACAGGTTGTAATATATGATTGTGATGGAGTGCTATTGTGCTATAAGAAATGAGGAACATAATAGTTTCAGAGAAACCTGGGAAGACTTATGTGGACTTATGCCAGGTGAAGTGAGCAGAACCAGAAGACCATTGTGCACAGTAATAGCAGTGTTGTAAAGATGATCAACTATGACAGACCTAGCGTATTCTAATCAAGATAACGATCTAAGTCCATTCCAAAATATCCATTATGAAAAATGCTATCCACCTCCAGAGAGAGAACTGATGAGCTCTGAGTGCAGATTGAAGCATACTTTTTTTCACTTCCTTTATTTTTCTTGGGTTTATGGCTATGTGTTTTATTTTTCAACATGGTTAATATGAAAATATATTTTGCATGACCTCACATATGTCATCAATATCATATTGCTTGCCTTCTCAAGGGGAGGGGAAGGAGCAGGAGGGAGGGAGAGAATTAACAACTCAAAATTAAAAAAAAATTTTTCAATGTCATTGTGAAATATTTAACAAAAGTAATAAAAATATATTATTAAAAAAAAGAGTACTGAACTGGATCAACCATTGATTTGATCCATTCATTCTTCTGGTTTACAGTATTCTTGAAATAGGATTGAAGTCACTGGCACCCATATTGTTTATGGCTCAAGCTATCCCAAAACACAATTTTCAGTATCTCTTACCATGTACTCCTCTAAAGAAGTTTACATCTGTTAAGGAAAAAGAAAACAAAAAACTCAGGCCTTGCCCACTCACCCAACATTTTAATTTCACCTTAATCAAGTTGGGCATTATCTGCCCAAAATAAGTATCAGTTTTAAAAGGAAATAGCAAATCTGAAAAAAAATTTAGCTTGCAAAGTGTTGGAAATATCATTTAATGTTCAGTGTACTTATTATCTCTTGTCATTAGTAAACTTAATGTATGAAAAATTAGTAATTGAGCAATGTATAGAAAAAACAATTGTTGTATTACCCAACTCTGATCATAACACGTTTTCCAGATATTTATTGCACTGTTTTGTAGAATTTGCAGAGTATCCCTAGCAGAATATTTATTTTTATAACATGTTAGTTCGAAATAGCAGCTAGAGAGAAGCAGTTTGTGTATCTTTTGTGCATATATATTTGTGTGGTCACGATAGCTATGGAGAAGAGGAATGGAAGATAGAAGGGACAACTAAGATTATAGTATAAGCTTTTACTGAGACTCCCCAAAGTAAACTACTAGATAAGACTTTTTTTCTTTATATGCAGTGTTTCAAGACTGCAGCCATTACATAAATTAAGGAATGACTATAGTAATGTAATTCTATATTCTTAATACATGATCTCTCAAAGTAAAATATCTATCAAGAACAGTTAGATCCAATTATGAAGTTGCCCTCAAGGGAAGGGTTACATCAAGTCTTTCCCACAGAAATTTAAGCATATTTCAACTGTAAAGTTTTCTTCATGATTTATCCTGTGATTTTTCAGGGAAGACAGGCAGAGCTGGACATGCAATTAAAACACGGAAAAGATGCTCCTGAGGAGATACAGTACAAGAAATTTACAGCCTGGCTCTGGTAAGGGAATGACTTTCTTCTCCTCATCATTTGTAGTGGGAAGTAAAAACTTAGGGGGAAGGTAACTACTTAAGAGGTTTTAATATTGTGGGATGTAACTTCTGCACGAGTATTTTGGAGAAAAATCCAGATGACCTGCCAGGTGATTCTTATTAAAAACAAAAAACTCAAACCTCCCCCACACACAAAACTATACGAAACCTTGGACAAGATCTCAAAGGGGACATTTTTTAATGACTGAGATTATTTTATGTGCTCTTTAACGAAAATTACCTTTTCTGCTTCCACTATTGCCTCACACTCTGTATTTAGTCAAGTTGTTTTCCCCCCAATGAAGTGAAACCTTGTCTATTAGGCACAACTGTACCACATCAAGATTCCCATTTCTTTGGGGAGGTCCAGAAGAACTCTACTGAATTTGGACTGTTCTGCTTGTGGGCTATATCAGCACTGGAATATGAAAAGCAGTTAAAATTGTTAACTTGTATTGGAAAAAGGAGCCGATCAGAGTCATACAGTTCTACTGAGAACAACCCAAATGTAAAAAAAAAAAAAAGTTTTCTTCTGAGTCTTAGCAACTTTGTTTATGACCAGTGGTCACTTTTAGTTAAAGGTGTATATAGAAGTTAATTTTGATTAGTTGTGATTTCCACATTTACTAAAAATCTGTAGATTAAAAAAAAATAGAAAGTTCTAGTATAGTTCTGGTTTTGAAGTGTGGTCTTATGACAGAGTATCTCTGTTCACAGCAATATACTTATTCCATATTTTATTACAGCAATATTAAATGCATTGCTAATTTTGGTGAACTTTATCCTTAATAACAGCTGATATAGATATGATGCTTTAAGGTTTACAGAGTACTTTATATATTTTTCATTTGAAACTACATAACAGTCCTTTGAGGTAGTTTCTTCAGGTATCATAATTCCTGTTTTACAGATGAAGAAACTGAAGCTCAGAGAGTTTAAATGACTTGCTTATGATAACACAGCTAGTAAATATTAGAGGCAGGATTTGAGCCCATGTCTTCCTTCCAAGTCTCTTACTATGTCCACTACATGACTGTTCTTTCTCAAATAGAGGAGATATAAGAAATAAGGAAGAGTAAAGAGCTCATTACTTTTTAGCAGAATTCCACAAAAACCCTTCAGGTTCAAAAATTCTATGAGAAAGACTGATGACTTAATTGAAAAAACCCTACTTATATACCTTCCAAACATCCCCACACTCTATCCCCTTATCCCCTTGAGGTTGCTTAAATTTATATTTCTAATAGTATGGAGAAGGCAGTAAATTATGTATTACTTAATTTTAAAATATAAAAGCATTTACTCTGCATTTATTTTTAGTTCAAGGCAACAGGCATTTATTAATCACCTATTATATCCTAGGAACCAGGGATGCAGAGATGAAAAATGACAACATCCCACTCTTTAAAGAGAGTATATTCTAGCCAATCCTTTAAATTAGACATAAAATTCACATTGAATGAAACTTGGCTTTTTCTTTTTTTAAACTCTAACCCTGATCTTTATTTATTGACAGTATTGTCACATAACTTCAAATTCTACCCTTAAGAAATTTGGCCTAAAACATGGTTATAATTTTGGTTAATTAGTAGTTATATTTTAATATAATAATGTGGCTGTTCTTTCATATTGCTGTCATGGGGGCATGTGGCAGTGTAAGAAGCAAGTACTATCCTGGTCTTGAATCAAATGAGAAGCTCTACAAATGCAAGTCTGCAGTGTACTAAAAAGTGATTACTCAAATGTTTTAAGAGATGTGAGCACTTCAGTGGCCCTTGTTCCAATAAATTCAGATGATTATAGCACATGATAGCTTAGCCAGTTATTTTCTGAAGTATAATAAATGCTACATCAATTTTCACATTATCCATTTTATTTTTGGACACTAGATTTTAGTATATTTATTGCTTTGGAAAGCTTTCTGTAAATGCAGGAGGATCAGATTAATACAAACTGTTTTGGATTTTCGTTTCCTAGCTAGCACACATTAGAAAGGTTAGGATGGAGCTTTTTGAAGATAACTCTTGGTATAATTAAGCCAAAGACAGATATTGAAAATGAAACCCTTCTTAATGGCATCATCATAACCTTGTCATTGTACACTAAATACATGAGTTGTTTTAAGAATCAAGGGTAAGATCAGCTAGTGCTTATTGGTTGAAGAACAAGAGAAGAAACAGATTTTTAACTGTAGTATGAGGTATAATAGCTGTTTTCTTTTTATTACAGGGTGAGAGACATGTTGACTGACCAGATTATCAAATCAGCTTCGAAGTAAGACTAATTTATCAGTTAGAGATTGTAAAAGGATCATCTTATATTTAATTCCCTCCTTTGTCCTATGTTTCTTTATTATATTGTTCACTTGTATGCATGTCCTATTTCTCTTATAGTAGGCAGTTTAAAAACTCTGCCATTATATTTATTTTAAAAAATTTTTCAACCAAGTAAATTTTCACCATATACTTATCACATATAGATATTGAAAGTTGGGTTTTGCAGGTAGAATACACCAGGCTAATAAAGTTGAATGTTTAACACAGTTCTCAAATTTTTGGTCAGAGGACTCTGTTACCCTTTTAAAAATTATTGAAAATCCCCACAAAAAGCTTTTGTTATTATTGGTTATATCTATCATTATTTACCACATTAGAGATAAATATGATGGTGTCGACCAAGATGATGATGATTTGACTTTATGGATCCCTCGAAAGGATCTCAAGGACCTCCATGGGTCCCCAGACATCTTTGAGAACTACTCATTTAACATAAGCTTCCATGATCAGTAGGAGAATAGAGAAGTGAGCTTGGTTGCTTAATATGATACATGCACACATACCTCTGTGTACCCGTGGGCCCATAGGTCATTGCAGAAATGCTTTCATGTAGGACTGGGATAAGAGCAAAACAATCCAGGCGTTTAATTAAATGTGCACATCTAGAGGGAGTTGGCTTCATGCCTGCTATTAGCCCCACCCCAGCCATCTGTGCTACCCACTGTCCTACCTGTATTCCTTTGCATGTAAGGATTCACAGACTGTAAAGGAGGGAAGATGGAGAAAATATTCATATGCTAATATGGATGTAGGTCGAAGGAACCTAATGTTTCTTTTGTCAATTGGGTACAATTGAAGAGAATTGACATGGTGACTCTGTTAAAATTGCTACAATGACCTAGTTTTCATATAGTCATAAGCTTTTTCATTTGAGGTTTGAAACTTTCTATCACAGAGTCATTTATAATGTACTGTGACTCTTCCCTAGCTTATTATACACTGTCTTCTACAAGAAGATAATACTTTTTACATTAGAAGCAGGAAATCACTGGTTTTAAGCTATTTTGTGGATTGTTTAGTTACTCATTGCATGTTTATTGTGTATATGAGGAGCAAAACTCACAAAATTGTTTATCCTTTAGCAATTCACCAAGCTATTCTTCATAACATCATTAGTAATATGATCCTAAGACCAAAGGAATAGTCTAGGTTTGAGGGAAAGGATATATGAAAAATTAAGAACTTTTTTTGAATTTTTCATTGTTTCTTATGGCACAATAATATTCCCATTTCATTAGTGTAACACAATTTATTCGACTTTTCCCTTGACCACTAAAAAAGAACAATGGAGATGCTTGCAAGAATAATACTATAATCATGTTTTTCTTCAAATACAGAATACTTTTGATTCATTTGGCTGTTTGATTTGGCATGGTGATAGTTTTTTATTATTCTATTCATAGTTGCTAACCTAGTCCCTATTGTTAGCAACAGTATGCACTGGGGAAGTGCACAGCTACAATTAGCAGCATGCTGCAAAGATCCTCAGCAAATTTACATTTAGTGAAACTAACTGGACCAAATGGGGATCATATATTGACAATTTTGCCCTGATTAGCAATATACGTTTGCCAGTTGAGCTAAGTATTGCCTTGGAAGATTAGGTTAGAAAGAGCCAACTTTTAAGTTCTCTGCTAGACTTCCTGTGCTTCCTGTGATTTTGCTTCATCATCAAAAAAAAGTTGGAAACTTATTTGAAAATTCCCAGCCCCTCCCCAGTATGGGCAGTGATCACAGAGCTAGGTCAGAAGCAATGTAGAGTCACATTTTAAAGTGTTTATGACTTAGCCTTATGGATCATTGACCACTGGAGTGAGACAGGCAAGTAGCTTAGTTCTCAGAGCATTTCTTGTCTGAAGGAGACTGGCTTTTTTGCAGGACTGCATGGCAGTATAGGATGGCAAAATTGGGTCTTCTATCTGTAGGTTAGACCCAAAGTTTCATTTCAGTCCAGAGCTCAAACCATAGAGTAATTATAGAACTTGTTATGTCCCGCATTTACTATACTGATTTTGACTCAGAATCTTAGATGGGGCTCAAAAGTAGACTACCATCTCTTGGTTTGGGGGAAATGGTGGGTGAATGTTTTCTGAACCATATCAGACTGCCACAAAAACAATTAGTATAAGACCAAGAACATCTTAGCAGTATTAACAATCAGTGTGAGCATTTCTTTTGGGTTATAATTATGGAATTCTAAGAAAAATGCTTTTTCAAGCTCTGGATAGATTACAAAAGACCATTTTTCTGCAACATTAAGTTCACAAGTCAAATCCAAGACTTTATAGCTAATAAAAAATTACCATTTGAATGACATGAGGCATAGCCTTCACTTCCTAATAGTCTAGAAGTGAGTCATTTATACATCTCCTCCAAAGTCCCCAAATTGTGAGCTATATTGGCAGGAAAGGAGAGGAGCATAATTGCTGGGAAAAGCATCAAGTTACAAGTGTGTTTTTGTGCCTGAAGTGGCCCAACATACAAGAGTTCAGCACACCAGTATACTAATAAAAGGTAGAGGTCATCTTGTTCTGACTAGCTCTCTGCTGGTAAACATTAGGTTGGTCAGATGAAAAGAAAAAAAAAAACAAAACAAAAAAGTAATGACTAGAAAATGTGCACTTTAAGTTTTTGTTTTAGTTTTTCTCTCAGTGAAAAATCACAAAAACACATAGGCTTGTTTTGAAAAACATAGAAAAAAACATCCTATTCAAGCATGATAAAGAAAAGGGCAAAGGAAGAAAAGGAAAGCAGTAATAAGCAGTGGGGAGAAAATAAATCTATTCATTGGGACATATAAGAGAATATAAAAGGGCTTCCTTGATTTCTTCACCCTTCTTATTTTTCTGTCCTCAGGAGCACCTTCTCTGATTCTTAATGTCTTAAAATCATTATTAGATCTTCTTATCATCAACAGGGAAAGCCCAGTGGTCAAAGGGAATGCACTCCTGGCATTAACCAGTCTTGCCGTTGTTGTATCTAAACATGAAAGCAGCCTATCCTCAGAAACTGATGGGGCACCAGAGGTGAGTTAAGGGACAGTGAAAACATTTTCTTTTCTTTTGACCATGCCATTTTGAAAATTAAAAACTCAGTAAACATTTATTAAGTGCCTGCGTGCTATGTTCTAGGTGTGGTATTAAGGGAAAGGGATAAAAATAGGAAAAAGAAAGCTTACAGTGTAATGGAGAAAGATAATGCACAAAAGGAAGCTAAAAAGTAGGGGGAGAGGGAAAGGTACCTGTTACATGCAAGGGGTGGACAAGATGGAGAAGTTCAGAATGAATGCGTCCAGATGGAAAATGAGGAGATGTCTTTGTGAGGCTGACTTTGGCTATATTACTTAACCCTGAAGTTTCATGACTTAAATTTCAAGACCTCACCGTTTAGGCGTATCTCTGGCTTTTTCAAACTTCTTCGCTGTTTTTATCTAGTCAAGATATAACTAACCAAAAAAAAAAAACTGAAATGAGAATCCCTTTTACATAATCTAGAAAAAATGGTCATCTAGCCTATGCTTGAAGAGCCCATGTGATGGAAGAATCTTTAACCCACTATTGGCTGAGGGTAGCCCATTCCATTTTTTAATAGTTTTCCCTTATACCAAGACTAAATTTGTCCCCTCCTCCTGCCAGTTGTTATTGCTCTCTTGCTTTTGAAAATATTTTGCCTATATTTTTTTATTTACTTTTCTGTGAATGAGCGTCTCCTAGTAGAATGTGATCTCTTCAAGGGCAGGGGCCATTTCATTTTTGTCTTTGTGTCATCAGCACCTACCACAGTGCCTTTGATTTAGTAGATTCTTAATAACTTTAATGTTTATTGAATTGAATCCACACTCCTCTTCACTACATGTTTTGGGACTCAAAGGTACTCCACATATATAACAGACTCATAGCTTCTTTCCTTCACAAAACAGACACTCTGTTGCGTGAGAACCAAATCATCTTCCTGATGGAGACTGGTGAGGGTATCTGGTAACCAATGATTCATTTCACTTTATTCTTCTTAATTTTAGACTTCCACCATGGTTTAGGCTTTAGATGTTAAACTTAAAATTCTGCTGGAGCTGTCCCCTGCTTCTAGAATTTATTAAAGTTAATAATTGGGTCTGTTTCTTCTTTCCCTTTCTTACTTTGAATTTTCTTTTTTTCCCCTTTGTCTCTAGATTGAACCTGACTTCATTCCCATGAAACAGTGGATTTCTATGGTGCTCAATACCCTCCTGGTAATTGTGGATAGCCACTACCAACCCAAGGGACAAGTCTTCTCCTGGTTCTATCATGTATGTGTGAAAGCATGAAAAAAAATTTTAAAGCAAGCTTGGGCACCTTGAGATTCAAACTTTGCTACTTATCATTGTTACCTGTTACTTATCAAGAGCCACAAAATGAAACATTCTCCATGACCTTTTAATTCCTCAGCTTTCTCTTTTGTTGAAACCTAAGCATTTATGCAAGCTGGTAGTGTGTTGCTTTCTGAATAACATCATTTTAGTCTCAGCTCATCCCCATTCGTTTATTAGAGAATTATCTTAGTCATGGGACAAACAGCTGAGTAGGAAGGATTACAGCTGGTTGGGGTAAAAATAAAGAACAGATTCTGAATTGTTGCTAAGATCATGAATTTAACCTGAAGTCCTGTTACCTTCTCTGTTCTTTTTATAATTTTTCGTATTTCTACACCTCCTGCCTTCAGTTGGGCTGGGTATGTACTCATGTTCAGAGTTGGCTCTGGAGCTGGACTTTAAAATTTGAAGGGGAAATTGAATTATTTGTTAGTGCTGAAGTTGGTAGGTCAGTTTTATTCAGAAAGGACATTCCTTCCTAATAACTTGTTTTTTATTACAAATGTTCCCATTAGTGCTATAATTAATGACAAGAGAAAGGTTTAGAAGCTTATGTGGATTTCTTTGATGTAGCTATCAGATTCACATTCTTGCAAGGACAGGATGTTGTACAAAATTTTTAATGCATATAAAATTCTGAACACTCATAGGCTTCTTGGGAACAAATAATATGTCTCCCAGGGTGCTTTACAAATGTAAAACTTGATGCTTTTGCTTTCTCTCTCCTTCCCCTACCCTAAGCCCTGTTTTAAAAGTCACCCTTTTCACTCCTATTGTCTTAGAGTTGGTCATTTTGAATAGTTCTGTCTTGAGTGGCCATGTTTCTTTGGTTTGGTTTGGTTTTTTTGTGAGGCAGTGGGGTGAAGTGACTTGCCCAGGGTCACACAGCTAGTAAGTGTCAAGTGTCTGAGGCCAGGTTCGAACTCAGGTCTTCCTGAATCCAGGGCCAGTGCTCTATACACTGTGCCACATAGCTATCCCTTGAGTGGCCATGTTAACTTCTCTCTATGTATCTTCACTCTCTAATCTAGCTATTGACTTAATCCCTTTTGCTTCCAAATATGCTCAGGTTTTCTCGATTCTTAAAAAACCTTGTCTTGACCCCCTCATCCCCTCAGGCTACTGTCTTATATCTGTAATCCTTTTCACAACACCTATATTGTATACTGTATTATATTTGTATTCCTTTTTATTTTCTAATAAGAAAAAGCTGTCTACACTAATTTCTTTTACTTCTTCCCATTATCTTATCACTCAGCTAAAGCAGCTACCAATGAAACTTTTGCCCTGTCCCAATGCCTTTTCTCAAGCATCATCTTTTTTTTTTTTTAACCTATATAGTATTTCACATTGTTTATCACTCTCTCCTCCTGGGTGTTCTCTCCCCACTGGTTTTCCACAACCCTTCTCTCTTTGCTCCCCTTCTACCTGTCATTCATAGCCTGTAGTGCTCCATCCTGATCCCCTTTCTATCTCCTTATACCTCTCTCTTTGTCTGTCTTGTCTGTCTGTCTCTCTCCCTCCCTCTCCCCCTTACTTTCCCTCTTTCCCTCTCTCTCTCTCCCTCTCCCACTTTCTCTGTCTCATCCACGCCTGTGGGTTTAATTATCCTCTCCAAGCAGATGGCTCTCAGATCTACTTTTTTAGCCCCAGTTTCTCTCCTGAGGTCCTGTCCCACATCAGCATCTTTATGCTGGCATTTCCTCATCTCAAACTCATCGGGTCCAAAACAGAATTCATTATCTTTCTTCCTCCCACCTACCCCTCTTCCTAATTCCCCTGTTTCTATTAACTGCACCAATCACATAATTAATTTCCAATAACGTAGATTCACAATCTCGAGTCACTGTGGACTCCTCACCCTCCCTCATCTCTCCCCACATCTAATCACTTGCCAGCTCTTGTCTATTCTACCTTTGCGTCATCTCTCACCTGTTTCCTTCTCTCTACTCACACAGCCACTACTCTAATCCAATCTATCCTCTGTATACCTTCCAAATTAATATTCCTAGAGCGTAAGCCTCACCTGTTTAAAAAAAAAATCTTTAGTGTTTCCCTCTTACTTCTGAAATAAAACACGAACTCTTCAGCTTTCCATCTAAAGTCTTTCACAATCTGATTTCCAACTTACATTTCTAACTTATTAATATTACTCCTTTTGGCCAAACTGACTGTCTTACTGTTCCTCACACATGGCATTCTGTGGACCATCTTTGTGCTTTTGCACTATCTGAACTATGTCACTGGTAACATTTTCTCTTCCTCTCTCTCTGTCTTTTAGAATTCTCATCTTCCTTCAAGGTTCAGTTTCTCCCTGAGGCCTGCCTTTGCCTTCCTTCAGGGTCCTCCTTACTAGCCCTTCTGCCCTCCCGATTCATTATCTTATATTTACTTTGTTTGTTTACTGTTTATATTTATTTATGTGCACATATTGTTTTCCCTTAATAGGACATCAGTTGCTTGAAATCAAAGAGCATTTGTTTTTTTATCTTTGTGTTCCTAAGGCGTAGCCCAGTGATTGGTACATATGAGATACTTAATGCTTATTAATAGATTTTTATCCTTTATATAAAGCGCTGTAAACTTAACAGGTTGAATAGCATCAGATAGATAATATTTCTTCATACTCTGTAACTGCAAGGGACTATATTGGCTTTAAGCTGTATCTGAAAACGTGGAGTCTAAAATCTTAGAAAATGACAAATGAGCCTATTTTTCCTTCCACTTGAAACATATTTATGAATTTATGTAATTTCATAAACCCCATTATCTTAGACTTTTTGTAGTTGTTCTCATGTGGCTATTCCACCATTTTATTTACATTATTATCAATTTCTTTCACCGTAATTACATATAGCATGTAGTGTACATAACTCTAAGTTCCATTTGGAGTAGTTAGTTGTTCTTTTGTAACTAGAGGCTCTTAGGATTTCTATTTTCTTTTTAATTAAAAGGAATTAAGTCTTCATAGAAAATAATCCATCTACTTACTGGGAATCATTCCCACCAAAATTTTGGGAGATGTGCCAATAGTTCTCCACACTAACCATGAACTCTTCCTGCTATTACTGTAGTATTTTTTTTTTTTTTGTTCCCAGTAAATACCTGACTTGATAGAATTCCATTTATTATGTGGCTTAGTAGTCTGCTGCAAGCATGGGTTGCTCAGCTGCTTTTCCTCTTTATTTTTTCTACAGTGACACTTTTGAAACTATGAAATATGATGCAAACTGTCCTCAGTTGGATAGCAAGTGAATTCACACCTTTTAAGGACAGGAAATTTTCTTTTTCTTATTTGCCTTTCAAATAAGATAGTGAGTACTCATTTACTGGGGATCAAAACAGACCCCAAATCTCTTCTCAAATAAGTATTAAATGCTATATGTTTTAATTTTCTATAGTTGTGAGTGAGAACATAAACCATTCCACAGAAATACGTTGGCACTTTTGTAGGAGCCCTGTTGATTAAAGATTTGTCATGCCAGATAGTCTTTTCATGAGGAAAATATTCTTCCACCTAAAGACCTAAAGATAACTAACCTAACTTCTTTTTTTTTCTTCTCTCCCTCGCTTCCTTCCTCTTTCCCTCCTTTCCTTGCTTCCTCGCTTCCTTCCTCTTTTCCTTCCTCCCTTCCTTCTCTCCATTTCTTCTTTCTCCCTCCTTACCTGCCTTCCTTCCTTCCCTTTTTTCTTTCATTTCTTCTTTTCCTTCCTCTTTCCCTTCCTCCTTCCCTCCCTCCTTTCCTTCCTCCCTTCCTTCCCTCCATTTCTTCTTTCTCCCTCCCTCCCTTCTTACCTTCCTTCCTTCCTTCCTTCCCCTTTCTTTTTCACCCTAGAAATCCTACTCTGGTGAAAACACAGCGAGTGCCATTGCTCGTTCCTGTGCTGCCATGGCTTTGTCCCTCCTCGTGCCAGTTTTCATTCTGTCTTGCAAAGAGAAGGTGGAGGAAGTCTTGAGTATGCTGACTGCTAGGTTACCTGGGAAACCAAGTGCAGATGAATCTCAGGCTGTTCAAATCCACATGGGCCTTGCTTTGGGGATGTTTATCTCTCGTTTGTGTGAGGAGAAAGTCAGGTATGGTTGATTCAAATGCTGCTACTTCTTCCCCCTCTGTGATTTAGTATTTGTGTATATTTTGTTGGGATGGAGGAGGGCGGGCACTGGTTGGTCTGGCTGTGTGATTTCATCAGAGTAGAGGTTGTCTGTTTGGAAACTTCCTTCACTAATGTCAATCAGCAGCTTACCTGTAACTAATAAGTCCTATAGTTACCTAGTGCACTGAGAGGTTAATGAGTCACCCTTTGGTCTCACAGTTAATAAGTGTCAGAAGCTGGCCTTGAACGTCTTCTGGACCCTAAGGTCGATTTTCTTCTTACTACGTCATGCAGCCTCTCATCCATCCATACATCTGCATATCCGTGTCTGTGTTGTATGTAATAAAACTAAGTGTTCAGCTATTATTTTGCTGTTCTCAGAGCCTCTAACCTTTAAGCAAGGAGGAAGCTAACACCGTTCATCTCCCAACTTTTTGGTTTTACTCTCTTGTAAATTGAGATGTCCTGAAGTATGCAGATATGAAAATAATTTAACATTTTAAGATCACTTTATATGTTTAGACATACCAATGTATATCAATTTGATGATCACAACGCAGTCTCTAATTTAAGGAAAGTTCTCATAGCCTTTGTGTGGCAACTGTACCTGTATCCTAAATATCATTGTAAATTCAAAGCTAGGGGCACAATTACTGACTGAAACTACATAGTGTACCATCAAAGCATGTAATTCCACTGCACCCCAATTACTACAGTGTTTTGTGTTATAGTGAGTCACAAAAGAACTACATGATAAATGTTTTTTTTTTTAAATCATTGATTCCAGATACGTTTTTGTAATCCTTAGGTAAAAAGTTTCTATGCCTTATTCAGCTTGATTGCTCTCTTTTGGACAATCAGTTCAGCTCTTAAATAGAGGATTCATGAGAGATCCAAGGCTCACGTAGAAAATTCCACCAAGTAGGAAAATTTTCCTAGGAATAGTCATTTCTGATTTCATATTAATATAAACAGATTCTCTGTTTTTAAGCAAACACTAGTGTAGTATACCTTTGTACATCAAGATCATTGCTTCTCAGACTTTTTGATTTCAGGATTCCTTTATATGCTTAAAAATTATTATTTACCCCAAATATCTTTTTATTTATATGGGTTAATCTCTATTGATATTTACAGTATTAGAAATTAGAACTGATAAATTTTTAAATGTTTTAATTTCTTTAAAACAAAACCAATAAATCTATTGCACATTAATATAAAAAACTTTTATGGAAAAATACTATACCTTCTAAAACAAAAGCAAATTATGAGTGGCATTATTTTACATAGTTTTGCAAAAAAAAAAAATTAATGTCTGCCTTAGTAGAAGATAGCTAAATTCTCATTTGCTTTTGCATTCAATCTGCTGTGATACGTCGTTTTGGTTAGAGTATATGAAGAAAATCCAGCCTCACACAGATATGTGGTTGAAAGGGGAAAAGTATTTCTAATAGGTAAATAGTACCTTCGTATTATTATGAAAATAGTTTTGACCTCATGGACCCACCATGAAAAGGGTTTCAGAGATGCCCAGTCTCTGTAGATTATACCCTGAGACCTACTAATCTTGGCTAATCAGAGCCAATTACTGTGAATATATGAAAATTTTGATGATTGAGAGAGATAATTTAGGACACTTTCCTCGAACAATTTAAGGATTAAGGGCATCTAATAGAACACAAGATTTACTTATTGTATAAGCCATCAGGCTCAGTTTTGTTTTATACATGGATGAACTAAATAGATGATGTTACGCTGACTTTGATTAACTTTTTTGTCCTCAATTTACATATATACTAACAGAAATATTGAGGAACGAACAGGAACAAATGAATTTAGGGGAAGCGTTTCATGTTTTTAAGTAATAAATTTGAGCTTTTAGAAAAGCTAGTTTAGAAAAAGGGAGAAAAGCTGAATTGAAAGATTAAGGCCACCTGTCTAACTGTGGATGAACTACAGGTAGAAAACTTGGTTGGTTTAGTTTATAAAGGGTAATTTTTTAATTATATACGAATACCAGGTTAAGTTTTAGAGTCTGTGAAGTGTGGCTGTACCAGCTGGAGTGAGTTGTGTTATTTCTTTAACATGGTTAAATTCTCCTTAGGAGTCTACATTCACCTAATAGTTGAGTGATAAAGTTGCCTTTACATGTGAATTGGGAGATTTAGATAAGTAACTTTATATGAAAGAAGACATTTTTTAAGCCTTAAAAATTTCAGAGGCATTGTGATATAGTGAATGGTGTTGGACATGGCGTTGGAAGAACCAGCTTCAAATCCATCTCTGACACTTGTTAACTAACTGTGTGATCCTGGGCAAGGCACTTAACCTCTGTGTGTCAGAGGCAACTCTCCAGGGCCTATCTTCAGCATTAGGCAGATTGTGGTCTGTGTTGCTGGAGGATTTACCTCATGCTGATGTTTCACAGATCTTAAAAATTTCAAAGTGATTTTATTTTACAGCTATGAAATTAATAGCAAGAGTCATCATCATTCATTTTTGTGACTTCCTTCCTTTCTCTTTCTTTGTTTCTTCCTTCCTTCATTCCTTCCTTCCTCCCTTGCTCCCTCCACCCCTTCTTTCCCTCCATTTCTCTTTCTTTTCAAACTGGACCTATGATTTCTTTGTTGTAAAGAGCTCTAGTGAGAAATTTCCTGTACTCTGAAGATTAGCACCTTCTCTTCAAATTATACTTTTTAGGCGGTTCTTTGACATGCTGCTGAGAAGTTACATGATTTCTCCAGGGTCACATGGCTAGAACATGTTCAAGGCAGAATTTGAACTCAGATTTTCCTGGGTTCCTTTGAGGCCAACTCTCTCTCCACTGTGCCATGCTGTCCCTCTCGCTTTGTTGTTGCTGTTCATTTGTTTCAGTCACGTCTGACTCTTTGTGGCCCCCTTTGGAGTTTTCTCGGCAAAGATGCTGGTGTGGTTGCCATTTCCTTCTCCAGTTTATTTTATAGAGGAACTGAGGCAAACAGGGTTAAGTGACTTGCCCAGGGTCTCACAGCTAGTAAGTGTCTGAGGCCAGATTTGAACTCAAAAAGATGAGTCTCCCTGACTCCAGGCCCACCTAGCTTCCCCTCTCTTTCTTTCAGGTCTTTTAAAACAACAGATCTTAAAATTAAAACTATTACTCATCTCTGGGCAGCCAGTGTTACTCTGGTGGCTTCTACTTTAAGATGAGATACTTAGTGACTTATTATTATAGAGGATTGTGTTCTTATTGTTTTATGGATATAGCCTGCTCAGAATTAATGGCCTTAGACTAGACCCTGGTTAACATAGTACCTTCTGCTTCTTCATAAGCTTGCTTTGCTTATATTTGCAGGATATCTTAGGAAAGGTTACCAGGAAGCAGTCTTCCAGAGGCAACATGTAACACTTATTTAGTGCTTTAATATTTGCGAAATACTTTGCCAATATTTTTTTTCATTTTATCCTCATCACAACTCAGAGGGTGTGGGTAGGAGTATAAATGCTATTATTATACCTATTTTACAAATGGGAAAACTGAGGCAGACAGGTTACATGACTTACATAGAGTCACAAAACTACCAAGTGTCTAAGGTAGTATTTCAACTCAGGTCTTCCATGCCCCAGGCCCAGTATTCTATCCTACATCATCCTTGATTTCTCATTGTTAGGATAATCACAGATTTTATACAGCATTGGCCCCAGTGTTCATGTGTTTCCCTTGTTTAATACATTCTTCCTTTTCATTCTGAGTTTCTCTGCATTGGTACTAATATTTTAACTGCAAATGTGATTTTTAATTCATCTTTTCTAATTTCTAACTAATCTAACTAATCCAATCTAAAAGACCTACCTTTTGGTTCTAACACATTTTTTGACCTTCTTGCTTCATAAAAGACAAATGAAACAATTTGGAGTACATAGTTAGCTAGGTAGCAAAATAATCCCATTTTTCTAAAGGCAGAAAACTCTGAAGGCTTTTGTCTGTGCTTAATTACTCAGTAATAGCTTGAAAGCCAGAATTGCCTCTTGGGGGAACAGGGTTAGAACACAATGTTAACTACTAGGGACAAAAGTCAATTTCATATAAAGATAGTGTTGTCAACAGAGCAGCTTTTTCTCTGAATGCTGAAGGCTGTCTCTATGAAAGAAGGTTCCTTAAAATTTAAGTACTGTTCTGGAATTTATTTAGAAAAATATCTAAGTTGGATTCTGAAATTTTGCACTAAAACCTCCTGAGGCTATCAGTTGATTAGTAAATAGGCTTTGCAGGTTGAGCCCCTTGAGAATTCATTTAGGATGCTCAAGAGTATCTTATTAAAAAAAAAACTTAAGATTTATTTCATTCTTAATTAAGGGTATTGAAAGTGAGGAGAAACACAGTGTGGGTCTTTTGCGGAAAAATGAAATACCCTTCCTCAAGCAAAATCACCTGTTTCTTAGCCTGTGAATAAATTATTAAGAATGCATCCTGGTCAGCTTTTTAAGTGATAAATCATAGTGAAGGTTGTAGGCAAGAATAAGAGTAAAACTGAAGGGACTCCTTGACAATACAGGTGTTGATGAAAATCCAAATCCCTGCCTAGAAGAAGGCAGTAAAAAATTAATTTTAGTTTTTGAGTTACTAGGGATGGCATAATGCTCACCATAACTGTTTTTGGAACCACATTATTTAAGTTGCAAGAAGTTGAAAAGCAGAGAGTTAGACAGGTTATTTCAATTTTCACTTTTTCCCCATTTTTCTAAGACTTGACTGCCATATTAAAAGTTGAAATTGGCATTAGTAGGTTTTATAGGGAAGGGAAGGCATGAGGTGGTCGTGGGGATTGGCAGCCTAGGGAGGTTGGTGGATTTCCAATAGCATTTCACTTGGAGGTTATTAGTTGGCTTACAGGTTGACTTCTACTTTGGTCTTCAAATTTCAATGATTTGAAACTGAATAAACAGCCACCCTGTCCTCAAAATGGAGAAGCTGAGCAAAAGTAAGAGCTTGAGGGTTTATTGTACTATGTGAAACAAAAAGATACAGCATGGCAAAATGGAGAGAGGATTGATCTCATAATCAGAAGGACCTAGATTTGAGTCCTGTCTCTTGACACATACTGGCTGTGTGACCTTGGAGAAGACCCTCTCTAATTGCTCCTAGAAAATGAAGAAATCACAGGCCTAATTTGAAAGTAAAAAGAAGAAAGAGAGAGGGGGACAGAGGAAGGAAAGAAGGAATCTTAAAAGCAAGTGGTGATGACTTATTATTCATTTCATGGATGTAAAAATAAAATGATTTTGAAATTTTTTTAAGATCTGTGTTTTCATTAGCATGGGGTGATCTTCTGCCAACACACAGACTACAACCTGTCTGTTTGTTAGGAGAGAAGTACTGGAGAGTAGTTGCCTCTGGCACAAAGAAGATGAGTGATTTGCCCGAAATCATATAGCTCATAAGCCCTGTAAAGTTCAAATGGATTAAGGCCTCCTTTATGATTTTCTGTTTACAAAGAGGACTAGATTTTATTCTATGGGAACAATTTTTTATAGCTATTTTAGCTCTTCTAGCAAAACACTTACAGTAAATTTTAATATGTAAGGAGTGTTTAGGTAGTTGAATGATTTTCAATGATTATCTCTTTTTTGCTACCCCTTTTCAGTGATGTATCTGGCCAACAGTTGAACCTTCTTCTGATGACATCTTTGGATGCTTTGGAAAACTGCTGCTTTGATACCAGTCTTGAATACAAGTATGTTGTTTCTTTTACCTGTACATCACAAATTCAATGCTAAGGATTTCCCATGCTGCTGCAAGTCTTGCATGTTACAGTAAAACTTATAAGGGTCTGTCATTATTAAGAAATTATAAAACTTTCCTTTTATCAATTTTTAGACTATAATAGCTAACATATGGAGTCTACTTGTACAAAAAGATTTGTACTTTGTGGAGGAGGAACACAGAAGTTCCTTTTAACTAAATTTTACCTACTTATATAATCTCTTTTCACTCAAAAGTACTTACTTCCTTTTTATACTTCAGTATGTCTTCTTGAAAACTGTTCCTGGGGAATGTGTGCACAGGATCTGATCTTTTCAAGGCCTCGGCTTTTGAGTGTGAAAATTCTAGAGTCTTTCAGTTTGAAAAAATACATACACTGCAGAAGGACCAAAATAGAAGCAAACCCTACATGATCATAGGTTTTCCGCAACCCCTAAGATCACCATTCAAAAATTTATTAAATTCTAGTCAAGATGAGGTGATATAAAAATAGAGTTAAATCAGTGTACTTCCTTCCCTTTCAGAGACTTTCAGTCTAGATAACCATCACATGGACTGATACATTAAAATCAGACAGAAGGAGCAATGGACAAATAGATAAATTCAGTATCCCATTTGGGAGGAAAGTAGCTGAGTGCATTAGGTGGATGGTGATTGTAGGAATTGCTCAGATGGGGTTAAAATTGAGGAAATTGTCATTACTTTTCCATTTTGATAGGAAAGCTTCAGTGGAAGAACTAGAATTTTTGAGAATGTTTGAGTAAAGGTAGAGGGTGGAAGCTTCATGAACTAGACAGGTAAGGTTACTCAAAGTATATTCTTTGGCATGAGAGAAGTCTCAGAGTTTAGGAAGTAGGATTTGAAAGCATAAGATTTAAAGTAAAAAGGACCCTTAATGCAGCATCTCTTTATTATATCAAACTGAAGAGTATTGAGTAAATATATTTGAGTATAATGTAAATGCTTAGCTTTACATTCATAAGGAATGCTTTTTAGGAATTTATTTGTATATTTGGATCATCAGGATATTAAGTCTTGTGACTCAAAGTACTTGGTTCATTGTTATATTTCATTTTTGGCATCCTGTAAATTGAGTTACTTGGGGAATATATATAGATATAGATATCCATATCTATATCTATATAGTGTGATCTTTCTAAGGTCTTCTCATTGTGTTTAACCCACATAGAAGTCTTTATAATGTCACATCTAGAATTCATTCATTTGTAAAATTGAAATGCTCTTCTGCATAATCAGAATGTGAATACCTTAGCCCTTGATAAACTTCCAGTATGGTATATGTCTCCTATGGAAATTTGAGTTTAAATTCAGCAAAGCAGCTTTTAATCAGTCAGTCAACAAACATCTATCAAGTGTTTACCATGTACCAGGTACTGTACTGAAGGATTGGGATACAAAGAAAGGCATAAACAATCCCTGGCCTCAGGGAGCTCACATTCCAATAGGGAAGACTTTTATACAAACAGCCATGTACATGCAGGATAGATGCAGGGCAGACGGAAGGTCATCTCAAAGGGAACACACCAACATTGTCATGTCCAGAGCATCATACTGAATGCTGGTGAATAGACAAAGAGAAATAAGATGTGATCTTTGATCTCACAATCTGGTAGGGAAAAATATGTACAGATAATTCTAGTGCAAAAGAGAACGTTAGTGCACAACAGAGGCACAAAGGAAGCCCTGTGAAAGTTCTGAGGAAATGTGACAATTTCCAAATAGTAAGATTTCATGTAGGTAAGGTGGCATCAGAAATGTCTCCTGGTGGGCGTGTAGGATTTCAGCAATCTCAGACTGGGGTGGCATTAGAGTGATGACATCTGAAGCAGTCTACGTGGTCTGTGAGGGATAGCCAGGAAAAGGTTCAAATCCATGAAGAAGAAAGAGAAAGCTAAGATTTCATGTAAAATTAAGTAGTTGATCATTGGCATTCTGGATGTAAACACAAGTCTCTTACTCAAAACTTAATTTTTTTTCCTACCACACACCATGCCTTAGTGAAATGATTCATATAGGGTGTGGTTACATCTCTTAGGTCGTAATAATAATAACAAAAAATAGCATTTATGTAGTGTTTTAAAGTCTGAAAAGAGATTTACAAATACTATTTTATCCTCACAGCAACTCTAAGGGGTAGGTGGTGATATTATTTCCATTTTACATATGAGGAAACTGAGCCACAGTCAATAAACATTAGAAAACTACTTACATATATGCCAGGCATAGTGCCTGGCCCAGAGTAAGTGCTTAATAAATGCCTTTTTTTTTTTTTTGCCTTGTCTATGCCAATGAAATTCTCTCCAAAAATGAATAAATAATAAAGTAAGATTATGTTGTTGTTCAGCTGTTTCAGTCATGTCCAACTCTTTGTGACCCCCTTTGGGGTTTTCTTGGCAAAGATATGTTTTACAGATAAGAAACTGAGGCAGACAGGGTTACACAGCTAGTAAGTGTCTGAGGCAGATATGAACTCACCAAGATGAGTCTTCCTGACTCCTAGGTGAGGCACTCTATCCACTGTACCACCTAGCTGCCTAACTAAATAAAAAAATGTACAGTCATATTATTTGGCACTTTTCAGATTAAAATCTCTTCAAATATTTCTCTTTGTTGCTTTGTACTGCTTTCTTAATCAATTCTTCCTTATCTTTGGCCTGGATTAGTAGGTCTTCTTATTCTGGAACTGTGTGGAAGAAAGAAAAGAAGATCTTGAAGTTTATCAAAAAATTTCCAGCAGGTCCATTTATCCAAATCCTGTTCATCCTCATAGTCCTGGGGGGACATCTTATCCTCTCCACAAAATGCACTGATTATTTCCAGCCACACCAGTCTTTTCCCTCCTGAATTCCTGTCACAGTCAGCATTATTCATTTTAGCCCTTAGTTGTTCTTGATTTGTGTGTGTGTGTGTGTGTGTGTATTTTTCATATGCATGTATACAAATGCATATTGTATATCATGATGTGTAATAATATATTGTGTAGAGGTGTGTTTAGGGAAAACATGATTAAATAAGAAAAGCAATTTAAAGCACGATACAGTATTTTATTGTTTTCCATTAAAAAAAGTATGGTCTGCCACAAAAGATACCTCTTCCTCTCCTTTGGGCCATTTTAGTTCTAGTCAACTTTTGAGGATTCAGGTCTTGATAAGCTCATTGTAGCTAAGCACATCATCCCACATTTGAATGAGATTGTATGAATCCAGAAAGATCTTCTCTTTAGTGAGGTTGCAGGAAGGTTTCTATGAAGTGTTTAATAGACTCCGGAGAGAACAAGAGAGTGATTTCAGAATTCACCCAGAGCAAGTTTGACATGCTTCAGTAGATGTGCTCCTGCTGACATTACTGAGCACCTGGGCTTTTAGAAATTGCAGTTATATAGCTTATAGCTTACTGCCATCTACTGGAACCTTAATATGATACTGTTGGTGCCCTTATACCAATTGATTCTAAATGGAAAGAAGAGTTCTATTACCAGGTCCACACTGTGTTCCTTGAATGAAGTCATGCTACTCTAACAATAATAACCACAACTGGGTGCAATAGAGGCAGGACAGTCTTTCTCCCCATCTACCCTAAGGAGACCCTCTGCTTTGAACCAGGCTCAGTTCTGGGGGAACTCTGGCTTTTCATGAACTGGGCTAGCCTCCTTTTTCTCATGCTCTTCAGCTCTCTAAACCTCTACCCCAGTACCCTGGGACCTATTTAGCTAGGATTGCCCAGAGTGAGGGAGTAGAGAGGTACCTGGTATATATTGTGAATCAGGTATAGAGCTGATATTTAATCCTTACCCTGAAAAGAAATGCTAAATACAAAACACTTGTAAGCACCCATTGACAGAAAGATTTAAAGGTAACTTATTGTAATTACCATACAATTCTCTTCTTTAGACTGTGAACTCCGTGAGAGCAGAGACTGTCTGCTTCCTCTCTTTATATCCGTAGTGGGCAATGCCTGCCCACTTAGTAGGTGCTTAATAAATGTTAATTGATTAACTGAACCCATATATTGCTTATTTTATATACTTTGTTGCTTCTTTTCTACCCCATTAGATTGTGGGAAGGGACTATCTTTTGTCTTTCTTTTTAACCCCAGTGCTTAACACAGTGCCTCGCACATAGTAGGTGCTTAATAAATGCCTACTGATAGACTCACTGACTTTCTTAGGACACTAAGGCCTTAACCTTTTCAGAAAATACAGTTTTCAAAGCTGCTAATTGGGCTGTTTATATTCCACCTAAGCTCTGAACTGTTTCCTTCAAAGTCCATATCATCTGGCAAACCAAGCCAGAGTTGGGTTCATTCTCTTTTTGATGTTTATCTGCTCTGGAGTAGTTTCTGGGAATTCCTCCACTTAGCACAAGTCATTTCCTGCAAAAGGACCCAAGACCACCAGACCTCCCTGAATGGTCTCTAAGCCTCGACATGTCCATCTCAGCCTTGATATCTATTCACTTAAGATCAGGAAACATCAAACACAGGCTTACCTAGACAGGACATGAGCTTTTGCCATTATGTGTTTGGCAGTTTATTATTTTTGAGTTACTTTCCAGAAGCAAAAAATGCTAGGGAAAAACAGCACCAGTGGTGGTCACTTCCTTTTTCAGGGTCCATTGAGTCTGCTTTTCTAGTTCAGCGGCCAAAAAAGGATTGCTTTGTCATCTCCCAAGTACCAAGCCTTGCTCAACTCTGAGTCACACTCCTAGCCAAATGGAAACAGCTGGGGGTTAGGTCATCCCCAAAACACCCAAGTCCTGAACTAACACATGTGCTCTGCCAGATTTAGAAAGGATGCTTTTGCATATGCTTTGTTCTATCTCTGTACTATCTGCTGAATTGAGTACATTTTGATTAATTCCTTATTGAGCCTTTACATAGATATTTTGTTGGCTTATTTGCCAAGAATTAGAGAGTTAGATTGATGTTCAAATTCTTGCCTTGGTCATTTTGGAAAAGTTTTATAGTTGTGTCATACAATATTAACAGTGCATACATATAAAGATTACACAGCATTGTCAGCCCTTAGAATTCTTTTGTAGAGATGATGCTTCAGCTGACTAAACTCGCCATTTAAGTGGTTACTGGCATATTATCTGGTACAGTTTGAGACTTAGATCCTTGTTATTGCTAATTAGTATTTTTATACAACACTCAATTTAGCAATCATAAGGTCCACTATTGTCTGTTTACTGTACTTCTTTTTCTGACCATATTTTGTCCTTTCTAAGATGCTTATTCATCAACACATGATTGCTCTTTGTTCTTGTGGGACAGAGACATCTGTGGACAAAAATCAATCCCAATTGTGTGTGGTCTAGCAAAAATAGGAAACTGAGGATAGAAACAGACAACTGACTATTAATGTTAAACCGAATGCCTTAACACAGAAATAAAAGCCTTAAGGTATTAGGGAACTTGAAATTAGACAAGATTAACTCAGAAATCAAGAGGCTCTTTTCCTGTCGTACCTTATGAACACTGATTATAAGCATAAAGACGTAACTTAGAAGGTCATATTCATGAATGAATGATTTCATAGAAGGAGATTGACTATGAGAATAAACATAATTTGTTGAATTTTAGGTAAATAAGAATTAGAAAAAAATGTTTATAGAAGCAGGTCTTAGGACAGATGTACCCATTTCATATGGGGATAATGGAAATTTCAATATAAATTTCAGATTTTCTGTATTTTTTGTAGCACAGAATCCATCTTGGACATTTATTAGTTTGTAGGGAAGTGAAATACTTTTTTTTCTATAGTAGTATTTCTGAAATTGTTCTGTGGAACCTCTGGGATTCTAATACATGTAGTTCCAGGAAGAAAGACACTTTAATTTAGACATATCCTTTGACTATTGAGGGAATAGTACTTGGTGTTAATATATTTGGATCAATTCCCTGTTCATTTTGGACATCATACTTTTATTGGTGATATTTGATATAAACATTTTTTCCTTTTCATTGTTTTTTTTCTAATGCTGTATTCTATTGATTTTATTTGTGAAAAGCTTTTAAATTTTATGTAGTCTAAATTGCCTATTTTGTGTTTTATGACTCCTTTGATCAGTCAATAATTCTTCCCTTAACCTTGGTTTTTATGTTCGATCTCATTCACTTATCCATTAAAAAAAAATGTTGTGAGCTTTTTTATTCAGGCTGCATACCCATTTTGAGCATACTGTAGTATATGGTTCAAGATATTGGGCTAAACTGAATTTCTGCCAGATTGCTTTCTAGTTGTTCTTATCAAAAGAGAGTCCTTCTCCTAGTACTTCATGCTCATGGTTTTATTAAAAATTGAACTGTTTTCACTTGCATCTCTTTCTTGTTTATCTGTTCTGTTTCATTGACTTACTTTTCTATTTGAGGTATGGATATGTGTATGTATGTGAGATTTCATTTGTATATGGACCTCTTAGGGAGGAAATTCCATCTACCAGTACCGTTGACCTATTTCTACCTGCTCTGCCTTATAGAGTTGCTTTGTACACTGCATGTTCATATGACTTGCCCAAGGTCACATAGTGTATGTCAGAGAGAGATAGGTCTTGAGCTTATGTCTTCTGAAACCCCAAGGTTATGTGACTCCACTTCTCTTCTCTTAATTAGCTTTGTTTATTTTTTTTAAAATTAGGTACTTTTATTTTTTTCTCTTTTTCTTTATCAAGTCAACTAACAGTTTATCAGTTTCAATTAGTATTTTTTTTTTTTGGTGTCGGGGTTAAGTGACTTGCCCAAAGTCACACAGCTAGTGAGTGTTATGTGTCTGAGCCTGGATTTGAGCTCAGGTCCTCCTGACTCCAGGGTCAGTGCTCTATCCACTGCAACACCTAGCTGTGCCCCTTCAATTAGTATTTTTTAAAACAATAGTTCATAGTTTTATTTATCCTGTTCCGCAGCAGTAATTTCAGTGAAGGAATATATAACATCGTTATAAAATTTGAAGATGACTCAAAGGTAGGAGGGATAGATTGAATTATGGTTTTAGGATCCAAGAAGATCTTTTTGGCCTACAATAATGAACCAAGTGTAATAATGTAACACTTATTAACATCAATATGGAGCACTACAATTAGGTTCAGGAAATTAACTGAAGAAGTTAAAATAAATAGCTAACCCACAATGTGTGCGAAAATATTCTGGGTGTTTCAATTGATTTCAGAGTTAGTTTGTAAAGAAGCATTTATTAAACATTTACTGTGTGCACAGGCACACTGTGTTAAGCACTGAGGATATAAAGAAAGGCTATAAAGCTCAATATTTCAACAGTATGATAAGCCATTTAAGAGCGTTAACATCAGTTTAGGCAATGGAGGTGATACACTCTACTCTGCCATGATTGGACCATATCTGGAGGATTATGTTTCATTTTAGGAGCCACTATTTAAGAAGACATTGACAAATAGAAGCCTATCCAGCGAAGGTTAGTAAAAGTATGAGGAACCATGCCAGTTGAGGATCAATTGAAACAAGTGAAGATTTTTTAGCCTAAAGAAGAGAAAACAAAGACCGAAAACATTATAACTCTGCTGTCATTCATAGGAGAGGTTAGGTTTATTTTACTTATTTTCAAGGATCAAAACTAGTAAGAGGGGTAGAAACTTGATAGAGGCAGATTTTGGTTGATTGAAAGAAAATCCTACAAATAATTTGAGCCATCCAAAAGTATAATATGCTATCTCAGGCAGCAGTGGGTTCCTTCTCTTTGGGTGTTTGGATAACCACTTGTTGGGCATTGTATCATAGTATCACAGATTTATAGAAAATTTTACAGAAGATATTTCTAGAAATCTGTGATACTATGATACAATATCCAGCAAGTGGTTGTCCTGACATTCGAAGAGAGGTAATGCGATGTTGACGTTCTGTTGCAGTGTACTTTTGATAATTTGATTAGTTAGCTCTAAAAATATAAATTAATTTTATTGGATTACCATGGTCCAGCCATGGACACTGACTTTCCTTCCAGTTATTTAAGTTGTTCTTTATTTCTTTAAGGAGCAATTTTTAATTAAATCTATGTACATTAATTGTGCTTTGTTAAATTGTCTTCCAAATATTTTATGCGGTTTATATTTATTTCCCACCCCACTATTGTTTCCTATATTTTCTAATTATGTAGAAATACTGTTGATTTTTGAGAGTTTATTTTGTAGCCTGCAATTTTGCTGAAGTTGATAATGGTTGCATTTAGTTTCTCTATTGATTCCTTATAATTTTCTAAGTATACCATCATATTATCAGCCAATGGGAATAGTTTAATCTCTTCATTGCTTATTTTTATGCCTTTGATTTCTTTCTCTCATCTTTGCTAAGATTTTTAGAACTTCATAAAATAATGATGAGAGCAGAGTCCATCTTTGCCTTCTTCCTTTAGTTATTGGGTAAACTCCTAGTGTATCCTCATTGCATATAATACTTGCTTTTAGTTTTAAAGAGGTATTTTTTGTGATATTAAATAGGATTCCTTTATACCAATGCTTTGTAGGGTTGTTTGGTTTTTTTTTTTTTTTTGAAACATTAATGAAGGTTGTACTTTGTCAAGGCTTTTTCTGATTCCATTGAAATGATTGTGCAGTTTTGGATGTTTTTATTTTTAAGATGATTAATCATTCTGATTTCCTAATGTTAAACCATTTTTACATGCCTGGTATAAATCCAGCTTGGGGATAATGAATGATTTCTTGGATAAATTGCTATAGTCTTTTTGAGATGATTTCATTTAAAATTTTTTATTTGATATTCATTAATGATACTGGTCTATAGTTCTCTTTCTTTGCTTTATCTTTCCCTGCTTTAGATGTAGTTAGGACTGTATTTGTCTCATAAAAGGAGTTTGGTAGAGTGCCTTCTTTCAGGATTTTTTAGAATAACTTTTGTTTGGTAGGTACTAATTGTTATTTTAAAGCTTGATAGAATTCTCCTCAGAGTCCATTAGGACCAGGGGTTGCATCCTCTCTTCCTTCACCATTCACTCTTTACCCTTTGCCCTTCACCCTTTGGTAGTTCTTTTATAACTCTAGTTCCTTTTTGAGACTAGATTTTTTTTTTTTAAGATCTCTATTTGGTTTTCTGTTTCCTTAGAATCTTTTTTTATTTTTGAAATAATTCTGTTTTTTTGTGTTCTCAGTTATGTTGGCATGTAACTGCATATTAGGTTCTGATCATTCTTTTTTATTTCTTCTGGTTTTGTTGTAATTTCATCTTACTCTTGCCATTTTGTCAATTTGATTTTGTCCTTTTAATCAGATTGGTAAAAAGTTTATTAATTTTGTTAATCTTTTCAAAGAACTAGCTTTTTTTGTTTTATCACTGCCATTGACTTTTACCTGATTAAAAGATTTGAAGTGGGAGAGACCTTTTTTCTATATATTCTGTGCTACTTACTCTTTCTTACATCAAGAAAGAAATAGGGGAAAAGGTTTCTCACTTAAGCACTTTGAATAGTGAAATTCTCTCTTACATATCTGCCTCCATTTCTTTCTGAATAACTGTAAGAACCAATGCTTAGCTGTCTACCTTCTTTCTTTCCCTTATTCTAATGTTGAAATTACATACTGGACCATCCCAAATGTTTTCTTATTCATTTCATCAATGAGGTTCAGCCCAAGAGGGGGCATTTCTTAATCATGTTTTTGTGTAATATGTGAAGTTAGGTTAATAATAATAATAACTAGCATTTACATAACACGTAAAAGTTCGAAAAACACTGTACATATATTATCTCACTTAATCCTCAAAGCAACTCTGTGAGGTTGGAAGCTATTATCATCCCCATTTTACAGATGATGAAACTGAGGCATGCACCAGTTAAGTGACTTGCCTAGGGCCACACAGCTAGTATGTGTCTGAGACAGAATTTTAATTTTTTTCCTGACTCCAAGTCCAGTTCTCTATCCTGTGTGCCACCTAGCTGCTTAAGAATGCTTAAACTAAAGAAGCAATTGGAGTTGCAACCCAAAATTTTATTTAACTATTCTTTTGTTTCTTTTACAACCTGTCAAAGTATAAATTCAATTTTATTTTTAATTGATTTAGTTCACCATGCCACTAGAGTCAGTGTGTTATAGTAGGTAGGGAATTAACCTCAGAGTCAAGAAGGATTAGGTCCAAGTTTTGCCCCACACATAGTCTGACTGTGTGACTCTGAGCAAATCTTTAAACTCTAGGTGTCTCAGCCACTCTCTAGAGGGACTTTCTACCCTTCAAGTTGCCTATACCAGTAAAATCTCAGATCTAGTGCCCCATATTCCCTACCCCCCAATATCATCAGTTCAGCTTTACAAAATAAAGTTCTGCATAATCCTTCCATGCTTATCTGATGATGGGAAATTCCAGCGACTAGAATCAGACTTTATTTTTCCAAATTTTTTTCTTTATAACATCTGCAAATTGTTTAACTAGGTAATGTTAAATACAAATAATTATCAAATATGTATGTGTGTAATATTTGTAAAATTTTACATGACAGTTAATTTCATAGGGAGGTTGGATACTTTTCTCAATCCTTAGGCTTTTAGCTGCATGGGTATGGAAGTCAAAAATGTTTTTTTCTTTCTGGATCTCAGAATAAAGCAAAAGGAGTTTTTGCCATCCATATTAAACAAGAGCCCTTAGCTCTTGTTTTTTTCTGCAAAATGTAATTTGTCTCAAAAGTATGCAGCATTCAGATGTTAGATGGTGATTAAACCGGTTGCAAAAACATTATCTTAGTTGAGCTTGTTGTTTAATTCATGTAAATTCTAACAACAGTTGTGCTTCAGTAATGATGAACTGGTGCATTGGCTTGTTTTTGAAGGAATTTTTGATTGCCAGATTGTTCTGAAACAGACACACTAAATTGAGACAAGAACATTACATTTTGGAATGTTCCTTTTTCTTAAGTATTCCTATACAGAATCATGGCAGGCACCAAGAGGGTGCCTTGGTGTGACATATGGAGCATGAGGCCAGGAATCAGGCTCATTTGTTCTAGTACTCACTGTGCTCTAAATGCAGTGTATGACCTTGGGTGAGCTGCATTTCTAGGCTGTCAAAACTCCCACCTCGGGTTTCTTTTCACAAGGTATTTAAGGCGTTGCTTTTCAGAGACATCATGGGAAGTAACTGATAAATACATAAAATGATTTTTTAAAAGTGTATCAGTGCTTAGGTAATAGGTATTATTCTAGTGTGAAATTATATAATACGTAAGTATTTTAAAGTTGGGTATTGGAGAAATGCCTTGGAAAATGTCCTCAAGCAGATTACTGAAGGGAAAATTGAGTGAATGAGGAGGATTTCTGGTGAGCTTAATTTTTTTTAAACATTCAACATTACCAATGGTTACTTCATCCCCTTTACAGACTTATGATCATACCAGTCATGGTATCTGGGTGGCATATTGGATACAATGATGGACTTGGAGTCAGAAAGACCTGAGTTCAAATTCTGCTTCAGACATTTAATAACTGTAATCTTTGGTAAATCACTTAACCTCTCTCAACCTCATGTTCCTCATCTGTAAAATGGGCATAATAATAGCACCTACTTCACAGGCTTGTTATGAGGATCAAATGAGGTAACATGTAAAGTGCTTTGCTAACTTTAAAAACACTAAGTAAATGCTAATTATTTTTCTTAAGAGGACAGCTCAAGACTCTGAAGGAGAATTGCAGTATAAAGTACAAACTAGCAACAGAATTGCCACATGGACTGGCTTGTGATAAACCCAAGTATTCTGTTCAATTGATTTTTTGACTCGGTAATAACCAGAGAAGGCGAAGGGTGGAGAAGGATTGATATACGTCTGTGTAGAGGAACTTTTGGCTTCTTTCCTTTACCCTTTACTTTCTAGCTGTTAAATATAAATAGAAAATACAAAACATGTAAGAGTAACCCATAGTGATGCCTTGTTTTTTCCTGTTGTGTTGCTTCTCCTCTCCTCCTTTGCCTCTTGAATTCCTACCCACCTTTTAAGTCCAACTCAAATTTGACCTTCTTCCATGAAAGCTTCCTTGAACCCTACACCCTCCCCACTTGGACGTTACAAAAATGTTTTTGATTTATGACTCTCTAATGAACATATCATATAGTATTTTATATTATGTAATTATCTGTGTTTGTGTCTCATTCCCTGATAAATCTGTAAGCTCTGTGAGGGAAGGAAACCTATCTTCTCTAAACTTTATGTCTCCTTCCAAAGCATATTTATTTTGCACACAGTAAGTGCTTGATAAACACAATTAATTGAATGGAACAAACATCAGTTTTTCTGTGCCTTTTGAGGAAGGGGGAATGTGTCCATGGGATGAGCAGGAGATAGAGTCTAAAAATATGTACTTATAAATACTTCATTACTTTAAAAGATTTGATTCAAGTGAGTTCTCCTTATACTAATGCAGATGGCAGGTCTTCTACGCCATAGTAGCTAGTTTAATGAGTTGCTGTGGCAAAAAAATATATTCCTCACTCTCTTATCTTATTGTGAGGAGTCTCTCCAAACATTGGTTATTTTTCCAATGATGTGTCTTCAAGCTCATATTCAAAGCCCTTCTTAACTCGAGTACAACCTGCCAGAGCTTCTACGTTGCCCTCTTGGCCACTACAAACAACAGAATTAGAATCCAGTCTCCTTTCCCAGTATTCCCAGCGTTATGAACTTCCCTGATGAGAATCCCTTGAATTCTTGTATTTGGAATATGATTTCTTCTTTTCTCCAAGCACGGGTTGCATCCTCGGAGTAGGACTTGTCCTTTCCCTCATGAGCCACAGCAGTCAAACTGAGTCGCGGGTACACATTGCTACATCTCTTCGAAAGCTCTCTGCATACCTGGATGAGAGTGGGGACCAAAGCAGAACGTTTCAAGAGGTAAGAGGCTTACCTCTTTATAACTCACTTTGCCCTTTCATTCTTTTTTCTATGCTAATGTTTTGCTTCTCTTACTTGTTGCTGTCTGTGATGTAAGGGAACATGAATTGGTCACCAGGTTATGTTTAGGCAATGCGTTTTTGTTTTTTTTTTTAAGTTGTTTGGCCCTTAAGATCAACTTAGTTTTAAATATTGTTTAAGATGAGAGCCTTCATTGAAAGCAAAAGCCTAAGTTAGATTCATCAGGATGCTTTTTTTAAGGAGAGATAATCTAGACAGAAGCTAAAATGTATCTTTTCAGAATTGTGCTAAAGCAAAGTATAACTACCACCACCACCACCCCTGAAAAAAAAAGGGAAAAAAAATTAAGACTGTGAATGAGACAAAGATATAGCAGATCAAATAATTATTAATTTATGAAACTAACTAATGTGAGAAATATCACGGGAATTCCTTTGCCACCCAACAAACAATGAATTCTCTATTGCATTGTGAAAACATTCCTATTGGACAGCTCTGTATATAACTTAGGTATAGGGATTGCAGTCCAGGGGCATACAGCCTGCATATGTTAACCATGTTTAGATGGAAAGCTAATACTGGGATCCCTTAATGCCTGCCTCTGTTATACCCAGGTGGAACTAAAGAGCCTGTGCCTTTCTCTTGGAGGAATAGGGGATGACCTCATGACCAGCCAGATTCCCCCCTCATTAAAGCAGGTTCTCTTTTATCCCAGGCTGCCCCATGAGCTATTGATGAGTGCATAATGGCTTCTGTGTTTCCCTGGGT
This sequence comes from Vombatus ursinus, assembly GCF_900497805.2. Classification (NCBI taxonomy): domain Eukaryota; kingdom Metazoa; phylum Chordata; class Mammalia; order Diprotodontia; family Vombatidae; genus Vombatus; species Vombatus ursinus. Next base: position 8,177,708 of record NW_020953936.1, read on the forward strand.
AGCTCCTCTGCTTTCAGCAATGGGGCTCTGTTGAATTGGTGAATTTCTTTGGGACACACAGGGTTGAAGTTTTGTTCTAGGACATGCACTCCATTTCCATTTTTAAAGGAGTGTAGGGGGTGATTTAATAATATTGTTTTTTAAGTGAAAAGAGACATTTTTCAGATAGAGGAGCAATTTAACTAATAAATGAAAACAAGGTTTTCACAATTAAAGCAGCTGTCTTGCTGTTAATGTCTTTGTTTCTTTAGATCATTTCATTTATGAAGCCTCAAGTGAATTGTTATTTTTTTTCCCTAGAACGATGTCCAATTTTTAGCTTTAGAAATCAGGGAACTTTGTAGCACTGGAAAAATTGCAAGCTATAGCAAATTTTCCATTTTATTTTAAACAGATATAGAAAGGGTATGAAAATAGAAACAGAATATTGACTATAGTAAATGTGATCTGAGAAAGGTAACCATTACCTCTAGCTATAACTTGGTTGTAGCAAATTATTGTGCAAAAGCACAATCATTTTTTGCCCTTAGCCTTTCCTTATAATTTCCTGGTTCTCTGTTGGCTTTAGAACATTTGTCATGACCATTAGATGTTATTTAGTTGTACTTTTTTTTAGGTTTATTGTCTCAATACTAAGATTGTGTGACTGGTCTTAGGCCTTATGTATGTATCCATAAGGCTTCGTAGTACTGGCCAAGTGAATTTATTTATCATACGACATACATATAACATCAGATGGATCGTATGGAGCATTCATGGGAGGACTTGAACAACAGTGATGTATAGGTTGGGCCAGTATGGACGGGTGGTGATCAGTATCATTGGAGGGAATGCCTCCATCGATGAGATCATCTCCACTGAAGCACTGAAGCATGATATGCATGTTTATGTATTAACCCAACCATGAATAGAGATATTACGTGCCTACGGCATAAAGGAAATCATACAGCAAACCAAAGAGGAAATGTAATATACCATGTTCTGTCTTCTATTTCCTCTCCCTATTGCCTTTTTTTTTTTTCTAAAGGATTCATAAAGTTCCCTGTTTGTGAGAGAGCTTTGTCATGGTTACGTGCTTATGTTACCTCAGACTGTTGAGTCATTTGGAAGAATGTTTGTGAGGATTAAATTAGGTCCTTTTTAATTCTTCTAGTTATCTTTATCATTTTTTCCCTTGTGCTTTCTTCAGGTCCTTGCCTACTCTCTCAGTTGTGTGTGCACCTCAGCTTTCAGCGCTGGAATTATTGAGGCAGTGGAGGCTGAAGATATTATGAATAAACTTCGGACATTAGTTGAAAATAACCAGCAGGTCATTAGATATATCCTGGATTCCTTCAGAATTATTTATCTCTTTGGGTGTCTGCCTTCATGCATATTTCCCTGAGTGCTAAAGTTACAATGGAGATCTCTTTAAATCCAGAAAATAGCTGAGGAGGTTTAATTGCATTTTCAGACTCCTCTGTTACTGTGTGTTTTCCTATGTATCACTCTAAAGCAGGGATTATTAATCGTGTGTGTGTGTTTGTATGTGAGTGTGTGTGTGTGATGGACCATTTTGGCAATCTGGTAAAGCATATGGATCCTTTCTCACAATATTGTTTTTAAATTCATTAAATAAAGTACATAGGATTACAAAGGAAATCAATTAAAGAGAAATACAGATAGCAAAATTTAAAAAAAAATTCATAGACCCCACCCTCAAATCTAATGATAGAATCCTAAGGTTCATAAGAACCTCTCATAGTGGTTCTCTTCTACCTCTTAGCCTAGCCCTTCATCACTGAAGATTTTACCTTCCTGATACCTTCCTAGTAATGTTTCTCTTCATTTGAGAGAGAATTAAAAGGCTTTTCGTGTTCCCAATCATTGCTGAAGAATTAAAAAAAAAATAGATTAAAATTTCTAAAATCTTAAATTCTTTGGTTGCAGAATGTAAGAATTCTACAAAATATTATAATAATCTTAAGAACTAGAGCCACAAGGTGTACCTGAGTTATCGTTGCATTCTAACTCATTTCACAGTTGAGGATATGGACAAAGTGACTAAGTATTCTTGGGGGCCCCATGAGTGTCAAAGGTAGCATCCACACTCAAGTTTTCTGACACCTACTCCACTGCTATTTTCACTACACCATACTGCAAGATTCTTCAGAATGTCTGTTAAAACTGAGAGAGATACCAGACTGGTTACATGGATAATTTTATGTATAAATAGCTTCAGTAGGTAATGATTAGGTCACGATCAGGTTATTTCACAAGTAGCTCTTGCCTTCCTCCTGTCCATAGGTTTAATCCTTTCTTACTCACTGAATTTGGAATTAGAAGGGACCCCAGAGGTCATCTTGTACAATTTTTGCATTTTAAAGATAAGAAAACTGAGACCTAGAGAGATTAAGTGACTTCTGGTCACTCATGTGCTAAGTGACACCACTGAGATTTGTACCTACGACTTTATTCTCCAAATCCAGAATCCTTTCCAATGCACCTTATTGCCTTTTATCATTTAAGATTTGTCTTCTTTGGTTTTCTTCTTAAAGGCAAATTGAAAAAAAAAAGATTGTGTATAGTCTTGATATTTAAAAACTTCTAGAGTATTTCAGTACTTTGCATTATTAGACATAAAAATAGATCCATTCTGGTTCCTTTATACATTGTTTCAAAGTACGGATCAGGGCTACAGTGGTTATTGAAAGAGTTTCTGCGGGCAGCTAAGTGGCGCAGTGGATAGAGCACCGGCCCTGAAGTCAGGAGGACCCGAGTTCAAATCTGGCCTCAGACCAAACACTTGACACTTAATAGCTGTGTGACCCTAGGCAAGTCACTTAACTCCAATTGCCAAAAAATTAAATTAAAAAAAATTTTTAAAAAAAGTAAATTAAAAAAAGAAGGAAAGAGTTGCTTGTTTGCAGCTTGCATTGGTGAATTCACTGTTTTTCCTTTTGTAACTACTGCTCCTCTTTACATCCATGTACCCATTCACCCATGTACTCTTTGATTCTTGCAGCAAAAAATGTTGAAGTATGTCTTCAGGGTTACCCTGTGATTGCTGTGGTCACCTCTCTTAATCATGTGTAGGAATTAGCCTGCCTGGCAGACCACACCCTGGTAGTTCTGTTCTGATCCTTTGAAGACTAAGCTATTTAAACCTGTTTGGTTTAGGCTGCCCTGACAGCACAGTGTTACTTCCTGAAAACAGAATACTCAGTACAGCTAAATTCCTTGTGCTTAAGCTGTGTGGTTTCTGTTACAAACCAAAGTCTACACCCTGTAACATCTGTTAGCTGCTGATTTTCTCACCATTTTTCAGTTGAATTGAACAAACATTTCTTAAGAACCTAGGAATGAATGATACATTTCTTGAGTGCTTACTATGTGTGAAAACCCAGGATACAAATATAAAAGTATTGGTCTCAAGGAGCTTACATTCTAATGGGGGAAACAATACATATGGAAGGTTTCCGCTGAAAGTCAGATGGAAGAGTCCATGTTCTTTAAGGTGCAACAGCAAAGCATCGATGTGCTGGGCACCAGGCATGCAAAAATGAAAGTAACACAGAAACTCTCAGAACATTCAGCTTACCATTACCAGTCTACAGGGAATAGGGAGATGATAATTATATAGATAAGTATAATACAAGGTAGAGTTTTAGAAGAGCGCTGAACAAAATGTAAGGAAAGTTGAAGATACAGAGAAGATTCTCATTTTGGGAGATCAAAGAAACCTTCTTGAGCTGAATATTTATTTAAAAAAAAAAAAAGATTTCAACAGTTTGGGATGGAGAGTGAGTACATTCCAGGCAAATGAAACCATCTGCATGAATTTATGGAGGTAGGAGATAACAGGATGAGGTTGGGGAACAGCCAGTGATCCAGTTTAGCTGGAGTTGTAGGAAATAATTATGGAAAGATAGGAAGTTCAGGTCCTGGAAAATTTCTCTGTTTCTATATATGGTCATTTCTAATCTATGCCATTTTACTTCTTTCTTCTATTCCTTTCTGTCCTTGGCTTTTTTTTTTTTAATCCAACAGAATTCAGGCTTTTCCTTGGCATTAGGGAACATTGTTCATGGTTTGTCAGTCTGCGGACATGGAAAAGCAGAAGACTTAAGCAGCAGACTACTTCCTGCATGGATAAAAATTGTTCTTACAGAGGTAGGAGTCATTTCTTATGTAGCATTTTTAAAAAAATCACACAGAATGTGACCATTTTAAAACATTTGGAAGATGCTGTTATACAACACTGTAGTAAAGTGACATTTTCAAACTTTAATAAGAATTAAAGAAACATGTTTAATCACCAAATCTACTTATGCCTTCTGGTCTTAGTAATGCAGCTACTTCTTTCATCAGTAAAGATTGAAACTTATCCAGCCTTTCTTATACCATATAATTATTATTGGTCTTCCTGTAAATCTTCTATAGAAGATCTATTCAGCATGCCAGAAGCGCATATCTGGTTCTTTTGATAATTCATGGATACCTAAGTAGTTACTCTAATCCTGTTTTCCATGATTTGTGTACTACCATGCTAATTCACTGGACCAGCCTTCCAACTTCATGCTCTTACTTGGGAAATATGCAGTATTTGTTCTTTAATTTTTCCTGTGTTGATGCCTTCACCTATTTCTTTTGAGTGATTATGGATCACGATAGAATGATAGAATCCTTAGCATTTAAAGAGATCTCAAAAAAGAAAAGAAAGAGCTCACATTCCAGCCCACATCTGAGAAAACCTTTCTATAATATCCTTACAAGTGATCATCTAGCCTTTTCTTGAAGACCTCCAGTAAAAAAGAACTGACCACCTCCTATGCCAGCTCATCACATTCTTGAATTAGTGCTTATTTTTATACTGTTTTGTTATAGCCATTAAAAAAAGTGGCTTTTCTGAAACTTATTCCTCCTTTCAGTCTCTAGGGCCATGTAGAACAAATCTTCTTCCATATAACCAACATTTCAATACTTGAAGACAGCTATTGTGGCCCACATAGAAGGCACTGTAGTGTGCTAGAGCTCAGTGCCCTTTAATAGAGTGTTACCTACCTATAGGATAATCTATAGATAATCCAGTCTCCTGTTGTTAACACCTTTGGTGAGAAGGTCTTTCTCTTATGCCTCACCTGATTTTGATGGAATGAGAATTATTTAATAGTAATCTCCGAGATCACATCTTTCATGTAATTTTGTATGATCTTAACACACCCAAAGGCAATGGGTTTCTCTGAGTTCCATTAAAATTATGTTAGCCCGGCAGGGATATGTCCTCATATGTGCATTTGATATTTTCCTGAATTATTCTTCTTAAGTGACATTGCCCTTTCCTCATAGCAAATCATATATAAAGTTAGTGAAATACAAATTTGACAGTTCTGTGATTGTCTGATTGACCATGAGTATGTAGCTCATTATAGAAACATTAGATCTATGTCATTCTTGCTCAATCTACAAATATTCTTGTGATGAATTGGCTTAACTGATCTCACAGCAAAGTTTCAGCAGCTTCCTTCCCCTTTCCTCTACTTTGTTTACTCTTTATGAAGTAATACGGCTTATGGTTTCCCATCAAACTCTTGTGGGATATTTTACAGATGAACTTAGGTTCTTAGCTACTGTTGTTTTTAGCTATCTTGGCCCTGCTTGTGAAGAGTGAGTGCTTCTTCCCTGAATGTATTACATGGAAGATAGTATCTCTGGCCAGCCCCACCTATGTTTCATATTCCACTATGTTATCCATCCTATATGCACACCATTAACATAATTTCTTCTCTCCACCCCCCCCACCCCTAGCACTAGAATAGTAATCCAAACAGCTTTGCCTTTGCTGCCAGAAAGAGAGTGTCAATCAACTCCCCTGTGGTTTCATTCACCATTTTGGTGACTTGCTAAACCAAAACACTGGTCCACTATATATGTTGTCTTCTTCTATTAGAATATGAGCTCCTTGAGCACAGGGGCTGTATCACATTTGTGTCACCAGTGCTTAGCCCAGTCCTTAATAAATGCTTTTCCATTGATTGATTCGTTGTTGATTAAACTTCTAAGAAAGGGAAAATAGATAAATTTTCCATTTTTAGAGGCAATATTTTATTTTAAACATGTTGGGTTGGAGTTAGTATGATTACATCCAGTTTCTTTTCCTTCTAAACTGCTATTGAATTTGACCCTTCCTCTCATCAGCCAATGATATGACTTTATCTAGACAGCTGATTCGGAAATAGCTTTGTAGTTAACTCTTTCATATCATAGCAAGTTTCACATTTTGTGATATTGAGTGTTCACCATGTCTGGAAATTTCCAAATCTCTTCTTGAAGCCACTCTTTTTGACATATGCTTGTGAGAGTTCTTAGTAGTCTTAACCTTCAGCTTCTTTTATTTCTTAATCTGAACCATATTTTCCAGCATATATATCTTTTTGCTATTCTTCCTTGTGCTCATTTTTGTATTACAGTCACCAAATTTCAAGTTATGTTTTGAAAAATCTTTATCACTTTCAGATTTTATCCAGTTCTTCAAAAGATTTTTCTACTTCATCAACTGTGACCCTAGTCCATTGCTGAAATTAATGTTCAAGGTGTTCTATTTTCTTACACTTTTCATAACATATTGAACATATCCTTGTTATTTTAGAAAGGTTCCTACTTGATAGATGTTAACATCTTTTAGTTTGTCACTTGTCTTCCTTAACCCTGATGCTTTTTTTTTTTTCATTAGCTGCTTATTTGTACAGTCAGGTAAGCTAATGAGCTCAAGGAATTGGGATGAAGTGACGTTCTAAAAGGATGAGTAGGTCAAGTTTTAACAAATCTCTATCATTGGACTATTTTCATTCTTTGAAGTTTTTTATTATTTGATTTTTAGGGTTCTCCCACAATGCAATGCCTAGCAGCTGTTAATGGTCTGGTTGCGTTGGTTGGTTCTGAAGGTGCAATCATGCAGGTAAACAAAAAACAGAGACACATACACACGCATCAACCATATGTTCCTCTGTCAAGGAAATAATACATGTCATCTATTTCATTTTTGAGATAGATGAGGTCTTTTTGAACTTCTAACCTTTTTTTTTTTTTTGTGAGGCAGTTGGGGTTGAGTGACTTGCCCAAGGTCACAGAGCTAGTAAGTATCATTTGTCTGAGGCCAGATTTGAACTCAGGTCCTCTTGACTCCAGGGCTGGTATTCTATCCACTGTACCACCTAGCTGCCTCAGAATTTCTAACTTTTAAAGGAGACTTATAGATTGTTTCTTAAAGCCATAAGGACATGGGCAGTATGGCATAGTAAACAGAATCAGCCTCTTAGTCTGGAAGGCCTGTTTCCAGGCTAGCCTCTGACATATGTATTAGCTCTATGACTCTCTCTGGGCAGGTTCCTCAGCCTCTCAGTGCCTTCAGCAACTCCAGACCTATGTGGTCCCCAACAGCTACTGATCTCCATTGATAAAGGAAATTTCCTCACTGGAAGTGCTCTACACTGATGAAATCATACATTTAACAAAAAAAAAATTAAAAATAAAAATGAATACAATCTGAAGATAATGATTTGAAGAAGATTCTTCTTCTTACTTCTGTTCATGGATCAGATGAGCCTAGCTGTCCAGAGTGGTGCTGAGTGGAATGTTGCCTTGCATGCCAAATTCTTGCTATTAGAATTGATTGATTTAAGACACTGATAAAAAAAAAATGTAAAATGATTTGTCATTTGGGTTTGTAAAGCTGAAATCTGGGAAACTTTGTGCTGGCCTGTTGACCTGAAAAAAGGTGATTGAATGCAAAGCACAAGAACCTTAAGATCCATCAGTGGGAAACTCCCATTTCATGCTAATATTTTTGCTTTGTTATTGTCTTCTTGTCTTTATACTTGATGATTCCCACTGGTAACTTTTCTGAGATGTTATGCTGTGTTTGGAAGCAAGAACATAAACAGAAAGCATCTGCTAGCTTATCAGATGATAATAAATGCATCTGGAATGCCATTGTTTATTCTAACCTTGCTTTCATTTGTTTTTTCATTTGTAGCTGAAATCAGAAACAATTCAGGCTTCTCACAATCAAAGTCAACTTAATGAAGTGATCAGAACCATAACTCAGGTGAGAATGGGAGTTTTCTCCTTGGACTTGAGAGTCCTCTGGGCAAGAACGGTTTTCTTCTCAGTCTATATCCTATTACCTGCAAATTGATTTTTTTCTTTTTCATTTTGCTGAAAATGTGAACTTCTTGATGTGATTGATGCAAACTTTGGAGGATGTTTCAAGATAGTTCTGTGAACTTTCACCTACTTGATATTAGACAATTTCTTTGTGATGTGTGCCAGCTCAGGTTTCAAGCTAATGGATTTTCATTTTAAATATGCTACTTTTCTGAGTGAATTTCAAAAGAACGGACTAGAGTTTGGAGGAGTAGGAACAAACCATACTAAGGGCCCTCAACTGGCATGTATGAGGGATTAAATCTAATGTCGTCTCCCACACACATACTTTTCTTATAGACCTAATAGGGAAACAATTCTGAGACCTCAAGGAAAAGATAACTGGGTAATCAAAGAATTAAAACCAATTAAGATTAGGAGGGACTAGTAGTTGGCATGTAGATGGGCAAATCAATTTTGATACTTTCTTAAGGTAGATTAACAATGTGATAATCCCTAAATAGTGTTTGAAGGATTGTTTTAATCACAGGGATTGTAATCCTGTGTGGATTTCTGTTTATTTTATTATTAATATTTGGGGGGGATATGGGGAAGAATTCCTTTGAATGAGGCTAACTCATTCATTGGCACAGAGTTCCTTCTCTGATGTTGCAATTTATTGTCTTAATATTCTCCATCATAGTCAAGCTATGACCATGATTATCAGCAGTGGCATTTTGTTAGTGTCCTTTTATTAGGCATTTGTAATTTGTCTTGTTAGTGAACTGCTGCATTTTTCTCTATAGGTCATTAGTTTCTCTGGAGTGATTGGACTTCAGACAAATGCAGCTTGGCTTCTTGGACATCTTCATCTATCCAGCTTGTCCTCAAGTCAGAGTAGAACATCTGGTAAGAGTACTTGAGCTGTAGTTCAGATTTCATAATGTCCCCAGGTTTCATAAACTATCTACATATGGTCCTGTTTTGTGTGGGATTTTTTTGTTCCACTAAGAAAAATAATGGGATAAATTTATTTAAAGAGTTGAAGCTCGTCTGCCTTTGAGATAAAATTATGGGCCTTAATTTGACATGTCTTTTCTATTTCTAGCTTTTTTATTGAAGCCTTACAGTTCTCATGCATTTATTTAGGCTCATGCTATGTGGTTTTAGGTGAAGGGCTTCACCATTAATACATTAGGGAGTCACAACCCAACCTATTATTTATGGAATCTGGTACTGATGCGTCCTCAAACTCAATCCCTAAATAAGTTTTGTTACTGGAAGTTACTCTTTTAACCTAATTTCACTTCTGATATAGTGACATGTATCCTAATCAATTAATCACTAAGTATTTATTAAGCCAGGTACCATGTTAGGCCATTGAGATCCGAGGACAAAGAAGAAACAGAACATTTGAGGATAACTAATGAATGCCTTTTAAATGAGAGTCCACATAATAAGTTTTTCCCTCTTTCATCCATTCTGCTTTGCACTAAGGTTCTTTCCTTATTTGTAGGGAAATATGTATCTTTCTTAGAATAGTTAACTGTAAGAATGTCAGAAAAGTTTTATAAGATTAGTAATAGAAAATGGATCTAACACGATCCACATATAACATGTAGCCTATATCAGGCCTTTACTTTTTAATTAGGCTTCTTTTTGTTATATTCTAGAGAACATGTTTGACCTATAGCAAATTCAGTTTTGTACAGTGATAAATTGTAATAGGATATACTGTTATACCAGAGGTTAGAATAGATAATTTCTAAATTCCTTTTCAGCTCTAAAACTTATAACCTATCTATAAAATAAAGCTACTGATGCCTTCTTTATAATGGAAGAGTCATTAATGGCAACAAGAGAACCATTAGATAAAACAGTTAGGGGACACTGAGAAAAAAGAAATTAGGAGACTCCTAGGACTTTACCAGCATAGAAGTCAGTGACTTCCCATTCCATGTCAGTAGCTAGTATTGGTCACTTAGCTGTCTACACCTTATGAAATGAGTTGTTGGTATTGATACAAGTTTTGCATTTCCATGTATCATATGTACAATTCAGTATGTCCTGGAGTGGCCCACTTGACAGTACTTTCAACAATGCAGCTTAGCAATTTCCTTCCATCCCCTAAGAGGTCACCCTGTTGAGCTCATTGGTGGAACATTAAGGAGGTGTTTACTTCAATACACACCCTCCTCAGTGGGTTACGAAAACGATCCAGTCTCTGTGATTGGCAGCCTCACAACTTCTGCCATTGTTTTAATTTGCTAGCAAAGCCTAAATGATTACTTGGACATCAGTCACTTAACGTAATAGAATTAGTTGCAGCCATGGAGTATTGTGCAGAGATTAATGGCATAAACATCTCAGCTTTGTCTCTAGGTTGAAATGGCAGCAGGAGATCATTATCTTTCCTTCATTAGTCCCGCCAAGTTCACTGGCTAATTTGATGGTTTTCTGTCTCTGCAGTTCCTGCTGACTTTAGCTATTTGCCTGAGAACAGCTTTATTAGGGCAGCTGTTGACTTTATCATTGAAGGAGGGAAGAAAGGTAAGAGAGCAAATTCCTTGGTTTTTAATCTTTCTTTCTACTTATGTACCATAGTAAGTAATTGTGTTCAAAAGTGTGCCGCTCCAGAGCCAAACAGCGTAGAGTTTCTGGGGGGGTATGATGAGTGGGGGATGGGAGGGAGGCAGAGAAATGTCTTCCCTTGCCTTAAACCTTGGACCGCTCTCCAGCAAAGCCTACCAAGAATCTTTCTATGTAAAAGTTTACAGACACACACACGCACACAGAGGTTTTGTATTTCCTCTTGAGCAAAATAGTGTCTGGGGCTTGGTGGACCTGTGTGGACGTTAATCTTTCACTGAAAATTCTCAACAGAGATTTCTTTTTCTTGCCAACTTAATCTGGGGTGCTATTTAGTTGGAGATTATATGTCAGGTACATTTTGTTTTGCTGGGCCTCTCTTTATAAGCAAAATCTCTGTTGCATCCCACACACATAATCTGTCAATCAACATGTATTTAGTGTCAATTGTCAATTTTTATCACATTGAAACCATGTGTTTTAATGCTTATCCATATATAAATAGTTTGTTAAATTAATGTTTCTATCCTCTGTACTTTTTCTGTGTGTTCTTTGATTCTTGTCTAATTCCATCATAAGCTGGTTGATGTCAGAAGTTGGTTCTGTTACTTTATACAGCAGCTGGAATAATGCCATGTAGGCACTTAATAAATGCTTTTTTAAAAATATAATAATGTTCCATTAAGGGCTTTTGGAATAAGTTGAATTGAATACTAAGCTGGCTGAAGGATGAGTTTCATTAAGGAGGATTGCTATCTGGACTTGACTGCTCTAGGTAAAAACAGCTCTGTACTTTCTTTTTAAGGAGTTGAACAAGTCTCAGGCTTACAGGAAAATAATGTGATTTTTCATATTAGATGAAGTTTGAAGAAAGCTGTCCAGCCAGAGATGTAGCTTCCAGAGGTTGAGTAGGGATCTTAGAGTTGAGTAGGGATCCTTAGAGGTCAACTCCCCCAGTCTTCACAGCCAGCATAAGAATCCCTAAAAGCCTAGTGTCTGTCTGATGATACAAGTGAGTTCCCAAATTGTGAACTACTTTGACATGCTTAAGAAAAAAAATCACTTCTAATATTTGGACATATAGAAAACATACTATTGTCCTTTCACCATGATATGTTACTGTTTGCTTTAATGTTTCCTAGATTAAAAAAAAAAAATGTTTTTATCACTAATGGCAGCATTGCTGAACAAAACGTTATAAAAGAGCTGGTTTAATTATTAAAAATATGAAACCTAGCCAAAGTAGCTTATGGATTTTGTGACAAAAACAAAGCTAAGAGCATGGGATGTTTTCACATCTATCTTTTTAAATAAAGCAAATGTGCATTTGCTTCTGATTTAAGTATGATGATGATGTTAAGAATTTATTTGCAGAAGGAGGCAAAAATTTTGTAAGAGCAAAAGAAGGATAAACTATTATCCTGAGCAAATGGAATTTGCTCATTTGGGCTGCCCAAATTCATATTTGCTTTGCAGGAGAGGATTTACTTTCTGGATCCATTTGTGAATTCTTAGGAAATCCATGAGCCTTTGTGAGCAGCCAAGGCACAAACCAGCGACTTTGCTTTCCTATATGCCTGATATCTGAGGTACAGCTTAACTGGTGTCTGTCCTGTACTGTTGGCTTGCAACCCATTTGAAAACAGGTACAATAAATACTCTTAAAAAAAAAATCAGACGTTTCACACTTACGGGTTGTGGGAGAGAACTGCCTCCTTGTCGAAGTTGCTGACTAGATTCAGTAGAAAATCCATTCAGCCTTCCAAATTACTGATGATGACCCTAGAGGCGTGGGGGCCGTGGGAGGCTGACCTCAGCCTCAGAAGCCCATTTAAAACAAACAAAACAAAACCCTGTTCTGTGGGACTAAATGGGATGGCCAAATACAGAGGTGTGCATGCAAACCAGTGTTTTCTTCTTCAATATGCTTAGCTCATTTGAATTTTAATAACTCCCTTCTGTAGCAGCCTTTGAATTAAAATGTCTGGATGTCACTCACTAAAGCCTAGCAGGGCTATAGTAGGGAGGATGACAACTTTGGTGAGCTGTGTTGAAGAAGAAACTCTTTTAGAGGATAAAAAAATCATTCTTGGCATAAGTAGAACAGAAGAAACTATCGGATGACTTCCTGAGCCTATCTACTAGAAGACTATCTACTTTTAATGTTAGTGATTTAAAGAATGAAAAGCATATGGTGAATTATTTGCCCTGTGCCAGCAGCAAATGGGTTAACAAACATTTTGTTCTTTGGGCAGCCAAGTTTTGGTCAATTAGTCTTTATTTCTGAAGAGAGGAACCTCTTGTGAAGGACTCAGGTTTTTATCTAGTTGACCCCATCAAGACTTGAAAGCTATTTCTAGTACCTGAGGTGGTGGTGAGGCCTGTTGCTTTTAGATAGAACTATGTCTGAACAACCCCAAGCACAGCAAGGCTACTGTTTCTGAGGACCTCCATTCATGATTCTGAATGTTTACATGTTTTCTCTTATCCAATGTGACTTTTTCTTTTCCTGTCTCAATATTAAAAGTCTTCCTTGTATCAGGTGAAGCTATTGTTTCTACATTTTTTAATCACTTACATGAGGTATCGTCCTATTTCCTCAAGGACGTCACTTGGCCGTGCTGCATCTGTCTGACAGTTTTATTGGGAGCCACCTTAGAATTTTTAGATTGTTTCATTCGTACCCATAGGGTACTCAGGCTGTTTGTCTAGGTTTATGTACTCATTCTTGCTACATGACTAACTCACTTCTTTTTCTAGTTGCATATTTGAAAAGCATGAAGGGGAAAGACATTTATTAATAGCTTACTGTATACAAACCTGGAGAAAAATGGCTCATATATTATTTCTCAGTATTGCCTTTTTATGCCTGTTGTTGTTTCTTTAAAGGTATTCAGTGTCTGGTTGGGTCATAGATCCCCATTTGAATGAAGTAGAATTATCCATGATATTCCTCTACTTGCTAAGGCAATGCCACAGAGGTGATAGAGCAAATATAGTGTAGCAGAAAGAGCTCTGGACTGGTAGGCTTATGTTTTAATCTTGGGGAAGGTGAGAGAGAAGATAAAAGGGAACAAACATTGATTATGTACCTACTCTGTACCAGGTACTGTGCTAAACGACAAATCTGGGAGATAGTTGCTATTATTATCCCCATTTTACAGTTGAGGAAACTGAGGCAGCGGATGTTAAGTCACTTGCCCAGGGGTCATATGGCCAATGTGAGGCCTAATTTGAATTCAAATATTCTTGGCTGTAGGCCCAGTGCTCTGTCTACTGTACCAACTAGCTGCCTGTAGTTAACTCAGTATAACCATAGATAAATAATTTCATCTCCCTTAAAATATTAGCACACAAACAAATGGTACCCTTAACCCTGGTGGTGGGTATATTGGAATTCCACCCAAAAGAGCTTGTTAATGTAAATGAATCTCCATTTAGAGGAATATGTATCAGAGGAATATCAGGAATATGTATTTTGGCTGGTATTTTCTTACTACTCTTAGTGACAACCACGTTAGCCCTTTTTCTCCCAGGTGGTCCACAGGGCATGAAGATGCACTTGTTCAGTACTGCTGCAGCTGCCTGCCACTCACCACCCTTCTTTACTTTGGATATTACTTCTCCATTCCAAACTATCATAAGGCTTGGGGGAGGGAGTAGGGACAAGTATTACTCAGCACGAGGAAGAAACTTATAGAAGAGGTATTCTCTTCTACTTTCCTTTTTCTCACAGATCTCTTTGGTCATTGTTTTCTTTGAGGAAGTGTTGGTGATTCTTTTGTTTCTTCTCTGTTCTAGGTCCTGAGTCTGTTCCTCCTTCCCTTGTGAAAGTAGCAATGAAACCCATAGCAACTGTTGGAGAAAATCACCAGTACCCTCCTGTGAATTGGGCTTCCCTTCTTTCCCCTCTTATGAGACTGAACTTTGGTAAGTATGCATTCAGAATACCATGGTCTACATTCCATGCAGTATGACCTGACTAGTGAGATATGTGCTAGGCCTCATTGATGGTCATTGGTGGCTTTTTAGAACTGTTGAACTTGTTCCTTTCCATTCCTGGATAGTGGTGACATGATTGTTGTTATTGTTTAAGGAATTTCACTGATCTAAGGTAATACTCTACTGCATCGATTCACAAAGTATAGTCCAAAGACCCCTAGGGGTCCCCAAGACTCTTTTGGAGGTCTATGAGATTATAATAATACTAAGATATTTTAATTTCTGATATAGTAAATATTGATAGATATAACCCACAGAAACAAAATCTCTTTTTTGGGGGGGAATTCTCGATAATTTTTAAGAGTGTGCAGTTTGACAACTGCCACTCTAATAGGCATGAAAACCCAGGCCTAGTCTGTTCTATCCAGACTGGAGCTCTTAACCCTTTTTTTGTGTCTTGAGAGCCAGTCTTTTAGAGAATTCAAGAATACTAGGCAGAATGTTGGGGGCCACAGAGAAATTTTGCCCGAGGATAGTACTCCAGGGACTTGCCAGGTCTGTGCCTCCAAGTAAAGCAAAAATAAAAGTAAATTATCCATGGAGACATTTTGTACCTGAACTGTGTGGATTTGTGAACATTCCATTGCATTTATTTTCCCACAGAAACCTTTTGAGGGAAGAGAACTTATTACCAGAAATCTTATAATGTCACAATTCTCTGGGCCATCTCTGGATGTTCTTCTAGACTAGTGGTGTCAAACTCAAATAGAAATGGATCCCTACAGACTCCATGTTGACTTAGAAAATCAAATTTACATTGTGTGTGTTGTATTTTTATTTATTTTATTAAACATTTCACAATTACATTATAATCTGGTTCTGGTAGGAATTTTGTGAAAGGCAGCAATCTAGACCTAACTGTTCTTATCCTTTTTGTGTCATGGATGGACTTCTTTGGCAATCCAGTGAAGCCTATGGACCCCTTCTCAACATTTAAAAAAAATCCATAAAATAAAATACACAGGATTATAAAAGAACAAATTATTTTGAGATACAATTATCAATTAAAAAAATTTCCACAGACCATAGGTCAACAGTCCCTAAATTACACAGTAATTTTTTGGAGACAGTGTTGGAATATGTCTAATATTAGATGATTCAATTTGAGTCCTCAAATCTTGAATGAGAGCTGTTACAGCTTTAGTTTAAAACAAAATTCAGAGAAATGGAACTGAGGAAACAGCTGTGCTGATGTGTGAATCTGGAGGCTGTATTTAAGTGATTTCAGGCACAACCAAACCTTACTGCTAAGGAACCCTTTGGTATAGGATCAAGGTGTCAAACTCCTCATGGTTTAAGGCCAACATTTCTTCATTAAGCGTCTAAAACAATTTGGGGTTCAAGCTTCTTGATCTCATGGAATCCTTCTTGTTGGCAAGGAGACCCTGCCAGTTGTATATTGACTTGAGAATGTGCTTAAAATGGTTTCTTCTTCCATCCAAAAGGACCACTGGAATATTCATTTTAAATGATATTCCTTGTGTCTATGGGAATTAAAATTGTGTCTCATATGTTCAACTTGAAATGTCTTAAATCATTGGAGAAAATACTGTATTAAGAGTTTTTCTTCTCTTTTAGGTGAAGAAGTCCAGCAGTTATCCATTGAAATTATGGTGACCCAGGCACAGTCATCTCAAAATGCAGCTATGCTGTTGGGGATGTGGGTAGTACCACCTCTAATCCACAGTCTGAGTGTATGTAGTAAATAAGAGTTTGGGTGCCATCAAAGTTGGCATTTGACAGGCCTATCTTAAAAAAAAAAAAGATCAGAGGGTCCTCTATTCCCAGATGTTATGTAGCAGATGGAAAAATGATTGATTGACTCTGAATCTCCAACATGTAAAACATTATTATCCTAATTTTACAGCTGAAGAGACTGATGCTCACTCGGGTGATTGTGTGTGTGTGTGTGTGTGTGTGTGTGTGTGTGTGTGTGTGTATTGCCAATAATGACACAGATGATCCTCTAACTCCAAGAATAGTACCTGTTCTTTCCATATGCCTCATTTCTGTGGGGTTTATATTGCTGTCGTATATATGTCCGTAATCCATTATGAATTCTCATGGGTATTTGCATTTTTAGTCAGCAAAGGAAACATTTTACTGCATTCTTATTTATAAAAAACATAGAATTATACATATTTTACAACTAATTTATTCTCTTTTATTTCCTGTTTCTATAAAACACTGGTAAAATATTATTAAAAACAAATTAATGAGTGAGTGAAAATGGCACTCAGCACTGTGCTGCGGTCTGGGAATACAAATACAAAGTGGTGCAGGCTTGCCCTCAGGAGCTTCTGTTTTACAGTAATGGCTGATTCCACACTTATAAGGGAATGGGGGCCAGGAAAGGGAGCGTTGATCTGGAGATGCACAGGGATTGTGAGTGAAGCCACTGGGCACTTGACTGTCACGTCCTTTCTACTAGTAATGCTCATATTGATTTGATAGGCTAAGAGTAAGAGTTAGAAAGTAGGTTGGAACCAAAGCACAAGATGTTATGTGCCTTGTGTGTCAGAGGAGATGGCAGAATTGCGAAGTAGGCTTTAATTTCCTGGTAGATGGCTGAATGGGATGTTAAGGATGATTGGGCTCCCTCTTTGCTCAAAGTAGATTCACTCACCCACCTACTCCCCTGTCAACCAAGGACAGTTTAGCTGTATAGCATAGTTCCAAAACTAGTAGGGGTGAGGAGGAGGGGCATTGTCTCTAGAGAGTTGATCTGTAGCAGGGTAGAAGGAAGCAGTGAGAAAACAAATAGCAAGATGCCCAGGGAGGCCCTGGTTTTCCAGTGGATGACTAAACGCAACATGAGGTGTGGCCTGGGGCCATAATTCTATCTTTCCACAACAAATTAGAGAATTTTACATCTGGAAAGAAATGTCCTCTTATAAATTTGCAAGTTCCACCCAATATGCTAGAGACCTTCTTTGCTTTCTCTTGACATTAAGAGGGTATTAGTGAACTATTCTGCCAACTCACTTGTCATCCCTTGCCTTTGCCATGTGAACAATCCATCTTTTCTTCCTATCATACATTTCCTTGATGACATCTTTTACTTTTCTTTTTTTGAAGTTCGTTATTGGTCCTATGTTGCAGCCTACCAACACCTACCATTACCTTTCCATTGCACAGTGTGATATTTATCCTAAATTCCAAAGAGACTAGCATATTCCACTTCTTGTTACCATACAACAACACTGGTAAATTGTTCATATTAAAAACGCGTGCCTTTGTAGGCAGTGACAAAATAGTTTCTGAGAAACCTGGGAAGACTTGTATGAACTGATGCAGGGTGAAGTGAGCAGAATCAACAGAACAGTTTATATAATAGCAATATTGTTAAAAAAGAAATTTTTTTTTTAAACTTAAGAACTCTGATCAATGTAACAACCAACCACAGTTCCAGAAGACCATTGGTGAAGCATGCTGCTCATCTCCTTTCAGAGAAGTAATGGACTCACAGAGCAGAATAAAACCTACATTTTCAGACACAAGCAGAATTTGTTATGCTTGACATTATGCATATGTGTTAGAAGGGTCTTGTGTTTATTTTTCCCACCTCGATTAAGGGAGATTTCCAAGGGGGAAAAAAAGAGAGTAATTGAATTCTTTTAAAATGCACAGATAAGAACAGTATAAAGGCTGGAAAGAAACAGATAATCAGTATAGCTTTTCAAGTTAATGTTGAATTTATCATAAACCTATTAAGAAAAGCAAGCTGTATGTAGTTGAGATTTCCAATTTTGTATATACTCTTTTCCTGATGTACTTTGCATATATAGAAATGTTCATTTTGTTTGGTGTTTAGATTCAGAACTTTAAAAAATTTGAAAACAACAACAACAGATATCCATGGGAAACTTGTGGGGTGCAGGGGAACATTAAAGGAGCTTTGTAATTTCCTGAAAGTAATCCAACCTAGTCTCCACTTCCTGTCCTGTACTCTTTCCCGACTATATTACATATTGATAGACTCTTTAGGCTTTCTCTCAAAATGCAGGTTGTAGTCTGGGCTACATTCTTTTTTTATTATTAGTTTATTTTGATTTATCAACAATCACTTCCATATACTTTTGACTTTAAAATTTTTCTCCCCTTTCCTCCCAAGATGGCGCACAATCTGATATAGGCTATACATATACATTCCTATTAAACATATTTTCACATTAATGATGTTGTAAGTAAGAATTAAAACCAATAGGAGAAACCCCCAGAAAGAGGAAACAAAACTCAACAGAAGAAGGACTACATTCTTTATCTACTTATATATGCTTTCTTGTGTGGATAGTAAGACCCAGCTCTTCTGAGCCCTTCTGACAAGAGGTTCTGCAATGTCCCAGGGCTTGATGCAACCAGTGCACAGTTATTTTGTAAATAGGACAGTGTATATGACCTCACTTCCACAAAGAAATCCACTTCAATATGGACATTACACTGCATCTCTGAAATTCAGTGGCAAACATCTTAGATAAGTATATATCTCCCTGTTTTATCCTCATCTGAAGATCACTGAACAGGCTTATTTCTGTCATTATATCTTTTATTTCTGTCATTATATCTTTTCTGTAATTATATCTTTTAAGGAATTTCTGTCACTATATCTTTTAAGGAATTTTGAACAACTTTGATGGAAGGCAGACGCATTGTTAGAAAAGAACCCTTAAAGCATTACTGCTACTGAATCAAAAGGTTTTTCATGCTCAGTGAACAATAACCACAATGACACTTTATGTTTTCTGCTTTTTCAGTAAATTTAAAAAATAATTAAGATGTGATTCAAGCTTTATTTTTTTCATACTAATATCCTCATCAACAGTGCTATCTGTAGATAGTCCTAAAAATTTTGTGTAGCTGATAGAGTAGGAATATAGAGTAGTCATTATTGATGATTTTTTGATTGTCTTTTTTTTTGGATAAGATCTAAGATTTTTTATCCTTGCACCTTTGGTGTGTTCTCTTATTTTCCATACTTCACATCATTCACTTGATCCTTCAGTGCTTTCACGGTCTCCTCTAGCACTCTCCTCTTCTCTGTATCCTAGGTCAAGTTCAGCTGCCCTTTTGATCTTTCTTCTCTTTCATAATATTTCTTCATCCCCTATGTGCACATTCAGGCCTGTACAGTTAGGGTCCAAATTATGGTTCCACTGTCCATTATGGTGAAATCAATTTGTTGTAGTAATCATTACATATCTCTTCCGTCTTTCTATTTTTTATCCTTCAATTTTCATCCTGAAGTACTCTTAAGATGACTTAAGTTCTATTTTTTGCCAACCTCTCTTTAAACTGGGTTTATCTAACACTGTTTCTGTTAATAAACAACCACATCTCAGTAAGTAGTCTAACTCTTCCTTGACTAAAAAGCCCTTCCTCAGTGTTCGTTATAAGTCTTGGAGGATGTCTTTTCCCTTTCTTTTTTTTAACCTGTCACTTAGCACAGTACCTGGACATCTAGCTTCTATTTGAGGACCTGTAGTGATGGGGAGCTTACTACCTTATGAATAATTGGAAATATTTCTAAATGCTACACATTGGGTTCACAATATTTCTGAGAATGTAAGTTCCAGTACTTGACACAGTGTCTTCCAAATACTAGATGCTCAACTAGTGTTTGTTTAAACTAAGGACAGAAATGCAAACAATGTTTTAGTGGCTAGTTTTCATATCAATACTCAGCTGCAAAATATGGATATAGTAATGGCATTCTCCAGCTTCTTTTGCTATTAAGATTCATCACATTTTTTTTTCATAAAATGTCAGAGCAGTTGAAGTCACATAGGTTATTTCATTTGCATGCTAAAATATAATTTGATCTTATTTATTATTTTGTTGTTTATTATACAATGTTATATGTGTTATATGTAGCATGTAATTGTATATCAACATTTTTATTTTATATTTTTTGGTTGCTAAAATACAATTTAATAATCTGATTCCAGAAAATTTAAACTCTTTATAATTAACAGTTATGCTTTCAGTTAACTTTGTGGGTTTCAAGTTCTAATGGCCAGGAGGAACTAGATTTCAACTTCCCTTAAAGACCTTTTGAGAAGGCAATTTATTAAACTCTTTTTCTAATCTTGACAGAGTTTAATGGTTGTTGATATCTATTAAGGCCTTAGGTAGGAGGATTGGAGAGTATCTGCTAATTTCTTAATACTAGTGCCTTCTGTCTGTTGATTATTTCCAATTTATCCTGTATAGTTCTTCTTTGTACATAGTTTATAAGTTTGACTGTGAACCCCTTGAGAGTGGGGAATGTCTTTTGCCTTTCTTTTTCTCCCTATCACTTAGCACAGTACCTGGTAAATAGCAAATGCTTAAATGTTTATTGACTTAACTGACCTTTTGATCAAAAGTCAAAAAAAAATAATCATAACTAGAGAAAGCATTCCTTCCTTCCATCTCTTATGAAACTGAATGCTCCCTTGTTAGTTGAAATGTACTTTGCTGTTCCTAAATGTAAAAACTTTACCTGTCCTCCATATGCAGGAATTATAATCATCTGTATCTAATCGTTTTGTATAAAGTCATACAAATCTTAATGCTTAATTTTTAGAAACTATTTTAAGGGAATAATGACTGGATAGCATCCTAAGGCAAGCAGCCTTTATCCCTAGTAGTTTACTAATCATTCTGAAAATATATTTCCAAGTCTTTTCTAATAGTTTTTAATGGCGAAGGAGACATAAAAAAATCTCATGGGTATGGGATTTTTAAAAAACTTCATTGTTTTCCAAACATATCTAGCCTCAAATGCCAAAATGTCAGGTTTTAACTTGTGCTATTGTGAGTTCTTGTGTAGAAGAGTGATGTAATGGTAATCTAGAAAAATTGAATCTGGTGTCACTATACAGGACACTTGACCTCTTTGCTGGAGGTCAAGGGAGAGAATAGAGAAGGGAAGATCAGCTAAAAGACTGTTGTTACATCCACCGTAGGCAGATTCTCCCTAGAAGAGTTAGCTGACGACTTCATTTGTCTTCTTTGGCAAGAAATTAAATGTAGTGTAATCCGAGGAGCTCTGCCTAACTTTAATTAAGAGTCTCTTCTTGTGAGCTATCAACAAAATCTACTACCAAAAAACCTCATTGAGTCAACATTGGTTTGTTCAGAGTTGTTAGAAAGGACAGCTGTTCCTTAGCTGACAAGATATCTTATTTTTCTTTAATAGAAACAGTAGATGGCTCAAATACTGCTGGGTCAAAATCCATTTTTTCTAGATCTGTATGTTTCAATTTAAAGAGCAAACACTATTGTCTGCGGTAGTATTGCTAAAGAGAAGAAGCAAACTGTAATAGAAAGAATGTTTTGGAGTATCTAGGTGCCCCAGTGGATAGAGTGCTGTTCTTGGAGTCAGGAAAACCTGAGTTCTGATCCAACTTCTGATACCTACTTGTTGTGTGACCCTAGGCAAGTGACTTAACTTCTTTATCTCAGTTTCCTTATCTGTAAAATGTGGATAATAATAGCACCTTGTTGTGAGAATCAAATGAGATAAAAATTGTAAAACACTTAGCACCAGTGCCATGCCTGGTACATACTAAGTGCTATATAAACATTAATGATGATTATAATGACCATGACAACCAAAGACTTGAGTTGTGTAGCCTTTTCCTTTCCAGGGAATTTTTTTTTCATGGAAGCATGGCCTTTCCAAACTAAAGAGAATATCCACTTCTGTGTTCTTTGAGAAACAATATTTTATTTCCTTTTCCATTTCCATTTTTTTTTCTCCTTTTGGAGACTAGGTCTCCTGGACTCTCCCAGGCTAGAAATTCACAGGCACTTTAATTTGATCTTTTTTTCTATCCTAGGCTGGTTTGACATTTCTAAGGCAGCCTGGTGGCACTCTGCTCCTATGTGGCTCTCACTCCCTTAGTATGGATACTTCATAAGCTTTAGCCCTACAGCTGCTTAGAATTTCTGAACTCAAGTGATCCACCAGCCTCAGCCTCCCCCAGTAACAGGATTACATATGTACTCCACCATACCTGGCTATAACACTGTTTTATTCCACTGGCCAAAAAGAGCGTATGTTTAAAGCTGAGTAACTCGTAGCTAAAACTGTTACACATACACACACACACACACACACACACACGTAAGTCAGTATTACTAAGAGATAAAAAACAACTATTACCTATATCAGTGACTCCATTGATTTTTGAAACTGTGGGGAAAACTAAATCCAAACAATAGGAAGACTGTTTTGGAGATATTCGTGTTGATAGACAAGAAGAGCCACGAACTTCTGTGACTGTTCATTGCATCTATTAGCTGACAGAATGTAGGGTTCTGTATAGTATAGGCCTTCGACTCTGATCTTTACTGTTTACATCAAGTGCCCTGTTTTGCTTCCAGCTGAAAACCAAGAAGTACCTTTTGGTGTCTCTGCCACTGTGGATGAAACATGTTTCTGAGGACCAGCTTCAGGTTTTCACTGAAGTGTTTATGGTGCAGCTTTTTGAAGCTACTCCCACTGTCCAGAATCATGAGTTATGTCAGAGTGCCTTACAGGGACTTAGCCAGGCTATGAAACTGCCCAGTCCAGCTCAGTACCTCTGGAGTCTCCTCTGCTGTGCTACTGAGAAAATCTTTGATCTTTTGCCAAATGAGATTCGGGTAAGGAGCAAAAATATTTGCATTCCTTTATAATTTATATTTAGGAATTTTTTTTACAGCCTTTTTGGCAAGGCGAGGAGGTAAATGTTTTAAGAAAGTGGGTGGGGAATTAATGAGAAATGGCCACATTCTTTTCTTTACTGGGAGTGTTTTCTCTTTCAAGATCTGAGTTGTCGAGGTTTTAAATTTAGAACCATGGTTTTGTGCAGACTGGACATAGATCATCCGGCACTGAGCCAGAGAATTCACTCAAGGTCTCTTTGCAGTATAACTGACTTTAGAAACGAAATAGAAAAGACTTCATATGAGTCTACCTAGAGAATATTCAGGCAAGAATATTTCCATAAGTATGCATATTTTAAGAAATTTCAGAAGGAAGAACACTATCAAAATAGTGGTAGGCTGAAGACACACCTATATCTTGGTTTCTTTAGATTGACAAAAAAAAAAATGCTCACAGATGACAGAAGCCATTTTCTTGAGATGTCAGAAATATAAAAAGGAATGAAAAATATCAGAACCCACTTATTTTTTCTCTAACTGCACAATGGGTGCAATTAAAAAGCAGGATTATCATTTCTCTTGTATTTCATTAAGGTGGAAAATCTTAACAGATCTCTTCATAGGTACAAAGGAATTCCAAAAAGACAGTAGTTTTTCTCTTATTTAAAAGATTTGAAATAGACTTGTTCTCCTAGTGCCTAAATGCATTTTTATATGCTTGGAATTTGTTTGCCAGAGAAGTGATGTTGACCTGTATATCAATGCAGCAAAATGCCTTTCGGAAATGACAGATGCTGAGGTAGATCGCATCGCCCATATTACTAAGGTAATGATATCAGAATCTTACTTTGGAAGTAATTTTTTTAAATTTATTTTTGCTGGTTTGAAGATTCGAATTGGTTAATCATTGCAGTGTGTGCTCTTTTTGGCTGACACCAACTTGCTTCCAGTCTCTTAAGTGAATAATTTCAAAGTGGCTTCAGTTTCCAGTTTGAATATAAGAATCTAGATTCATTAGCCTGATTGTCCTCAGGTTAGTCAGAAGCCCCAAACATTTTAGAGACATTTATGTTCAAAAATAAGCATTAGGTACTTGGTGTTGTTTCTAAAAATAATTTTATTATCAACTTAAGAAGCAAAAATCAGTTAAACTGAAAGAAAATTATAGATGCATCTATTAACTCTCAGCTATTATAATTTGTTAAACATACTCTGTAAACTTTTAACAAAATAGCACCAGCAACATTTTGTTTGCTTATGTCTCCCCTTTCGTTCTCAGATTTAGTTGCTACTGTTATTTTTTATATAGTTGTAGTCAATGTGTACATTCTGAGTCTATATTCTTTGTTCTGTGACCCTTTGTATAAGTCTTTTTGTGTTTCTGAAAGTTCTTCATGGAGATCATTACTTATGGTGCAATAATATTCTATTACATTGATAAACCGTGGTTTATTCTGCCATTTCCTAGTTGTTGGACATAGAAGTTGCATTGAGCACTTTGCAAGGACACAAAAGAAATAGGAGATGCAGCCTTGTAATTTTGTTAGAGGTGTGGTGTCTAGAGCAATTCCTGGCCGTAAAAGGCCTTATGGTTGGCATGTTACCCATTTAGATCCCTAGAGTACTATTAGCACATGACCACTACAGTGGAGTAAATGGCCCAAAAGAGTTATTGTGCGCTTCTGAGAGCCTGTTGTCCTGTCATGCACTGGGAACACTAAGGCCCATTATTTCTGGGATGTATTTATCAAATGTTCTCGCTAATTAACCTCTGAACACATTTATAATATCTACGAAGAAAGATAGTGCCCACCGTCTCTAATGGACAATTTTAGGAGAAGACAGAAACAGGCAACGTAGCCTCCTGCCGGGAATAAACTATCCTAGCATTTGGAGTGGTGGCCAACTTTGGAGTCGGCCCCTCTTCTTTTAGCCTAGCCCTTGGGGGCGCAGCAAACACAGAGATAGATTAAATTAATGGTAACTAAACGATTTGCCGTTTTCAGAACAACATAAAGAAGGCTGCCTTTGTCAAAGTGTATTTAGTCTCTCAAGGTCGATTTCCCCTGGTGCACTGGAATGATGTGATTGAGGCCGCAGTTCGATGTCAAGACAAAAAAACAGTTGCTTGGATGATGTTGCATGGTTTATATCATGCACGGATTATAAGCCATACAAACACAGGTGAGGGCACATTGAAGCAAAAGAAAGTTTATTTGTTTTTAAAGGGAGAGGGTGGGTGATGGATCCCCCTATCATCTGTTTTAAATTAATTTGTATATTGTTTCTTTATCTTAAACTTACTTAAAGAAATACTTAGTCCTTTGGAGAAAAGGTTCAGGCTTCTCATACATGGGAGGATTTCATGAATTTTTGATGGCCCCAGATTATATTTCTTTATTAAGTCAAGTCAGCAAGCATATATTAAGTGGCTATTCTGGGAGGTATTGTGTGAAATGCTGGGGCTACAGATAGAGGCAAAAACAGTCCCTACTTTCCAGGAGTTCACATTGTAATGTTGCAGATGACTATGTTCATGTAAGTGACATACAGGGTAAATTGGAGGTAATCTCAGCAAGGTCACTAGCATTGAGACTGGGAGAGGACTCTCGCTGAAGGTAGGATTTGTGCTGAAACTTGAAGAAAGCCAGGGAGGCCAGGAGCTGGAGACAAGGAGAGAGAACTCTCCAGGAATGGAGGACAGATTGGTCATACTAATTAGGTAGATTAGTAAAACATCAGCTAGAAAGGAACAGTTATTTTCAATTCATCTGAAACCGTGCTGAATTGAGTCAAGAGACTGGGTTTCCTGTAACAGCTGTAGCATGTCCTAACTATGTGACTGTAAATAAGGAACTCACTCACCTCTTTTAGCCTGTTTCATCATGAGTAGAGTGAGGGGGATATTACTTGTATCACCTGCTTCGCAGGGTTATATTTTCTAAATCTTGGAGCACTATAGGAATGTACATTTTTATTTATGATCACTATTCAGAGCATTGTATCATTGATTGGAGAGGCATATGTGAAAATTGACAAAACCCCAACCTTTGGGGAGCTGTCAGGGAGAAGCAGTGTGATCCAGAGGTGAATGCTGGACGTGGGGTCCAGAAGCCCTGGGCTGTGTGTCCATGAGCAAGTCACCTAACCTCTCTTGTCCTCAGGTTCTTATTCTCTAAAATGAGAAGTTGGGATTAAGTGACCTCCATATCTCTTCCAGATCTGAATCTATGATCTCAGTCTTCTTTGAGGCCCCAGTCTTTTCTAGGATTAGAAGTAGAAAGTATCCATGTGAAAGGCTTTCAATTTTTGATTGTGGTTTGCTCTACAGGCCCAGTAAAGTTCTAGTTTATCAGATGATAATACTAATATCGAGACAGCTAGGTGGCATAGTGGAGAAAGTGTTGGACTTGGAGGGAAAAGACCCGAGTTCAGATCCTGCCTCAGAAACTTGCTTAGGACCGTGAGCAAGTCACTTAAGCTCATTCAGCTTCAACTTCCTCATCTGTAGAATAGAAATAATAAAGCCACCTATCTCACAGGGTTATTGTGAAGATCATAAGAGATAATGTATGTAAAGCATTTTGCCAGCATGTAAGTGCTAGCTAGTATAAGCTAATTATAGAATTCTATATTTATAGAATTATAAGCTAATTAATGAAAACTTAAATTTGCGTACCATTTTATTGGTTGCAATGCACTTTATCGTCTTATGTGAGGATCAAATGATTCTCACGACAGTCCTGTGAGAGTAGCCAGTGCAAGTGTTATTTTCCATGTTTAACAGATAAGGGAATTCAGAGAGGTTAATCGATTTACCTAGAGTTGCAGAGATAGGAAGTGACAGAGGTGGAATGATAAAAGCTAGCTCTCCCGGCTGTGGAATTGAGGACTCTTTCTTCTGTGCCTTAGAGCAGATAGCCATTTACCCTCCCCTTTCTGAGCTGGTCATGTACAAACTGGCTCTGCTTAGCATTTTATGTTTTCAAACCTTGAAGAGCTTCCATTGCTACATGGGCTGTTGGGGGTTGGATTTTTTTTTTAAATTTATAAAGCAAGCAGTCTTATCAAAGACTGCTATCGAAGTGATTGGTATAGAATCTGACTGCCATATGATTGACTCATAAAATGGGATGCACCTTCTAAAATGTCCAAATGTGCATCAGATTTAAACCAAATGGTTTTTTTTTTTAGACAAATATAAGACATGGATCATCACATGAGTAGAAGGTACTTACTTAATGCAAAGAGTTCTTCTACCTTCCCTGCCATATGTTTCTCTTTTAATAACTCCTGGAGCAGGAGATCTTAACTTTTTTTAGTCTTGGATCCCTTTGTAAGTACAGTAAATCCTAGGGACCACTACTGAGATGAACATTTTTAGATGCATAAAATACATAGGGTTACAAAGGAAGACAATAACATTGAAATACAGTTATCAAATATTTAAAAAAAAAAAAACAACTTCATAGCTGCCAAGTAAGGAACCCCTTTCTAGACTTAGCATTAACATTGGGAATGGTTTAAGCAAATAAGAGCGACCTAGAATGTCAGAGACTAAGTCTCGTGGTACTAAACAAGTTCTTTATGCCTTTCTTGTCTCAATTTTCTATCAGTTACAAATGTATGGGGCAGAAATCAGCAAATGTGATTACAGCGCGCTTTGGAAGATCTGAGGGGTTTAATTTTGTTAGTATAAGTCTTGAGCTGCCAGCTGTGGCATTCAGGAATGACATTAAAGCTGGTAGCTTTTTTTTATGAGACTGACAACAATGTCTGTTTTAGTGCTTACCCAATGAACTTGTAATAAAATTCTGTATTTCTCACCTAAAAACAGACATTTATTAGCCAAACAAACACAGTAGACATCCGTCACATTGGAATATGAGGGATATATAATTCATGCAGTGTGGAGAATTTCCAGTGTGGGAACTCCCTATGCCAATGGAGATGTTACCTATGTATGAGATAAGTCCTAGGGAGTTGTCTTAGGCACAAAGAAGTTAAGTGACTTGGGCAATGTCACATACCTAATAAATGTCACAGGCAGGCCTTAAATGCGCCAGCAGTCTTTATCTACTCAGCCATTTTGTCTCTACAGGCATTCCTTATAAACATACAAGAAAGTGGCTGAGCAACTCATCAAAAGACCCAGAATGACTGAGTTCTTGGAAAAGCTGGCTGAGCCTGAGAAGTCTTTGTTGTCTCCAAGTCATTACTATAAAAAAAGAAAAAAAAAAACCAGACTCCATGCTGGTGTTTTTGCTATTCATTTCCCCTGCAGTAGCTGTTTGTTTTGTTTGTTTGCTAAAATGAATGAATTGATCTTTTTTAACCCCAGCAAGGTTTTGACTCCAAGAATCAAGTTTTACTGCTAGTGAAAGAGTACTTTGATTTTATATATATATATATATATATATATATATATATATACACACACATATACACACACATATTTTTTAACACTGAGGAAGAAATGTCAGTAACTTAATTTCAACTCTAGCGTAGCATTAGTAGCAGTAGATTTAAAGAATAAATTAGTTAACAGAAGCCAAGCCAACCATCTTCCTCAAACATGAATAACAAAACCCTGATGTTCACAGTGTCAAAGAAATATCTTTTGTTCCATCACAGGTCAACACTATTACAGTGAGAACTTGGGATTGTATGATGGAGTCCTCACCAGGTGTTCCTCTTTGGTTACCATGGTTATTACTGCTCTATTTTGCATTTCAAAGGAAAACTGTTACCCATATTCCTAGTCAGAAAATGTCCTTGTCTTTTCAGGAGTGCTGAAGAGAATGGAGTGGCTGTTGGAACTGATGGGTTACATTAGAAACGTTGCTTACAAGTCAACATCTGTTGAGAATGTGGCTCTTGAAGAGGTACAATGTATAGAAGTAATTTGTAGCTTCCTTAAAATTTAGGGCTTGTATTTGTGCTCCAAAGAGAGAATGTTTAATGCCTTGTTGCTTTTATTTTCCTCCTGCCTTTTATTTTTGAAAAACAATAGTGCCATCATACTGCTGCCAGAAGAAAGTGGGTGTTCTCAGTGTGCTATTTAAATTATCCAGAGCTGCCTTTTGAAAATCTTTTAAATGAAACAGACTTCCGGGCCTCTGGTAGGACAGCAGCACTTACTGAATAAAAGGAGTGAGAGGCCAAGTCTAAAGTCTGTGCACCTGACAAAGGCTTAGGTGGTAGGTGCACAGGGATAGGGGATTTACCCTTTGCTGGGTTTCTTAACATGGATAGAAGAAACAGATTTGGATCTGTGTTCCCCCTTCCCCAGATAAAATGCAGGCAACTCTTTCTCACTTCTTGTCATTCCTCTTACTCTGCTCTCCTTTGTGCAGTTTTATTAGCATTTTTACTCTTGGTAAAGTTCTTTGGCATCATGTTTGCTGAGTGGGTAAAGACCATGTACCCTAGGATATTCTTTTGAGCCAGTGCCTGGATTTCCTGTGGAGTTCTTTGTCTGTGTTCTAAATTTCCCCAAGTGATACTAGGTGTTTTCTAGAGATCAAAAAAAATTTCCTTCCCCCCCCCCCCAGATTTGGCTTATTTTCATTTTTTTTTTAAATCAAAATAGCTCTACTCTGGGGGGAAAAAAAGCAAGTCTTATTTCTCACTCTGCCTTGCAGTCATTGGAAAATTTTTTTCACAAAACATCTCTCTAAATGTATCATTAGCTTTTTTGTAACTTCTAATTAAGCAACATTTCACTGGGATGCCCAGGTCTTTTTTTTTTTTCTAAGGAGAAGTGAACCCCTAAGATGTCTTTATTAACAGAGCTTGTGTTTCCTTAGCCTTGGAAATTCCATTTCCTCTATAGTTGAGCCCCTTTTTTGTGGATGGTGAAGGAAAATGGTGAGCTGGACAGTTTGGGCGGGCATGTGTGTGTGTCTCTATCTTTTGAGTTGCTGAAACACTTGACCCAATTTGTGCCTGTTTCCTGTTTAGGCTATCAACTTCCTGTTGCTGCTTTTTGCAGCGTCTGTGGTTGCATGGGGTGACCACGATGCCCCTCTCCTACTTGGACTTAGTGCCAGCTGGTTGCCATGGCACCAGGAAGGAGGCGTGGCTGGGTTCTCTCCTGGTTATCTTGGCCAGAGTCCAATCAACAGGGTCACCTTGCAGGAGGCTCTTACCCTCCTTCCCAGCAGCATGCCGCTTCTGCTAAGCAAAGAGCCGTGGAAGGAGCAGACACAAAAGGTAAAGCTGAAAGTCATCTCCTCTTCAAGGCTGGCAGCCTTTTTTTTTCCCTCGGCAGTCACTGCTGGGGAGCAGCGCTGTGGTGGCCTAAATGAAACTTGGATCAAAGCAGAAGCTATACTATGCAACCTTCTCCCATTGCCAGGAAAATGTAGAGGCTCTGTGATCTGGGGTAAATGGGATAATAGAAAACATATTTTTGAAAAAAAAAAAAGGCAGCATCTATCTTGTGTGGTATTAAAGGCATATGCACACATGAGCATGCATGCTCACACACACACATGCACGCACATACTTAATCTTGAAACCTTAAGGTAGAAATAAAATAATATCTAGAAGAGGCTGGCAAAGATGGTGACATGAAGTGTTATGGCCAAGGCTGACTGCCGTAAGAAACTCTGCAGCAAAGAACAGCAGATGGAACAGTGTTGACTAAAACCAAAGAGTAACTCCAGTAAGCTGTTCCCTCTCCACTGGGGCTGTACAAGGAGACGGACTTGCTGGTGCTCTGGTTGGGGTGGGGTAGAAGCCTGAACACCTGTGAGAGCTTGCCCCTGGCCTAGAGGAGCCAGAGCAGGGGACAGAGACAGCTCCCAGTGAAAGTACGCCCAAGGGGACAGAAGTGGGATGGTTCCCAGGCAAGTCAGCAAGCATTTATTAAATGCCTAATATAGTAACACTGGAGATACAAAGAAAGACAAGCAACAGTACCTACTCTCTAGTAGCTCATCATGTAATGGTTTTGCTGTTGAAACTCTCTATAAGGGCTAAAAAACCAGCATCATTTCCAGTTTCTAGTCAGGGCCCCAGTAGCAGACAAAGCCCTTAAAAGTGATTTACCTGTAAGGAGAAAGTTACAGGGATAAGGGCATGTCAACAGTTGATAAATATTTATTAAATGCCTGCTATTTGCCAGGCACTATGCTGAGGTCTAGGGATATATATGAAAGATGGTCTCTGCCTTTAAGGAGCTTACAGTCTTATATCAGAAGACAATGCACAAAAGAAAGTTGGAGGGTAGGAGGTGTAGGGGAGGTGGCAGGTGTGGTGGCGAAGTCAAAATTCACAGGAGTCCTGCAGCCAGGTGGAAAATGAAGAGAAGTGTGGTCTGAGCTTCCTCCTTAAGGGGAGGCTTTGGAGCTTATGGTTCTGCCCTCTAGTCAGAGGGGCAGAGAGTAATGATGAGGCATAAGGACCAAGGCTGATTAGATTGCAAGTTGAGATTTTCCAGCTTCTTGGAGTGTGATGAAGAAATCAGAGGAGTTCTAGAGTAGTGCAGCCAGGTGGGAAATGAAACCAGTGAGAGAAGGGCAGAAATCAGGGACTTAGGCTGGGGGCAAGACCTTTCTCCATGCCCAAATCCTTGGACCTAGGTGAGCTGCAGAAGAGAGGGCTGAGGAAAACCAGGACCCTTCCATACCATTCAGAACTATGATGGGACAGTGGCATCTAAGTTGACAAAGGGATAAAACTGGGCCCTGAGCACCCCATGCAAGGGCACGAAAGGGGGCTAGAGCCACAGGAACTGAGCGTAGAAACATAAGTAAATAGTAAAAGACCTTCTAATCCAATAATGAAATACCGTGGACTAAGACAAGTCCAAGACATAAACCCAGAAGAAAAGAGATCTCCACAGGAAGTACAAATAGAGCATCAGACAAAAAGAAAGACTTGGCCACAAAGATCCCCAGAGTATATGGAAAAAACGAAGCAAGAGGTTAAAAAAAAAAAAAGAATTAGAACTCCTAAGGAAAGAGACTAGAATAAAAAGTAGAAAACCTTCCTCAGGTAGTCAAGTAGTAGACTTTCTGAAAAAAACAGAATGGTAGCAAGCCAACACAGTGATTCCATGAGACAACAAGAAATATTTGAACAAAGACAAAAGACTGGAAAAATTAGAACATGTAATATACCTGCCATCAAAAACAATAGTCCAAATACCTGGGAGTATACCTGCCAAGACTACATGAACATAATTACAAAACACTTTTTATTGAAATATAGTCTGATTTAAATAATTAGAACAATATTTATTGTTCATGGATGGGTGGCAGAGTCAATATAATAAAAATGTCAATTCTGCCTAAATGGATCTACTTATTCAATGCCATCTCAATTAAACTACCAAAAATTATTTTATTGAGCTAGAAAGAATAATAAATAATTGATGGAATTATGGAAGAACAAAAGGTCAAGAATATCAAAGGAATTAACAGAAAAAAATGCAAAGAAAGGAGGTTTGGCAGTATCAGATCTTAAACTATATTATAATGTAGTAATTATCAAAACTATCTGGTACTGGCTAAGAAATAGAAATAGAAAGATATACGAGTATTCTCATAGTTGAGGAAACTGAGGCAGTCACAGATTAAGTGACTTGCTCAAGGTCACACAGCTAGTAAGTGTCTGAGGCTGGATTTGAACTCAGATCTTCTTGACTCCAGGCCCAACATTCTTCTAACTCTGCCACCTAGCTCCATGTTTTCAGTGGTTTTTAAATCATACAATTTCCATAGCAAGTGAAGCATGTTTATCTCCATCTCTTGGACAGTTGGATAGTGATATGTGGTGTGGTTCTAGGCTATAGTGCTGTGTGCCATCCCCTTCGGGAATTTGTATAATTCTGAAACAATTCTTCTCAGCATATCATATTTATTAGAGAGAGTTCTTCATTTCTTTAATGTGGACAAGACTTTCAGGCCCATTACAAGGGGGAAAAAAAATCCCTCAAATTAGTAACTTTTTTACAATCTGATAAATATACTGAGATCATACAGGCTCACCTGAACTTTTTCAGACAGTAGTTTTGGTATATAGCCTTGAATGAAAGAGTGAGCTTCATCAATAAAAAACACCCTTTTCCAATCAGAAGTACCCCAGTCTTTATGTTATCTTGTTGTCTTATTGTTATATTATTATCTTATCTTCCCCATAAGCATTTTTTATTCATCATAGCAATGGTTAGCAGCTGCTTTTTACTGTTCTTCTCACTGTTCCTCGAACTTTAGAAAGCACACTGTAGCACACTGTGGAAGGACAGTTACAACTCCTTCAGCTGCCAGGTCCTTCTGAAAGTTTTGTTTTCAGAGAATTACTTAGGCTGTTTTGTAGCAATAGTTTGTCAGTTCTTAACATTTTTTTCTTTGTTTTATTTTATTTTTTTTTTTATTTTGGTCACACTTTCCATTTTTCTTTAGTGAAATTGACCCTATTTCATTGTGGTATTGAATGACCCTTGAACCATTTAATTTCCCCACCTCAGATGCCACTACAATGTTTTTAATAGTCATCGAAGTTTGTCTTTAGAAGCTACAACTTTTTCATGTTTTTTTGGAGTAATGTCTATTCTTGGAAACCACTGAATTTAAAACATAACAAAAGAGAGTAATAAACCATGTGTGTATTGCAAAAAAAATCCATCATTCAACTGATGAGAACTAACTAAATTTGGAGAACCTAACTCAGTCTGATTTCATCTGATCAAGTTTAAATGTTCTGAATCAGCTTAATGTAGAAAGCATTCACACATGACTGTTGCTGTCACAAAATGAAACTATCAAAATTAATGCTTGTCCTAAGTAATTTCCATTCTCTTTTAATTGACTGTGGACAGTTTTGACTGTATTAAATTAAAAAGCTTTGGCACTAAAGAAAAATCAGTCTTAGAAGGGAAAAATAATCTCTGTCAAGTTTCTCTGATAAATGTCTGATCCATGAATAGAAATATATTCGAATGAGAGCCATCCCCCAATAGATTATGGTCAATATAAACAAGCAGTTTTCAAAAGAACAAATTCAAGCTATCCTCAACCACATTAAAAATGCTCCAGATCACTAATAAGAAAAATTGCAAGTTAAATCATCTTTGAGGCCCTTCCTCACTCTTGTCACATCGGCTAACATGACAAAAGCAGATAATATTTTGCTAGATGGTTGTCCCTTCCATGTTGCAACTTTCCCCATTCCTGTATTGATATATTCCAAGTCGGCATCATAAATTAAATGGGAATTTTGGGTAAGATTTGCAAAAGCCACAGGCAACACACGAAGGCCAGCAGACAACAGAAAAAGTTTAGAAACCCGCATAAAATATGTGTATAGTATTGTATAATATCAACCCAAATTTTATAATGTAGTACTGTAAACACCCCATAAAAGAAAAAGAAAACATTCAGACTTCTTCTGTGGTGTGAAGGGAGGGCCAAAAAATTTTACGCAGATTTTCCAGGTCACTGGGAGTAGTGGAGGGAGGTGGGGGAGGGAGTGGCGCTGCACTCCTAACCCCTGCAACGTGGAAGAAATGACTGTAGTAGCAGTGGGAGGTTCACCACCAATACATTGTTAATGGAGCTGTGAAGCAATCTAAACTTTCTGGGATGCAGTTCATAACTATAGCCCCAGAGTCCTTGAACTGTACATACCCTTTTGCTCAGGGATATCGCTTTTTTATTCCTCTCAAACTGAGCTTACCAGACTAGCCCAAACAGCACTGAGAAACCACCCTCAGCTCTTTTCAAAAAAAAACTTTTTTATTTATTTGTGTATTTCCTAATTACCTGAGGAAAAAAATTTTAACAATCTTTTTTTAACCTTTTGAGCTTTAAATTTTTCCCCTTCTCTCATCCTTTCCCCGCTCCTTGAGAAGGCAAGCACTTTGATTTAGATGTTACATATGAGGTCATGCAAAATACATTTATATATTATCCACTTTGCAAAAGAAAACACAAACAAAAGAAAATAATAAAAATAAAGTTTTGTGTTTTTTTTTTAAATATGCTTCAGTCTACATTCAGAGTTCATCACTTCTCTCTCTGGAGGTGGATAACCTTTTTTATCATGAAATTTGGAATTGTGTTGAATCTTGCTCAGAGTAGTTAGGTCTTTCACCATTAATCATCCTTTTAACATTGCTGTTATTGCGTACAGTGTTCTTTCTCGGTCTGCTCACTTCACTTTGCGTGCGTTCATATAAGCTTTCTCAGGTTTCTCTGAAACCATCCCCTTCATCATTTCTTACAGCACAGTAGTATTCGATCATATTCATATACCACAACTTGTTCAGCCATTCCCCAATTGATAGTCATCCCCTCTAGTTCCAATTCTTTGTCACCACAAAAAGAAGTGCTATAAATATTTTTTGGTACAAATAGATTGTTTTCCCTTTTCGTTGTTATTTTTGGGATGCAGACCTAGTAGTGGTATTGCTGGATCAAAAGGTATGCACCGTTTGATTGCCCCTTGGGCATAGTTCCCAATTGTTCTCCAAAATGGTGGGACTAGTTCACAATTCCAACAGTGCATCAGTGTCCCAATTTTTCTACCCAGCAGTTGTCATTTTCCCTTTCTATCATGTTAGCCAATCTGTTAGGTGAGGTGGTAGCTTACAGTTGTTTTAATTTGCATTTCTGTAATAGTGGTGGTTTAGTTAATTTTTTCATGTGACTATTGATAGCTTTGATTTCTTCATGTGAAAACTGCCTGTTCATATCCTTTGACCATTTATCAACTGGGGAATGCCTCTTATTTTTAAAAATGTGGCTCAGTTGCCTATATATTTGAGAAATGAGACCTTTATTAGAGAAACTTATTGCAAAAATGTTTTTCCGAGCTTCCTGTTTTTCTTTTAATTTTGGCTGCATTCATTTTGTTTCTGAAAAAAACTTAATTTCATGTAACTCTTGTTCAGTCATAAACTCTTCCCTTTTCCATAGATCTAACAGGTGCTTTTTTACATGCTCCCCTAATTTACTTAAAATATCACCCTTTATGTCTTTTTCATTTAGCCATTTTGACTTTATCTTGGTACATGGTGTGAGGTATTTGTCAGTGCCCAGTCTATGCTAAACTGCTTTCCAGTTTTCCCAGCAATTTTTGTCAAATGTTGAGTTGTTCCCCCTAAAGCTTGGATTTTGGGGTTTATCAAACACTAGATTACTATAATAATTTGCTACTGTGTATTGTGTACTAATCTATTCCACTGCTCTACCATTCTGTTTCTAAGCCAGTACCAAATTGTTTTTGATGATCATCACTTTGTAATACAGTTTAAAATCAGGAACTGCTAGGCTACTTCCTTTAACTTTTTTAATTGATTTCCTTGAAATTCTTGACCTTTTATTCTTCCAGATGAATTTTGTTCCTATTTTTTTCTAGCTCTGTAAAATAACTCTTTGGAAGTTTGATTAGTATGAAACCAAATAAGTAAATTTATTTAGGTAGAATTGTTGTTTTTATTATATTGACTTATCCAGTTAATATTTCTCCAGTTGATTGTATCTGTCTTTATTTGTATGAGAAGTGTTTTGTAATTGTGTTCATACAGTTTTTGAGTTTGTCTTGACAGGTAGAATCCCAAATATTTTATGTTGCTTACAGGTATTTAATATCCTGCAACTTTGCTGAAGTTGTTAATTGTTTCAACTAGTTTTTAGTTGAGTCTGCAGCGTTCTCTAAGTATGCCATCATCTCCTCTGCAAAGAGTGTTAGTTTTGGTTTCTTGTTGTCTATTTTTATTCCTTCAATTTATTTTTCTTGTCTTATTGTTCTAGCTAGTATTTCTACTACAATACTAAATAATAGTGGTGATAATGGACATCCTTGCTTCACTCCTGATCTCATTGGAAAGGCTTCAAGTTTATCCTTTACAGATAATGTTTGTTCTTGGTTTTAGATAGATACTACTTATCATTTTAATAAAGGCTACATTGATTCCTATTTTTTCTAGTGTTTTTAATAGGAATGAGTGTTGTATTTTGTTACAGGCTTTTTCTGCATCTGTTGGTATAATCATATGATTTTTGTTGCTCTTGTTTTTGATATGGTCAACTATCCTGATAGTTTTCCTAATACAACTAATACAACTCCTAGCTGGTCATAGTATGTAATCTTTGTGATATATTGCTGTAATCTCCTTGCTAATATTTTAATTAAATTTTTTGCTTTGATATTAAGGAAATTGCTCTGTAGTTTTCTTTCTCTTTTTTTGTTCTCCCTGGTTTAGGTATCAGCACCATAAAAGTAATTTGGTAGGACTTCTTGTTTGCTTATTTTTCCAAATAGTTTATATAATATTGGAATTAATTGTTCTTTAAATGTTTGGTAGAATTTACTTCTCAATCTTTCTAGTCCTGGGGACTTTTTCCTAGGGAGCTCATTGATGACCCCATTTCCTCTTCTGTTAATTTGGGCAATTGATATTTTTGTAAATATTCATCCATTTTACTTAGATTGTCAGATTTATTTGCATATAATTGGGCAAAAAAGCTCCTGGCAATTGTTTTAATCTCATCTTCATTGGTGATGCATTCACCCTTTTCAGTTTTGATACTATTAATTTGGTTTTCTTTCTTTTTTTATAATCAAATTAACCAACAATTATTTTATTGTTGTTGTTTTTTCTATAAAACCAGCTCCCAGTTTTATTTTATAGTTCAGTGTTCTTGCTTTCAATTTTATTAATCTCTTTTTTTGATTTTCAAGATTTCCAATTTGGTGTTAAATTAGGATTTTAATTTGTTCTTTTTTTTTTTTCCATTTTTTAAAAAATTGCGTGCCGGTTCATTGTTTTGCTATTTTTCTCTTTTATTGATGTATATATTAAGAGATATAAAAATTATCCATATTTTGGAATGTTGTCTCGTTGTCACTCTCTATTGAAATTTTTTATTTTTCCTGTGATTTGTTTTTTGACCCACTCATTCTTTAGGCTTAGATTATTTAGTCTCCAGATGTCATTTTTATAGCATTATGGTCTGAAAAGAGTGCATTTAATAGTTCTGCTTTTCTGCATTTGGCTGTGAGGTTTTTATGTACATGGTCAGTTTTTGTGAAGGTGCCATGTACAATTGAGGAAAAGGTATGCTCCTTTCTATTCCCATCCAGTTTTCTCTAGAAGTCTATCAAATCTAACTTTTCTAAGATTCTAGTCATCTCCTTATGGGTATACTTATCTAGCTCTGAGAGGGGAAAGTTGAGGTCTCCCATTGGTATATTTTTACTATTTATTTCCCTCCTGAAATGCTTTTGACTTTTCTTTAAGAATTTGGGTGCTATGCCATTTGTTGCACATAATTTTCATATTGATATTACTACTTCATTGTCCGTGGTCCCTTTTAGCAAGATGTCTCACTGTTTATTCCTTTTAATTAGGTCTCTCTTTGTTTTATCTGAGATCAACCTTGCTACCCCTGCCTTTTCACTTCAGCTGAAGCATAATAGATTTTGCTTCAGCCCTTTATTTTAACTCCATGTGTATCTCTATGTTTCACATGTATTTCTTGTAAACAACATATTGCTGGGTTCTGGTATTGAATCCCTTCTGCTCTCCTTCCATTTTATGGATGAGTTCATCCCATTCATATTCACAGTTATGATTACTGGCTATGCTTTTCCCTCCATCCTATTTTGTTGTTTATTCTTTTCTCTATCTCTTTTTATCCTATCTTTCCTCTAAAGTTGTTTTGCTTCTGACCACTGCCTTCTTTTATCTGCTGTCTCTTTTATACTGTTCCTTTTCTACTACTCTGTTGGGTAAGATAGAGTTCTATACCCAACTGAGTATGTGTATGTGTATGTGTATGTGTGTGTGTGTGTGTGTTTCCTTTTTGAACCAAGGTATGTAAGTGAGGTTC
The DNA here is from genome assembly GCF_900497805.2 of Vombatus ursinus. Lineage (NCBI taxonomy): Eukaryota > Metazoa > Chordata > Mammalia > Diprotodontia > Vombatidae > Vombatus > Vombatus ursinus. The sequence continues at coordinate 8,216,902 of NW_020953936.1, forward strand.
AAGCATTGCCTGCCCCAACCCCACCCCCATTTTATCCAATGCAAAATCTCTTTCTGTCATGCCTCATTTCCCCTGTAACCCCTTTCCCTTCTCCCTTCACCCAAAGGATCTGTCTTTGTTGTCCATCCATTTTTTTAACATCATTTCAACATGATTGACACACTCTTGTACTCTCTTTCTATATCAAATCCTTCTAAGTGCTTTAATAATGAGAGAGTGCTTAGATAATACATGTATCATCTTCCCATAAAGAAAGGTACACAGTTTTACTTTACTGAGTCCCTTGTGATTTCTCTTTCATGTTTACCTTTTTATGCTTCCATTGAGTATTTATTTGAAAATCAGATTTTCTATTCGGTTTTAGTCTTTTCATCAGGAACACTTGGTGGTTCTCTATTTCATGAAATGGTCCATTTTTTTCTCTTGAAGGATCATACTGTTTTGCTGGTAGGTTATTCTTAGTTGTAATCCCAGCTCTTTTCCTTTCTAGAATATCATATTCCAAGCCCTCTGCTCCTATAAGGTGGTAGCTGCCAAGTTTTGTGTGATCCTGACTGGGACTCCATGGCATTCGAATGGTTTCTTTCTTGCTCCTTGGCATATTTTCTCTTTGACCTGAGAGCTCTGGAATTTGGGTATAATATTCCTAGGAGTTTTCATTTTGCGATCTCTCTGAGGTGATGATTGGTGGATTCGATTTTTATTTTACTCTCTGGTGTAAGGATATCTGAGCCTTTTTCTTTGACAATTTCTTGTAATGTGATGTCTAGGCTCTTTCTTTGATTGTCCTTTCTGGTAGTCCAGTAATGCTTAAATTATCTCTCCTGGATCTATTTTTCAGGCCAGTTGTTTTTTCCAAGGAGATGTATCACATATTCTTCTATTTTTCTCTGGCTTTTGATTTTATTTTATTGTTTCTTGATATCTCATGAAGTGATTAGCTTACATTTGCTGAGTTCTAATTTTTAAGGAATTATTTTTTTCAGTGAACTTTTGTATCTTTTTTTTTTTTTTCCAATTTGGCCAATTCTGCTTTTTAACTTTCATCAGTGAATTTTTGCACCTCTTTTTCCATTTGGCCAATTCTTTTTTTTTAAGGTGTTGTTTTCTTCAGTATTTTTTTTTTGCCTATTTTACCAAGATTTTAATTGTCCTTTCATAATTTTCTTCCTTTGCTTTCACTTCTTTACTTAATTTTTCCTCTACCACTATTATTCGATTTTGAAAATAATGTTTTTGCTCTTCCAGGAAGTCTTGTTGGGCTTATGTTCAATTTACATTTTTTTTTTCTTTTAAGGCTTTGCTTGAAGCTGTTTTGACTTCATTGTCTTCTTCTGAGTTTGTGTTTTGATCTTCTTTGTCACCTTTGTAGCTTTTTTGGTCAAGTTCTTTTTGTTGTTGTTATTTGCTCATCTTTCTGTGCTCTTTCTTGATTTGCAACTTTATGTTAATATTGGGCTTTTTTCCTGGCATGGTGAGAAGGAGGCTCTGTCTCAAGCTTTGTACTTTTTCCGCACTGCTGTTTTCAGAGCTAGTTTTGGGGGTTTAGAAGTTTTCGGTGCTTCCAAGGTGGTTCGATGTAGGGAGTTGTATGGTCACTGCTCTTTTGGTCTGCAGTCTGGTTTTTATCCAGGAAGGGCCCCCTGATCCCTTGGGATTGTACTCAATACTGCTTTTCAGTGCCCTTCCTCCTTTGGGATTAAAAACAATACTGTTCCTCAAGGTCTTTAATCCCTTTGAAATGATACTACCCCCTAAGGGCTTCCACTTTTGTCCAAAAGTGCTCCTTCTGGCCTTGAATTGTCACTTGGAGTGAGAATAGGCAATGGAGTTGCCAAACAGTGTCCAGCCCTAGCACACGTGTACCTTGTAATCTCTTTCTGACTAGTTGCCAGGTCCTCTTACCATCTCTAGCTTGAGAGCTCCCAAAGTTGCTGCTGCTTCTGTCTCTTCCACCTAGTATCACCACTGGTGTTTCGTCCACATGAACTCTGGGCCACCTTTATCCCCTGTCACAGATCTCTCTTTCCAACCTTCCTTGGTTTCTTGGGCTGGAAGAATGTCTCATTCTGACTTTTTGTTGGCTTTGTCACTCCAGAATTCTATTTGAGGTGTTATTGTAAAGTTGTTTGGAGGGGAGTATTGGGAGAACTTGGCTTAGTGCTTCTGTACTCTGCCATCTTGGCCAAAACGCTTAACAAAAAAACCAGTTTACTTTAAAATAGCATATAAAGGATATTCAGGAAGAATACAGCACTGGTTTGGGTAGACTATAGGAATACAGACTTATTTTTTTAAGTTGGAAGGGATCTGAGAGGCCATGGAGTCTCACTCTTTCTTTTTATTGATGAAGTGAAGCCAGTAGAGGTTGTGACTTGCCTAGTCATACAGCTAGTAAGTGTCAGAGGCAGGATCTGAACACAGATCTTCTTGATTCCAGGTCCAGGATTCTATCCATGACATCATGTTACCAGTCCCTTCTGTCCATGCAGAATCAGTCCTGGGCATCAGGATGTATAGGTTCACTCACATAGCAATAAAACATCCAGCAGGTATGAGTAGCACTGACCTTTTTTCAGAAGTCACATCAATTGCTTGAGCCTTAGCCTCCTCACCCAATTAAGTCACAGGCACAGCTTCCCTGCTTTTTAGGGGAAAACTATCTTAGCTTATGTATCAGGGCCTTAGAAGATATTGCTCCTACTACAAATGGATAGAGAAATCTATTGTATGAACTGATGCAGTAAAGTAAGCCTGCCACAATCTCTGTATTAGGTACCTAACACTTATTAATTTGAATAAACAGCACCAGGAGAATAATTTATATAGTGACTACAATAAAGGAAAACAACTTTAAAAGACTTAAGAACTCTGTCCAATGCCATGACCAGGCATGAACTTCAGAAGACTCATGGTGAGGCATATGTCCTGCCTCTGAGACTGAGAGGGGATAGACTGGAGCAGGGGTGAGGAGCTTGTGGCCTCGAGGCCACGTGTGACCCTCTAGGTCCTCAGGTGCAGCCTTTTGATTGAGTCCAAGTTTTACAGAACAAATCCTTTTATTAAGGGGATTTGTTCTGTGAAGTTTGGATTCAGTCAAAGGGCCACACTGGAGGACCTCGGGCCCACATGTGGCCTTTAGGCCACAGGTTCTCCACCCCTGGACTAGAGGAATAGGAGACATGTTTTGAGACATGGCCTATGTATGAATTTGTTTTGTTTGACTATATTTACTATTCATCTGTTACATGGGAAGGCTTTTACTTGGAGAGGGGAGTGGAAGGAGGTGGTTGTAGGGACTTAGTGGATAGTAGTAGTGCTGGAAAAAAAATTAAAAGCAAAAACAGAGCTTCAGTGAAATATTGCAAAAGTACTCAACTCAGAAGAAAGCCAGAGTTCAAAAGGGAACACCGACAAGTCGGGCACTTTTTTGCCTTTTGTTAAATTGAATATAGTTAAAAAATAAACAGAGTAACAGAAGTTCACAATTTCATACATAAATTTTATGTGTTCTTTGTACATTGGAATGGTGTTGTTTGTTGATGTTTGTCAAGTTTGTAATAAAATAGTAATTTTCTTTTTGAAAGAAGATGATAATTCTATGGTCTTGTTCTTGTTCTGGACAAGCTAGATGGGAGCACGGCTGGAGGATCAACCTGGCTTAGTTGGAATTGCTCCTGCCCATCCAGCTGTAAATGCTTATAACTGTTTACTGTGCAATTTAGTGAATCAGGAAACTAGATTTAAGTTTGGTACAGTCAGTTCTCCTCATGAATGAAACTTACAGCCCATTTGACCACGTGCCACCATTGTATATTGGCCAGATTCAGAATGCTGGGAGTCTCAAATATCCTCATGTTTGTTAATATTCTGACTTTTGTCTGGTCCCAAGTAATTGGTTCTTGATGGTAGAGATCTCTTCACTAATACTAGGTTTCGTTTTACCCTAGTTCATTGATTGGCTATTCAGTATTATGGAAAGTCCTCAAGAAGCACTCTCATCGAGTTCCAGAGATCTCTTGAAAGGTATTGTTTTTTATACTTTCTCTGTCACCTGGTAAAGAACATTAGGTGTCTCATGATGTACTCTAGCCTTATTATTTTACAGTATTTTCTAAGAGAGATCTTGATTTCACTTTGGGAAAGCAAAATATATAAGAAAGTACTTTGTAAATTGTGAATCACTATACAAATATATTAGTTTTAGTATTACTTTTCAGCAGTAGGTAGATATAGATTAGTGTAAATAGTGAATCCCATTCATGGTCTCGTATTCAAATGTGCACTATTCAAAGTTATAATTGTATAAAAATATGATAATTTGTTGCACTCCAGTGGAAATGAGACAGTACAAATTTGAATAATGTGACCATTTTAGGGGTAGTGCCACTTATTTGCACTAATTGGGGCCTACTCATATCACCAGATTTGGCAATCCCACAGTGTGACTTTGTAATCCAGAAACATGAGCTACAGATGGCTCTGTATCTTATGATTTACTTTTTATATACTTAAATAAGAGTATGTGTTGTAAACAGAGACTGTTTTGATTTTGCTTTTGTATCTCTGGCTTTTTCCATCAGTGCCTGGCACATAGTAGGTGCCTAATGAATGCTTTTTAGTTGATTGATTACTTAGTTTTATTAATTGGAGAAACCTCTGTACTTCATATCAGAGTAGTACATGTGCAAAGATGGGGGACCTTTCCTTTGAAATTTTATAGATGTTTCTATTCCAACACTAGTGGTCCATGTGCGTTTTTCTAGCAGCTGAAGTTGTGAGGAGTACCAGTGATAAACTTCTGGTGCTAGTGTCATGACATAAAATATTACCATTATCTATACGCCTTTGCTGCCTAGAATTACTTACCTCGAGAAAATCTTCCCCCTTTGGCCCTTTGTTTGCTTGACGGAGCACAGAATATGACTTTACTTCCGCTGTGCAAAAATGGAGTTGAATTCTTTCCCCTCATGAAAAGTGTTCAGCCAGATAACTTTTCAGGGGTGTTTTAGAAAGAGATTCATTCCTCAAGTAGACATTGAATTAAAGACTTAGGAATTCTCTTCCAATGCTGAGGTTCTCTGATACTGTAGCTAATATTCTTAACTTTTCTCTATCCTTAGAAACCTAGATTTTGTCTTTCCATTTTTCTTAGAGTTTGATTTTAATGGTTATAGGCTTGGCCCGTAGTCTCTTTCAGGGTATAACACCAACCAATAGCTGGTGTGTGTCAGGTACATGGAAAACTTGTTTAAGGAAGTCCATATTTACTTGGATTCACTTCTTGTTGAGTTCACCCACTGCTGTATTCTTGGTTTTATAAGGGCTCAACAACCCTTACACTGAAATTTTAAAGAATCTTAATTAACCAAGGGAACCTAAAACGCTTGGAGTCATAGGCTAAAATAAAACTTTTAGAAGGTTAACTCAAGAAGATATAGCAGGGCTGCCTTAATTTATACTGATTCCTGAGAGATCCTGTATTAATAGTTACAAAAGGATATGTATTTGTAGTCATGTGAGTAAACAGTGTAATATAATCAAACCTGGTCCATTGATCAATTCAATTAAAGTGATAGCTTTTATTTAAATTCAGGTTAGAGTGCCTCAATCATTACTTTGTAATCTGACTATGCAACATTTTTGTAGGATTCTCTGTTGGTCATTAAGATTTTGCCAAAGCTTAATGGCAAGTCTTGGCCTTGAACTCTGATTCTACATCTATAACTGGGACTAAGAGGGGATTGAAACAGAAGCCGAACAAAGCTGACTACAGAAGGAAAGGACAGGTTCTATTCCTGTACCTTTTTAGATAAAAACTGACATACAGATCCACAAAATGCAATAATATCCTTTGTGTTTTTTTTGTTTCCCTAGCTACGATTCTGGCCTTGAGGTTTTTCCCTGAATTTAAGAAGAAAGTAGTGTGGTCCAGGGCATATGGTTGGTAACCATTCTGCCAGAAGTCAGCATTCTCAGCTGGAAAAAGGAGGAATCTTAAGCTTAGTGTTTGTCCATTCCAGACATACAGCAGAAAGCAGAATGACATATTGCTGCCCGGATATTTGGAACAGACATACCAGGAATCACCATGGACTGGTTTGATTAACAGACCAAATTTGGACTGGAACCCTAGATTATATTTTCCTTAACTTACACAGATTTCAAACTGTAGAGTTTTTGTTTTACAAAGCCTTAAAATATAATACTCAAGATCCAAATAAAAATAATCTTGTGGATTTATTGTATGTAATCATATTTATTTGGAAAATATGAAGAGTTTTTCACTTTAACACTGAATGGCAAAAAGCCAGGTTACAAAGTGGATGGCAATGTCGTTCTTCCCTTACCCACATTTCCTATGTACCCTATAATGGATTTGATTAGCTAAAACAAGATGTCTGATTCTTATTGATTAAAATACACTTTTATCTGAATTAATATACAAGTATAAATATTAAGTAATGCACATTGAATTGGCTTAACTGGGGAAGGACATTTGATAAATTCATTAAGAGTGGTTCAGTTTATACTATTATTATAAAGGTTAATCATTTAAGTAAGGAATTATACCTTGATTAGAATCACCAGTGGTTTTAGTCATTGAAAAATACTTTTTAAATTTCCACAATATCATAATAGGGACCTGGGCTCAGCATGTTATTATAGAAGGAGTATTGGATTAGAAATTGGGAAACTTAGATCTCTAGGTCATATTACTATTTCGATAATAAATTTTGCTATTAGTTGGGTGACCTGGGCAACCTATTTTTCTCTCTGGTTGGTCCTCAGTTTTACCATCTATTAAAAAAGGGATTTGGACTGTATGACATGAAAGTTGCCTTCCTAATTAAACATTCTGTGTTCATCTTATACAGAGAAGACTTTAATAGCTGTTCTTTCTATATGTATTAGCTAGTGGTATATTTTTAGCCTAAAATATGTGCCTGTACCTATTTGCATAGTTACATATACCTCTATCTGTTTGCAAATATATTCATACATAGGTGGAAGAGGTAAGAACAATTATATGGTCGAGCTAATATGGGGTAGCTTGAAAAATGCCTATTGTTGGTAATAACAGCAATAATCATTGATTTATATAGAATTTTGAGGTTTATAAAACAATAATTTGTTGAGATAAGCAAATTATTGTTATTCCCATTTTATAGCTGAGAAAATTAAAACTGAGAGAGGTCCAAATGAATTGTTCACGTCCAGATTGCAAGGAGATGTTGGAGCTGGAACTTGAACCTGTATCTTCTGACTCAAAGACCAGTGCTTTTTACCCTAGGTCGCATGATGCTGCTTAGTTTTATCATTCTGGTTTTGAGGTGTTCAAATGAGTTTGACAGACTCAGCCAATGCTTAGCCTGGTCATTTCTCTTGTCTGTCCTCTGGGTTAGCAGGCCCTGTCATGGTTTAAAACTTTATTCTCTTTTGTATAGGATACACAATAATTCTGTACAAGAAGAACCATCACGGATTCTGTGCAGCCCCTATACACAATTAATCTGCCTTGTTTGGTGATGTATTTCAGTGCATCTTTATAACCATCCTATTGCCCACCTTACCTTCTCTGGTGCTCATGCCTAAAGTAACTATAAGACCTTAATCCTTCCAACTTTTAAGTGTACTTTGTTGTACTGCAGTCTTTAGCATTCAGGTTCTCTTCTAACTCTGTTGGGATTGAGGATAGTGGTGGATATTGCTCAGCTTTTATACTGGAAGACTAAACATTGAAGGAAAAGCAATTGAAGGAGAAAGGGGCTACAAAGACATACCTACTGATACATCCCTTGAATTACACATTAATATGACTTAACTAAGTGTAGCCTTTTAAAATTTGAGTATGGGGTTTGGGGACTTTGGACAACCAGAAGACAGCATGCCTCAAACACTGATTATTCCCAAGGGATGAGGAAATGCAGAAGGTAAGAGAGCAATAAAGGCTAAAGTCATCTACTTTTTAATTTTACCTGGACCCCAACAACAGTCAGTGAGTCAATAAAATCAATGCTATATGTTTTGCTATACCTGTGTTACAATAACGGCATTAGTTGGGATATCTAGACATTTCATTTTTTCCACATTCAAGCCAGACATCAGATTAGACTAGCCTGGTCCAACCTCTCCAGTATCCCCAGTGTTTTACCATATAATCTGTTCCACTCCCTCAGAGAGAGAAGAATTGGAGGAAGGAAAGACAGTGATGAAAAGAAAATGAAAATGCATGTGCACCTCCTAACCCAGGGATGGGGAGCCTGTGGCCTTGAGGTCACAAGTGGCCCTCTAGGTCCTTAAGTGCAGCCCTTTGACTGGATGCAAACTTCATAGAACAAATCCCCTTAACCCCACTCTACTCCCCAGCTCAAACCCCACTCCGAAGACGTAACAATTCAGTAGAGTACAGCAGACTTAGGATTTTCCTGTTTATGAAGACCTTTAGAATATATCCTTAAGCCCATCAAACATCATCGTATATGCCAGGCCCTTCTGTTTAGTTAACTATAATACTATTGAACATACTTATCAGTATGAATAAAGGAGTTCCTTTAGGGCACTTCACTTTGTTCCGAATAGTTTCCAAATTGGAGATCTCAAAATTTTTAAGCTGAGGGACTGGGCCTGTGATTTGGCTGACATAGGGAACTCCCAGATAAGAAAATTTTCTCAATCCAGATTGTCGCCTTCTTTGAAACTTAAAGTTTTATAGAGTTGCCTATTTCTCTGAGATCTTAAATAACTTTTAAATGATTTTAAAAGTCACATTGCCAACTTGAACAGGGTTCAAGTCTCTAGCTCTGAGAAAGGCCAGCTTACTTTCTACACCATAAAATACTGTCTCTCCACAATGTAAACAAAAGGAAAATCTCCAATATGTGTAGTCTTGGTTCTTTTGTTTGTTTTTGAAAGCAGAGAAACTGCCCAAGACATTGTTAACAAATTAATAACTATGAGATTAGTGTTGAAGGATATCCTCTAGAAATGAATTCTGCCTGGAGCACCTTGAAACCTGCTTTCCTATGAAGCTTACTGCATCCTTTGGTCATTTAGAATATAAGTCTTTGGTAGTCACCTCTTGACCAAAAAAAAAAAAATCAAAACAAAAAAACTTCAAGAATCTTATTCGACATTTTAAAACAACTATATAAACAAAACAAATTACTATAGTGGTTGTCTCCCCAGAACAGAGAACTATATTCACTGGTGTCTATAAAATATCATGTCGTTTTCTTGGCAGTCTCTTTGATGTGTTGTTCAGTCATTTCAGTTGTGTCTGACTCTTCATGACTCCATTTGGGGTTTTCTTGGCAGAAATACTGGAGTGGTTTGCCATTTCCTTCTGCAGTTCATTTTACAGATGAGGGAACTGAGACAACCAGGGTTAAGTGACTTGCCCAGGGTCACACAGCAAGTAAGTGTCTGAGGCCAGATTTCAATTCAGAAAGATGTCTTCCTGACTCCAGGCCTGGCACTCTATCCACTGCACCATCTAGCTCCCCCTCCTTTATGCGAAGAACACATAAAGTAATAGTGTCTGCCCCTGAGAAGGAAGTCTTAACAAAATTGAGATTCATTAAGACCATACAAAAAAACAAGAACATGGATATGACATCTGAGAAACAATAATCATGAAAATGAAGAAGATAACATGGCAAAAAATAAAGTTGATTAAATTGTTCACTTGAATTTTAAAGTATTTTTATACTTAGCACTATTAAACTCAGACACATGTACTTAAGGTCTATATACATAAAGAAATGTGTACAAGGTGTTTTTTTTTTCCTTAAACATTTTTACCAGTGTAAAAAAACATTATTTCTTTCAGGACATAATCTGAATGTTTACAATGTTATGATTTACATCACTAATTCAGATTTAAAGTGAACATTCACTCACTACCAAATACATCCTTTCTCTTTTCAGTGTTTCCTAGTCTGAAGAATTCTATTTCTTCTCCACTGTCTAGTAATGAATTTTCTTGAATGACCTTACGTGATCATTTTCAGCTACACATGCACATGTATGTTCAAGATACTTTAATGCTGATTCTAATTATTAAGCACTGAAGAAAATATCAAATTTATATAGGATGGGACTCCTGTCTTCATTGAACTTACTGACAGTTAAAACTAAAGTTAAATATTTGTTGATCAGATATTTAAATTCAAAGATATAATATCATGAGTAAATGTAATAAAGTAAAAACGCATTTCCTGAAACTGAAAAAAAAAAACCACATAAATTAGAAGAAATGATAGTTTCAAGTTTTAGTCCATTGCCTTCTTAATGGAGAAACTGAATGGATGTGATGATAGCACTTATGGAATGTTAGGTTGGAAGGGATTTGCTAGGTAATGGAAACTTTAAAAAAGAAATATCCAGAGTTGATTTTGATACCATTTGTCCCCTTCCGTGGTCCCAGCAGCTGTCACTGATATGGTAGATACTGCTTATGAGCATAAGTGCTGAAGATTATTTTGAGACTTAGGAATTTCTCCCTGACATTTGAAACCAAAAAGAAAAAAAAATAAGTCCTATCCTTTGTAAATATTTAAAATATTCTCTTTCATGTGTTTATAGTATATTTGAAATAGAGGTGTACTTCAGAAATATTGCAGTTCTGTTCCATACCACCACATTAAAATGAATATTGCAATAAAGCAAGTCACATAATTTTTTTCATTTCCCAGTGCACATGAAAGTTTTATTCACACTACACTGTAGTCTGTAAAGTGTGCAACAGTATTATGTTGCTAAAAAATGTACATACCCTAATTTAAAAAAAAAAAACAACATTGCTAAAATGCTAACCATCATCTAAGCCTTTAGCAAGTCCTTATCCTTTTGCTGGTGGAGAGTCATGCCTCAATATTGATGGCTGCTAACTGATCAGAATGGTGTTTACTGAAGGTTGGGATGGCAGTGGTAATTCTAAAAAAAATTGTTTTTCTTTTTTTTAAATAATCTTTTTCCTCTATTCATATGTCAAGACGATTTTTAACATTCATTTTATTGGAACACTAATGCGTTGTTGGTGGAGTTGTGAAATGATCCAACCATTTTGGAGAGCAAATTGAAACTATGCCCAAAGGGCTATCAAAATGTGTATGCCCTTTGATCCAGCAATAGCACTTCTAGGGCTGTATCCCAAAGAGATCATAAAAATGGGAAAAAGACTCACATGTACAAAAAATATTTATAGCAGCTCTTTTTGTGGTGGCAAAGAATTTGAAATTGAGGGGATGCCCATCAATTGGGGAATGGCTGAACAAGTTGTGGTATATGAATGTAATGGAATACTATTTTCCTATAAGAAATGTTGAGCAAGCGGACTTCAGAAAAACCTGGAAAGACTTGTATGGACTGATGCTGAGTGAAGTAAGCAGAACCAGGAGAATGTTGTACACAGTAACAACCACATTATGCGTGACTAACGTTGATACATTTAGCCCTTCTCAGCAATGCAAAGATCTAAGACATCTCCAAAGGTCTCGTGATGGAAAATGCTATTCACATCCAAAGAAAGAACCATGGAGTTTGAATGCAGATCAAAGCATACTGTTAGCATTTTTATTCTTCTGTTTTGTTTCCTCTTTCTGGTGGTTCCTCTTATTGGTTTTAATTCTTCCTTAAAACATCACTAATGTGAAAATATGTTTAATAGGAATGTATATGTATAGCCTATATCAGACTGTGCCAACTTGGGGAGGGAGATAGGGAAGGAGGGAAAGAAAAATTTAAAATTCAAAAACTTATAGAAGTGATTGTTGATAAAATAAATTAATAAAAAATATTTTTAAAAATTCACTTTTTAAGAGTTGAGTTGTAAATTTTCCTTTCTCTCTAATGCCTGCTTCCTCCAGCCCCAGCCCTTAGCTGTCATCTGGGAAAGTAACTCCTGTAGAGAAAGAGCCAACCATCCTAACCAACTGCTGCACACAGGGCAAGCAAGCCCACCTTGGTGAAGCAGCAAAGTACCCTGAGAGAGGAGGCAGCATGTGTCAGGCAAGTCAAATGACCATCACTGCCTCAAGGAACCATCTCCCCTCAGATCGTGTTGGTGACAATCTAGGACCCTGAACCCAAAAGCTGTGTGAATAGTGGCATTAAATAATGACATTAAAGAAGAGGCATTAACATCTGCTTTGCTACTGCTGTACCTTAAGGACCAAGAGACACTCCCATTTAACCTGCAGCTGAAACCTTCCATATGTGTTTTCTCCTCCATTAGATTGTAAACTCCTTGAAAATGGGCTATCTTTTGTATTTACACTTACACACAGTGTTTTGCACATAGTAAGTACTTAATAAATGTTTCATTCATTCATTTATATGTTGACCTAAAATTCCTCATTTTGGCAAAGAAGCCAGAAGAGGGGCTTTGGGGGCCAAGTTTGACCATTATAATTTCATAGTATTCAGTTTTGATTGTTTTGTTTTTGCAGATCTTTCCATGTAGATTTTTGTAGCATATAATCTAATTAATTTTGCATCTGTTCATGTTTCCTATGTTTCTCTGCATTCATCACTTTCATCATTTTTTACACTACAGTAATATTCTATTACATTCATGTACCAGAAATTGTTTAGCAATTCCCTTATTGATGGGTATCTACTTTGTTTCCAGTTCTTCATTATAATAAAAAAAATGCTGCTGTAAGTGTATATATAGGTATCTATGAGGCCTTTCTTTTTACCATGGACCTCCTTAGTGTATGTGCCTAGCAGTAGAATCTACTTTGATCAGATGAGATAATAGTTGTGAAGTGCAGTGCCTGGCATATAGCAGGCAGTATATAAATGCTATCGTCATCATCATTAACAACACCACTTGGTCAAAGGTATAGACATTTTAGTCACTTTCTTCATATGATTCCAAATTGACTTTTTAAAAATGGTTGGATATGTTTACAACTCCACCAATGATGTATGAGTGTTGCAACCTCTCCAGTACTGATTATTACCTTTTTTGTTGTCTTTGCCAGTTTGCTGGGTGTGGCGTGAAACATTAGTTGTTTCCATTTGAATTTTTCATATTATTAATGATTTGGAGTATTCTTTCATATGACTGTTAATAGTTTGTAGTTTTTTTGAAGAATGTTCACAGTTTTTACAACTTTATTGGGGAATGACTTTTGTTCTAATATGTTTGTTAGTTGCCTATGTGTCTTGGATATTAGCAATATTTGGTCTAGTTTTTTCCTAGTTGACTGCTTCTCTTTTTATACTAGTTGCATTAATTTTGTTTGTGCAAAAGACTTTCAACTTCATATAAATGAAATTATTTTATCATGTATAATTGTTTCCATAACTTATCTGGTTAAGGATTTACCATCTATGCATAGCTGTGAAAGTGGTCTTCTAATCTGGTTCTCATCTAATATTTTATATTTTTAATATTCAGGTCATGTCCATTTTGATTTTCCCCCCACAATGACAATCTAAAGGACTGAACTCAATGTTTCATTCCATTTCAAGATTAAATGAACTTGAATTTATTTTGTTTTTGGGTTCTTCTAGAAGTTGTATGTTTTTGGAAGGACTCTGGTTTATGAAGTGAGCTATTTGGAAAATATTCCCTTAAAACTGTACATAAGGAGAAATGAAGCTATGAATAAATTCTGTCCAATTATTTCCCCTTGAAATAATAGTGTTAATTCTTTCAGTGAGTCTAGATCATGTTAGTTCTAGGTGATAATTCAACCATATTCTGGGATCAGCTTTGTTCATTTTAAGTCATAAGATATGGCATGCAAATGCATGGAGACAGAAGAAGGCAGAATAAGACGAGGAAATAACAATTAGCCTAGTTTGGCTGGAATGCAGAATGTGTGAAAAGAAGTAGCATGAAAAAGTTAATAAGATTATTGGAGTCAAATTGTGGAGGATCTGAAATACCAGTATAAGAAGCTTTGGTTTTACCTTATAGGCAATTGGGGCCAGTGAAGGCTTTTAAGCAGAAAGATGGAACGATCAGATGTATAGATTAACAGCTTGTATCTATTTAGCACTTTCTAGTTTTCAAATCACTTCTCAAAAATACTATATAGATAAGTATATTAGAAAGGAGAGGCAGCTTGGTCTAGTAATGAATAGAGAGCTGGCCTTAAAGCTAGAAAGCCTGGGTTCAAGATCTACTGACGTATGAGCTGTGTAACCCTGGACAAGTCACCTAAATTACAATGCTCTAGGCAGCTCTCCAAGGATATAAATTGCAAAGAAGATGCTGACTTCCTCACTAGGGAGTTCCCTATTCCTATATTAGGAGGATTATTTTGCCATGAAGCAGTAGAGAGTGAAGTAACTGCAGGCATAGAGACCAGGTAGAAGGCTGTTGAAGTAATCCAGGCAAGAGCTAGTGAGGCACGACCTAGATAGTGACAATGTGAGTGGAGAGAGGCAGAGAGGTTTGACAGATTGTGAAAGTATAACCAATAAGATTTGACAACTGATGGGTTGGGGGTGATGCAGGAAAGGGAAGAGTCAAAAATGGTGGTTTTCTTTTGGACTAGGATGACAAAGAGATGTTAGTACTACCAGTATAAATACAGAAGTTGAAAGAAAGGGTAAAAAGACTTGTGGGAGAAGATGAGTTCAGCATTGGCTATCCAACTCTCATGTGCTTGGACCGCCAAAGGCACATTGACATTCCTTTGGTATTTCAAACACGTGATTTTGTGAAATGACTGCCATTCCCCATGCTAATATGATTAGCAGGCAACTGGAGATTTGGGACTAGATCACAGAAGAGAAATGGAAGCTAGATCTATAATTGGCGTAGTCATTTGTAGAAGTGATCACTGAACCCATAGGGATTGGCAGAAAAAGTGATTTGAATCCTGCAAAGTTACTAGAGCCCCCTTTTTTCCCCTTGTCATTGGCTAAGTTTTATTAACTTGAAAAGTGAAACAGACAACATTGTTATCTTAAATGAGGTGATTATTTAATATTTCTCCATTTGAAAATGCCTGGAAAACTGTGAAAGTTGACAAACACCCAATCAAGTGTCTTTAATTACATAGCATAATTGCTTGTTTCTTATCAAATATTTAATTCAGTTGAATTGACTTTCTCTTTCTAAAAAAGTAAAAATTGATTTTCTAGTAAATGGTACTTGGGTATCATAACATGATATAACAAGATATATCATTTGTGTTTTGCTGAAATGACAAAACTTCTAGGCTAATTAAATATCCTCTTCAAGGTATTAGCCCTAAATAACTTGAACTCTTAGTTCAATAGTGAAGGAAATTCACTGGTTTTGCTCTTTTTACTTGGCATAGCCTTTTCCAGGTGAATTTAATACTGATAGGAGTTTAGATTACTAGCTGTGGAAAACTTGAAACATATCCATAAAGTGGGTTACTATATAGACAAGAGCAGGATATGTTTCATGAATGTCTTCCCTATACATTGGCTCTCAACTTGTCCTGGCTCTGTGTTTTTACTTTGAGAACTCAGACACACAAAAAAAAAAAATGCAAAGGAAAAACATATATGTAACTGGAAGTAATTTAGGCTATTAGACTCTGTTTCAAAAATGAATTGAGGCTCTATTCCAGTTGAATTTATTCCAGTTGTTTAGCTTACAAGGGGGAAAAAAAAGCTGCTACAAAAATATCCAATATAATTTTCAGCAACAGCAAAAATCCACAGTGGTGGTGAGGCAGGAAGCATATATTAGATGCAAAATGTCTATGAAACAGAACAACCATATTTGAATGCCCAAGGTTCTTTGAAGGGTTTCCATTTGATTCCAAGTTAAAAAAAATAGCTATTTTTCAAGCATTTGGCATTTTTCCAATCTAAGTACTTCACATGGTATGTTAGCAGCAGCATATTGCACAAGATGGTCTTCATGACAAAGCCTCAGTTTTTCTTCTCTTTGACATGAAAGGTTTTGAGGATATTTTTTCTTTCCGAGTAGAGGTGATCATAGGTAAAATACATACCTGATTTTGGGGGAGAAATAGCAAAGGCAAGGAAAATTGAGTATCCATTCATATTGTCTTGAAAGAGTTCTAAAAGACCGCATGGGTGCCTTGGTGATATTATCCTGCTATTACTATGATGCTAACCTACAACAGAAATTTTCCCAAGTCTTTCTGCAAGTGGGGAAATCCCCCCTTCCCAGCTTCTAGTGATACAATCTGAATGGGCTAAGCATTTCTTTACCTCCCCTATTTGGGATAGCTTCCTCCCCCTACTAAAATATAACATTTATCTGTTCTCCATAGGAATAATATTCTCATCTCTGATATGGTGAGTATACTTGGGCTTCTAAGATCATCAAAATAACATTTTGTGGGATTGCACAGGCAGCTGAAGTTGAGAACTGCTTTGCCAGTACAGGAATTTATTTACCTTGGTTTCCCAGCCAGAGCAATCAAACTTTTCATGCTATTTGGTGAAGCATTGGAATAGATATCATTATCCTGCTCTCTCCCTCAAAGAACATTCTCCTCCCACCTTGACCAAATTGCCCAGAAATTAAATTTTTTTTTAAACTTCTCTACCACCAAAAACCCAACCTCTCAGCAAAACATAGATGAAAAACTGAGGAAAAACTTACCTACAAAAAGCACCACGAGGTATATTTTTAAAACATATGGAAAATATATTGATAAGTCAAAGGGCAGTTTGGTGGAGTAAGTGCCAAAGGTTTCGAAATAAGGCAGTGATTGGTAGCTGACAAATGCTGTTAATGTAGAAAAGAAGTCATGTTAAAGTACCTGTGCTTGACGTGTTTCCATAGTATGGTATGAGACTACAAAGAAAAAGGGTTTTTAGAAAATTTCATTAAAGCAGGCTAGTGCTTTGGCAAATCAGTCACTGGTTTATCAACTCTATCATGGTTGTTAAAAAGTTAGTATATTGGTGCAGCGAGGTGGCGCAGTGGATAAAACACCGGCCCTGAAGTTGGGAGCACCTGAGTTCAAATCTGGCCTCAGACACATAACACTCACTACCTGTGTGACTCTGGGCAAGTCACTTAACCCCAATTGTCTCACCAAAAAAAAAAAAAGAAAAGAAAAGAAAAGTAGCATATTGTGCTGTATTGTTTCATATGTCTGCTGCTCTATTTTGTCTGTAGAAAAAACCTAAATTAATTGATAATGATAACCAGCATTTACGTAAAACTTACTGTGTGCCAGCCACTGTGCAAAGCACTTTACAACTATTATCACATTTGATCCTCACAATAAACCCCGGATGGTAGGTGCTATTATTAGCCCCATTTTACAGATGGGGAAACCAGGGCAAGCAAATTAAGATCTTGCGCAGGGTCAAATCTAGTAAGTTTTTGAGGTTAGATTTGAACTCAGGTCTTCCTGACTCTAGGCTTGGTGAGAAGAGAGGGAGAGCCTTCTCTCAGATTCAGCACATCTTCTGCTGCCCTCCTACTCCCTCAGATACTTAACTACAGCTGTCACATTGCAAATTTTGGATGCTATACCTTAGTTTTCAAGCTGATAAGATATGCATTATTTCAAATACTTTCTAAGATTTAAGAAGCAACCTCCCACTATGATTACTGTTGCATAAAAGCAATCCTGGGTTCTCAATGCCAACTAAGTGCAGGATCTACACTAGGTTAGGCACAGGATGATAAATTTTTCAGTGACAGCTAATTGAAATCCACCAAGTTGGTAATAGAGTACTATTGGTAAGGGTGTGCAAATATTGAAGTAGTAGTAGCAGTAGTAGCAGTAGTAGTAGCAGCAGTAGTAGCAGCAGCAGTAGTAGTAGTAGTAGTAGTAGTAGTAGTAGTAGTAGTAGTAGTAGTAGTAGTAGTAGTAGTAAGGATTTTTTAGTTCACAAAGAACTTTACATTTGCAGCAAGTTTGTGGCACCCCACCTCCAGCCTTCATAGCAATGCTGTGGATGAGGTTTTGGTACTTAATTACAAAAGCAACATCTCTCAAATGCTCTTGGGAACAAACACTTCACTTTGCTATTTGACTGATTACCGTATTAATTCTTTCATACTGGATTTAGAGGCAATCAAGGGATATATTTTATATTACCTAATCAATTACCACAAATTAAGAAAGTGAGAGCATGGTATAGTGGATGGGGAGCTTTACCTGGAGTCAAGAAAACCTAGGTTCAAATCTGCTCCAGCCACTCACTATCTGGGTAGTGCTGGGCACATCATTTAACTTGTCTGTGCCTCAGCTTCCTCACCTAGAAAATGGTGAGGAGCTTAATAGACTTAAATTTGATAGCCTCCATTTTCTAGCTCTAAAGCCATAGTTTATGAACTATCTCAATAATTTAGCTCTGACTTTATAAAAACAACAACATAAAATCTATCCTCGTAAGCCTCTCCTCTTTCAGTAAAGATACGTAAGATAACACCCTTTTCATATGTGAACAGTGTGGTTGCTGAAAGGGTCAGAAAAAGAACATGTGTATACAGAACTCTGATAGAATCTATTTGTGAAGAAACTCATGTCTCTCAGATAAAATGCTGAGGAAAGACATGCACTATTCAGAGGACCAGATAGAGATTTATGTACTAAGAGGACTTATTTGAAAGCAGATAAATGACTGGATTAATGAAGGCTGTAGAACATTATGGTCCATCAGCTCATTTGCAGGTGATGGTTTTTTGAATCTTGAAGTTTATAACTGACAGAATCAGAATTTAAATAATTGGGTATGATGGGAAGATTATGAAGGATTATTAATCATACCCAACAGATAGATGTTTTGAGTATTGCCTAATAAGGTAAATATGAATCATCTACCAAGAGGCTCTGATTTGAGCAATTGTAGTCAGTTAAGAAGCCTGCTTTAGAGCATGAGAGTGGAGACTGAGGCCACACATGGGCTATATATATGTACGTGTATGTGTACATATATATTTTGCCCCTCTGGAGTATTGGTGTAGTTTTCAGTTTTGTGTGTGCACACACATGCGCTCGTGTCCACAACAGCAAATTAACTACAAGATTACAGTCACCTCTAACCATTCTCTTGAATTGTTGACACTGAAATCACTGTCCAACAATTCAGGTCTATCTAGATGGCTGTCAAAATGTCTCCAGAATTCTCCTGAGGGTTTCTGCTCCACAGAATAAGAGTTCAACTCAGTTCTCACTCAGTTTCTAACAGACTCCCTCAAGGATGATCCAACCCACCGAGTCACTCACAAACTCTCTATGACAGTTAAGTGGAGTGTCTCTAAGTTTCCTCAGGAAAACAATTCTCTTAGTCATCAGTCTCTTTCACAGACTCCCTTAGCCATGACAATTAAACTCTCTCAAGAAGTCAATTAAATTGTCAGTCTTCAGGATTCTATTCTTTCTCTCTTAAAGCTACAGTAACCCTGAAGTCTGTGGGAGAGGCTTTCTAGAGAAGTGTCATGATAATCCTGTAAGAGCGTTTTTATCAGACTTATTATTTTCATTTCATAGATTAGAAAAATAAGGAGTTAAGTAATTTGCCCAAGATGACATGACTAGTAAGGGACAGAGATCAAATTTAAGTCCAGGTCTTTCTGACTGAGACTAGCACTCTATCCATTATACAATTTAGATACAGAATCTAAAAGTAGATATCCTTGATATATTAATATATTCAAATGTGCAAAAAGCATAATATCCAGTATTTCTATGTAACACCTCTAGTCTTTAGATTTTTACAAATGGAGTTAATTTGGCTGTTTATTTGAAAGTGGGCATAAATATAGTTGAGAATTATAAAAACCTATGGTTTTGCTTACTGGAAAGCACTTTGTTTCTAGTAGTACCAAGGAATCTGGGTAAGATTAAAACAAGATAAGGAATGTGCCAGGACAGAAATGTTTTCAAAATATTATCTAATTCTCTAAAAAATTAATTAAATTATGATAACTAGACTACATTAAGAAAAATATTGATAAAATGAACCACTGTTTCCTTACCTTCAGCAAGAACACAGAGAGGGTAAATGAACATCCAGAGCGTTTGACTGAGCCATGTCAAAATGTGGTAGTAAATTCTCACCACAGATAACATGCTATATGTGTATCTGAAAGGAAAAAGTATGGCCATAACATGTTTTGGTTTGCTATTTGGGGGGAAAAGGGATAAGGAAACATTTTACTACTTTGTTAAATCTACACATATGATTGGAATATGCTGCTTTATTTTCTATTAACTTTAGCTTCCTGGTGATACACTACATTAAGAAGTTTTATCAATTTTGCTCAGCTAATGTTCACTATGTTACATATAAACATCATTGAAATTAAGAGATAAAATCTATTTGCTTTGCTGTAAGCATGTTCACACACCACCACCACCACCACCCCCTCCGCAATGTCCTTTTTTTGACTAGGATGGAAATGCTTATTTTGAAATAATCAATAATAAGAAAAAGATAGAATATAAATGTTTTTTCTCAACTTACATTCATGTTCTATTGACTAAAAACCATAACTTTGAAACAGCACTTAGACTCCCAGACAAGACTGCTGCCTAAAGAAGAGACAATATCCTCACATCAACTCCAGCAAAACCCTGAAATTTATATCAGATTGAATAATGGTCAAGAAGTTTAATGAGAAACTATAGTAAATTACTTCCAACCCAAACTGTATAAAAAGTCAGCCCAAAGACCACTAGGAAAGGGGCACCTCCAGCTAAATGAGCACCTGTGTAACCAAAGATGGGATGCATGCAGCCTCCAAGACTATATCTAGAGGTAGTAAGAGAGCAAAGGGCTCCCCTGAGAAAGTCCTAGGCTGTTTATAAATCCCCAAGGTGGGGTTCTTGGAAGCTCAGGAGAGTAGCAGCAGAAAGAGACTAGTGCAGTGCCACCCAGAAAGATGCCATAGTTTGCAGACTGAGACAGCCCTGGCCCAGAGTATCTGAGGTCCCTAACACTCAATTTGAGATGCCAAAGAGGGGAACAGAAGAGCCAGCACTTGGAATCCCAACTATACAGGAGGGAGTTTAGTACAAGGACCCTGGGAATCTGTGGTGAGACCATGATAGGGCTGACCCCCGCTCCCAAAAGTCCAGCATGGGGCACAAAATCCTAATTCAAGAATTAAAGCTGGAGTGATGAATAAACCAAAGAAAACACCAACCAGTATTAAAAAACAATGATTGCATCTCTTGCTCCATAAAAATTGGGAGCAAAGACTCAAAGGAAAATGATTTCCACAGTAATTGCATTAATATCTTTAAGAAAGGAAGCAAGAGGTAAAAAAATAAATAAATAAAAGCTCAAGGAAAGAATTGGAAGGAAAATAAATGCTGAGAAAGACAAAGGAGGTAAACCTCATCTTAGAAATGGAATTCCTGAAAACTAGAATCAACCAAACAGAAACCAATGGCTTCACAAAACAGCAAGAATAATAGAACAAAAACAAAAGAGAAGAAGAGAAAGTAGAAGGAGGAGTAGGGTATAAAAAAACAACTGATCTGGAAAACAGGTCAAGATATAACATAAGAATCATTGGACTCCCTACAAACCATGATTAAAACAAAAAGGCTGGGTTGTGTATTTCATGAACTCACAAATGAAAACTGCTAAGATCTACTAGAAGTATACAATAGAAAGAATCCACCAAATTATCTCCTGAAAATATCCCCAAAATGATAAGTCCCAGGCATGTCAGGAAGTTCTGAATCTTAGAACTTCCAAGTCAAAGAAAAAAATACTACAAACATCCAGAAATGATTTGTGTACCAAACTACTAGTCAGGATTACACAAGACTTGTCAGCTTCTACTAAAAACCAAAGGAGATCTTAGAATACGTGAAAGATGTAGGTTTACAACTAGGAATAACTAACTCTGCAAAACTGAATATCCTAGGATGGGGGTGGGGGTGGGGTTGAGGGGAAGAGAAATGGATTTTTAATGGAATAGAAACCCTTCAAGCATTTCTGATGAAAAGACCAGAGCTTAGTAGGATCTTTGAAATACAAACACAAGAGTCCTAAGAAACCTAGAAAGATAAATTTATTTGAGGAATTGGAAGGAGCTGTATGATGGGGTAGTCCTATCATTCTAAATGGGGGGGAAAACAAAACTACTGTACCTTCAGGACCTTAATGTCTTCCAATGGTATTGAGGGAGATAAATAAGAAAAACATAGGTCTTTGAGATGAGTTGGATCTATTCTGAGAGTTTGAAGAGAGGAAAAAGAAGATTAAAAAGAGGAATACACTAGTAATGTCTGATTGGGGGGAAGTAGCTATTTCTCATATTTGGAATACATGAAGAAAATACACAGACATGGAAGAAGTCTCTAATGTTTATAACAGCATGAATAAAATCAGATCCACATCTGAAATGTCATGAATGGCAATGACTAAACTACCACAATGTAGGTAATGCTACTATTTCTATTACTATCAAGCCTTTTCTCACTCTACATATCTCCAAATTTTCTTCAACATTCACACTTATGTAGGCAAAAGTCACATTATTGGGTAATAATTCAAAGAAAGATTCTATGAGACTGACCTCTTTTTGCATGCCACATAACTTTAGGAAATACCAATGAAAGAGACCTGGACTTGAAATCGTAAGACACAGATTCCAATCTACCAATTAATTGTCTGGTAGCAGTGGCCTCTGGCAAGGCATTTCACCTCTCTTAGCTTTGATTTTCTCCTCTATAAAATAAAAGAGTTTTTGTTGTTTTTTTTTGGGGGGGGGGTTGTTGCTGCTTTTTTTTTTCCATCGGGAACTGTGATTTCATTAGTTTAGGGAACTCCTAATATGGACCAGAGCAGCAGTCCTAGACAACTTGGTTGTAGCTTACAGCCCTTCTAGAATTCCACAGCCACTTAGAGGCAGGACAGGTATTCCTGACTGCTGCTGGCTCTCTGTTTATTATACCCTACTGTTTTGCCTGTGAAGACTAAATGAGATAAAATAATGCAAAGTAATATAACACTGAACCAGATGGATGAAATACATGTTAACAAGGATCATATGAAGAAAGTGAATATGAATGAATGGAAATAGAATCTCGATATGAAGGTAGAGAAAATGAAAGTATTATTGTATTTTATGCACTGAAATAAACTAATTTAAATATAGTTATTAAGTAAGTTACTTTTACTGGTCATGCCCACTAACTATAGGTATCTGACAAAGCACTGTACCGGGTCCTCTATTTTTCTCCCTTTATATGTACTTCATTTGTCAGCTTCCATGAATTTAATTATCTTCTCTATGCTGATGATTCTTAAATCTACCTATCTAGGACTAATCTTTCTGCTCACCTCTAGTCTCATATCTCCAACTGCCTTTAAGACATCTTGAATAGTATGTCAAGTAGACATTTAAAATCAACATATTCAGAAATGAACTTATTGTCTTTCCCTTAAACCCTTTCAAACTTTTCTATTACTACTGAGGGCACCACCATCCTCCCAGTCCCCCAGGCTTACAATCTAAGCATCATCCTCAACTCACTATCTCTCACCACCAAGCACCCATCCCCATGCTCCCATATCCAATGTTTGCCAAGGTCTGTTGATTTCTCCTTTGCAACATCTCTCAAAGACACCCTACCCAATACCATCACTCCTCTAGTGCAGGCTCTCATCACCTCATACTGGGGCTACTGCAATAGCCTACTGGTGGGTCTACCTGTCAAAAGTCTCTCCCCATTCCAATATATCCTCTATTCAGTTGCCAAAGTCTTTTTTTTTTTTTTTGGTGAGGCGATTGGGGTTAAGTGACTTGCCCAAAGTCACACAGCTGGTGAGTGTTTCACTCTAGCTGCCCCCAAAGTCATTTTTTTAAAGCACAGGTCTAACCATGTCACTCCCTACTCTATAAACTCCAGGGGCTCCCTGTGACCTCCAGGAATAAACACAAAATCTTCTGTTTGCCACTTGAAGCCCTTTATAATTTACTGCCCCAGCCCCTTCATCTCATCCTTCCCCAACCACTTTCCAATCTTCTTACACTTTATACCCACCCCACATACTCTTCAATCCAGTGACACTGGCCTCTTTGCTGTTCCATAAATAAAACATTCCATCTCTTGGCTCCAGGCATTTTCTCTGACTGCCCCTTATGCCTACAATGTTCTCTCTGCTCATCTCTGCCTCCTGACTTCCCTGGCTTCCTTTAAGTCCTAACTTCTACAGGAAGTCTTTCCCAACCCCTCTTCATTCTAGTGCCTTTTCTCTTTTGATTATTTCCAATTTATCCTGTATATATCTTGTTCGTAAATATTTGTTTATTGTCTCCCTGTTAGATTGTGAACCACTTAAGGGCAGGGACTATTTTTTGCCTCTCTTTGTATTCCCAGCACTTAGCATAGTGCCTGGTGCATATGTAATAAGCATAATAAATACTTATTAACTGACTTGCATTGATGTTTAATGTTGATTCTAGCAAAGGAGTTAATTTTTAAAAAATTATTGAGATAAATGTATGTAAGGTACATTACAAAACACTACAATCACAGAATCGAAGAGAAGAACAGAATCTTATAGTTGAAGGTAATAACAGAGGTCATTTAGTCTAACCTACATATGAAAATCTATAAAATCTCTGAAAAATTGTCATCTACTTTCCCCCTAAAGGCCTCCAGGGATAGGAAATTCACTACTCACTATTTTGTTTTTTGACAGTTCTGAAGGTTGGGAAGCTTTTTCTTTTATCCAGTCAAAATCAGATTCTATGCTATCTACCCATTGTTTCTGGTTCTGTCTTCTGGAGTCAACAACATAAGTCTAATTTATCTTCCATATGACAGCCATTCATACAGTTGGGACAGTTGACACCGTCCCCTCTTCCCTCCCACTTCTCTTGAAACATTTCCAGTTCTTTCACATCATGATATAGATTTTTCAGTTTCCCTCACCATTCTGATTTCATTTTTCTGCACTAACACAAATATGCTAGTTGACTCAGTGACTAACCCACTGCCCCACACTGAACATTACTCTACATGTGGACCCAATCTCCCTTGTTCTGGACAATGTGTTACCATTAATGCTCATTAATATTTCTGGTTGCCATATCATATTGCTGTCTCATGTTGAATTCTCGATAAGCTAAGACTCTGAGGTTTTTTCCATGTGAACTATATTTTAGCCACATTTCCTCAATCCTGTGCTTACATAGTTAATTTTTAAGTCCAAATATAGACATTTATATTTATCTTTGTTACCTTTCATCTTATTAAACTTAACCCATCATTCTGGATTGTTCAGATACTTTTGTGTCTTGATTGTATCATCCTTTAGAGTAATTATCTCTTCCAACATCATGTCATTCAAAAATTTGATAAGAATGCCTTCATTTAAGTAATTACAAATGTAAGCTATTATTGAACAAATGAACAAAAAACCATTCATTAAGTTCTTACTTAATGTTATTGTTATTCAGTCATTTCAGTCATATCCAACTCTTTGTGACCCCGTTTGAGGTTTTCTTGGCAAAGATACTAGAGTGGTTTGCCATTTCCTTCTCCAGCTCATCTTACAGATGAGGAACTGAGGCAACCAGCTTTAAGTAACTTGCCCAGGGTCACACAGCTAGTAAGTGCCTGAGGTCAGATTTGAACTCAGGAAGATGAATCTTCTTGACCTCAGGCCTGGCCCTCTATCCTCTTCACCCCCCAGCTGCTTACTATGTGTGCTAAACACAATGCTAAATATGAGGGATACAAAAATAAAAGGAGAATCCCTATTTTCAAGTAACTTACGTTCCAGTGGGGGAAACAAGACATGTAGAAGAGTGGTGGCCAGGAAGAAGCACTTTACAGAAACAGTGAGTTGGGCCATCAGGGAATATATTGATACATATCAGCGGGCCTTGATTTGATCATCGTTCTAAAACTGGAAAGATTGATGGAGAGGAAAGGGTACTTGCTTGGAGGCCACACCATTAGCAGTAGTGAGGGGGCTTTGTAGGGGGTGGCCAGAGAGGAAAGAGGGAAGTAAAGAATGACTGGAGCTTTCTGGAAATAGTGTTACAGGACACAGAGTCACTACCCAGGGAAACAAGAGATGAAAAATAGAAGCCAATATATTTAGATAGCTTTTCCTAAGAGTTTGGGTGAGAAAAGGGAGGAGCTATATATGATAATAACTTGTGGGGATAGTAGGATCTACTGAGGGGATATATTTTTAAAAATATGTAACACCTTTTACAATAATCAGATCATTTTAAGCCTGGGGACATTATAATAGCCATAAGGTCCATGTAGTTTCTTGCTCCATGTTTGCCCCAACCTCTCAAATCCAGGTGTTCAGAATCAATTCTTCCCATATTTTGAGAGTTTCTCCATTTTATATAAAGTGCTGAGGACATGACCCAATGTCTCACACAGTGGCTTTGATTGATATAAAAAAGTGCATGGGTACTGTTCCCTCAGTTCTTCTGATTTAAAATTTTTAATTTAAAAAATATGTGTGTACCAAGTCAAAGCATCAGAACCCAATAGGGTGGGCTTTGACTCTACTCTTACACTTGAATAGTGGAGACTTGGGCATGTTTGCAGGCAGCATGGAAGGAATCAGTAGATAGGGACAGACTGAAGATTAGAGAGGTAAAGCAATCTGCCAGAGAAGACAGGAGGGGGTGGAAACAAGGGTATGTGTAAAAGGGTTGACATACATGTTGATATATAGCTTTTAAGATTGCTTAAATAGTCAAAAGAGAATACTTTAGCTGACCACTCTTCTTCTTAAAGAAGAGCTTAAAAACTAGAGCAGATATAAAAATAAATGGAGTTGATAGGGCCCTGTGCCTAGAAAAGAAAGTGACTAGATTTTAATAAGTGGAATTCCAGAGAAGGAGATGAACAGTTGCAGGTTTGGTTGGTTGCGGAGACAATATTTTTGATCTCAAGAAGTGGAATAGATTTGAGATCTAGGAAGGGAAGGATCTGAGAAGAGCAGCAAAGGACATTGATAGACTGGATCAGATTCAGAAGAGGATAACAAGCATGGTGAGGGGGTTTAAAAGCACACTTTCTGAGGAACCAGTTGAAATAAGTAGGTATATTTAGCCCAGAGAAGACCGAGGATGGATGTGATTGTCAGCTTCTAGCATCTGAAGAGTTGCCACAGAAATGAGGGATCAGACCTGTCCTGCCTTGCCTCCGGAAGCAATAGCTGGAAGCTGCCTTCTAAATGAAGTTGGATATACGAGAAAACTTTGTAACTAGTGCTATTCAGAAGCGGGAGTGGGCCATCTCAAGAAATAATGGATTCCCTACTATTAGAATTCTTAAATGGAAGCTAGATTTGTCAGGGATTCAGCAGACAGGACTTCTGTGTAGATCTAGGTTGGACCAGATAGTCTTCTGAGGTCTCTTCTAACTAGGAAACTCAGTGATTTCATGACAGAGAAACCCTAAGTTCCAAAGGACTAGGTCAGATGACTTGGAACTAAAACAGCTTTTTAAGGTTTTTCAGCGCCTTATAAATGAGTTAAACTGATTCAGATGGATTTAATTAAGCAGACTGGTGTGGCATTTAAAAAGATTTCAGAGACATCATTTCTGGATAACTTAATCATTTTATTAATAATACCAGCATTTTAATAAAAAGATGGTCATTTGGCCATCTGTCTCTTAGACCAAAGACCTCTCATAGTGATGGGCTTACAGTTTATATGCCCTTGGAAGAGGAGGTGTTCCTGAGGGTGGCAATCAACTCTGATTGGTTAACAACTAATGAGAAAATGAATATTACAATGAGAGGCTGGGCTATATTAGGGTATTTTGCAATGAGGGTCTTGGGGTAAGTGACTTGGATCACCCAAATCTTGGTGAAAGAGACTTATCAATTTCCACATCGCTTGTCTGACAAAAGGGAGAATTGACACTTTCCCGGATCTTTCTGAGTAATACAACAAACAGGAATACACCCATTAATCTAAATTTAGAATTTCTTTTACTAGTGCTAATTACTTTAGAAAGTAGCTACATACCACTCCGAACTGAGTCACATAGAACTCCTTTATGCCACTGTTATTGGGACATCACCTTGTTATATCAGGTTATTTTATATGTGTGTATGTATGTATATATGTATATGTATTGTGTATATGTATACATATATATACATGTGTACATATGTGTGTATGTGTGTATGTATATTTAGAGGAATCTAAATGCCTAGGCTTGGAAGAAGAAATTATATTGTTCAAGGATTCTTCACTTTTTTGTGTCATAGTACCCCTTTGACAGTCTGATTATCTCTCTAGGCTGTGCTCCTAACTCTCCTGGACTTTCTCTACTATGCTAAAGAAACTTCTTCCCCCTGGAAGTTCCCTCTACCCTGGACTTCATACACACTACCCCTGTGGCCTCTCTGTATAATTGGCAGCTTCCTCCCAGAACCTCCATTTTGAAGATGATGACCAGGATGCCATGTCTACTTCCCTCTCCAGGATGCATTCTTGACTATCCAGGTTTTCACTTCCATCTCTTCCCCACCATCTTTTCTTTTATGTGGTGTCATCCCCCATTAGAATGTAAGCTCCTTGAGGACAAGAACTATCTTTCTTTCTCCTTCTATTTGTATTCCCAACTCTTAACACAATGCCTGGCATATAATAAGCACTTACTAAATGCTTGTTGACTTGACTCAGCAAAATAGAGCACGGTAGGATTATAAAGGCGATCAATTGTATTGAAGTGCAGTTAACAAAATACTTTCTTCATGCAAGTTGATGGGCCCATTGTGAAATCTCATTTTACAAATGAGGTAGCAGAGCCTCAGAGAAGCTGTATCTTTCCTCAGGATGACATAGTGAATGAATGGTAAGCTCAAGAATTTAGCTTCAACTTTTTTAGTTCAGTTTTCTTTCCCCAAATACTTGTAATAAATCCATGCTATGAGAAGGCTCTTTTGTACTGGGAAGATGAGACACTATATTTGCAATATTTTTAAACTAATAGAAAGCTGGTTTTAAATTTCTGTATGAAACATATAATGAAAGGCCATGATTTGTTTATTGAAGCCGAATGCACCAGAGCATTAGTGAGGAATGCCTTTCATTAGGAAACAGCTGTGAGTTTTTTTTTTTCCAAATTGGTGTCATGCCAAGTCTTTTGCTCTGGAAAATTGAATGCAGTGATTTGCTTTTATAATATCTTGAGAGGTTTTAATTATCTCTGATATGCCCATTATAGAAAGCACTAAAAATACATTTTCATATCAAGATAAAATAATTCACATAAGGGTTACGTTTTTCTGTCCTTTTCAAAATAAACCAAACATAAGCATGTATAACTGCTTTTCCCATATGAAGCAACTTGGCTTTGGTTTTCAAGATCATTCTGACTTCTTACCTAACCACGTCCAATAGATTCCAGAGGAAGAATAAAACACACACGACATATTTTCCTTGGACTTCATCTTGACTGGTGATCACCACAAAAAGTATTATTATTCTCTCAGTTAGCTGTAAGAGAAACAATAAGACGGACTTAGGACTTTGAGGTGATTATTCTGCCAAGTTACGTATAAGATTTTCTCATTTTCACTCCCAGAGTTTCAACTCTCTTTTTGAAATCATAATTATAAAATAAAGAAAACAATGAAAATAATACATAATGACAACGATGTAAATTGTAAGAACAATAACAATAAGAAACAGCACTATCTAGTCATAATGATCAAGCTTTGTCCCTAAAAGGCAATAAGAAAAATGCACTTTCCTCCTTTCTGTACAGAGATGGGGGGCGGGGTTTACAGGTGTGTAACATTGTATGTACTGTCAGATAATGGGTGTGGTGACTAGTTTTGCGCAACTCTGTGTGTGCATGTGCATATGTTCCCTCTTTATTATTTCTTTTTACAAGGGAATACTCTCTGGTCAGGAGAGGGGAAAGGTTTATATTTAAAAATATAAGTGATATAAAAACAAAAAGATAACAAAGAAAAAAATTTAACTCTATACTTTATGTGAATTAGAGTGCTTCCTCTACTGTCCTCTTCAATAAGCCAGCTGACGAAGTGTATAGTGCTGAGACTGGAGTTAGGAAGACCCATATTCAAATCTAACTTAATAACTCTGTGACTGTGGGCAAGTCACTTAACCTCTTTCTGCCTAAGTGTCCTCAACTGCAAAATGAGAATAATAGTACTTATATTTCAGGAAGATTAAATGACATAATATGTGTAAAATGCTTAACATGGTGTCTGGCACAGAGTAGTTACTTAATAAATATTTGTTTTCTTCCTCTTAATCACACCCCTGCTTACCTTTTGTTTCTTCAATCCCAATATTCTCTACATCACTGTGATCAATTTTATATTCAATATTATAGTGATGGCAGGCATTTTCTATGAATCCAAGGATCTTACCCATGATTCCATTATAATTATTATTATTTATTGTAAGCCTATATCCACACACTACCTAATGACCTACCTAATTTATACACTGGGAATATATGTGTAAGGCACTATTACTATGGCACCTTACTGTATGCCAGGCAGTGTGCTAAGTGCTGGAAATACAAACATAAGCAGAAAGAAAGACAGTTCCTGCCCTCAAGGAGCTTACATTCTAATGGAAGGAAGTTGTTGTTCAGTTATGTCTGACTCTTCATGACCCCATTTGGGGTTTTCTTGGCAAAGATACTAAAGTGGTTTGACATTTCCTTCTTTAGCTCATTTTACAGATGAGGAAACTGAAGCAAACATTAAGTGATTTGCCAAGGGTCTCACAGCTAGTAAGTGTCTGAGGCCAGATTTGACTTCAGGTCTTCCAGATTCCAGGCCCTGTGTTCTGGAAGAACACAATTAAAGGAGAAATGAAAAGGGCAATTTGGGTAAGAGAACATCCAAGACTTGGGGCAGGATGAAGAAAGTCCTATGCAGATGAGTCATCAGGACAGCCTGAAGAAAAATGAAACCTGGTTGGCCTGGTTGTCCTCCTTAGAATGGAAGTTCTGGGAGGAACCGGCCAGGGAGAGACCTCCAATGTGAGAAGTTGTCTAGGGGTAGAGTGAGCTTTCAGAGTGAAGAAGTTTCTATGGCACAGTAAGTAAGGTCCTCTGGAGAGAAGTCAGCAGTATGGCCTGGGGAAGGTCACCCAGCTACTAAAAGTCTATAGGTGGAATTTGAACCCAGTCTTCTTGGTTTTATCTACTAAAATACCATCTATAATTGTTTGTATGTTTTCAACTAATCTTGCTATTCCAACGTATGTGATAACTCAGCACAATTATACTATCCATTTTCCCACCATAACTTTAAGAAATATGTCTGACAAGTTATCTTGATGTAATTAAACAAAACAAAGCTTAGCTTTCAACGCTTTGTTTCTAGGAAAAACAGGAATCAAAATTTCATTAAAGAATTCAATATGCTTACAAATCTACTTCCAAAAAGCTTTGTGCTCCCCTTTATACCACATTCTAGAGAGGTCAAATAAATTAAAGTACAGAGTCTATACCCTGGAAACATTGGATTTCACTCTTCCCATACTAATGTTTCCATTTGTATCAACTATTATAAAAAGCCTACTCGCAGGCATAATACTAACTGCATTCATTAACTACCATCTGATGGCCTGAATAGGATCCAAAATTAATTCAGTAGCCTTGATCCCCTTTCTTGCAAAAAAAAATACACACACACACACACACACACACACACACCACAAGCCATCTATATTACTACTACTTGCCTTTATTAATAATGCATGACTCACCAACCAGTGAACCTTTATCCAAGCCCCAAACTTGTCACCTTCAACTAACATAATTTATCAGTCCTCACAGTGAATCTTGGACTTGCTCTATTTCACTTTTATGTTCAGAGGTAACCCAAGGCATTTTGCTCAAGAATGAGTTGTCTCACACGACAAAAGCTAACTCTAATTTCAATCTTAGATCAAATTACAGAATTCTCTTTTGTGTTCCTCAGACACCCTTATTAAGCTGTCTTTCTAAACTGGTGGGTTATGTTCCCCCAACTTCTTAGTTAACATTGAAACACCATAGACAATTGGCTTTAATTTATGAGAATCTCCCCAACCCTTTTTCAGAAACTGAGAAATCTTGGTAGTGGTCCAACTGTTCTTCAAGCCTACATTCATATAAAAACTAATCTCATTATGAGAGTATATATATATAATATATTCTTAAATAGATATATATTATATCTAATTATATATTATATCTAATTATATATAATATCTAATTATATATTATATCTATTACATATTATATATAATTATATATTATATATAATTATATATTATATCTATTATATATATAATTATATATATTATAATTCTCATTAATAAAAACTATTGGTGGTTACGGTTAAAAAAAGAAAAATGATCCTTCAAACCTTGACTTCACAGTTTAATGTTTATTGCTCAGTCATTCTACCTATGTTCAGTAACTAATGATTATTTTCAACCAACCATGCAGACACTGGCACCCTCTACTTACTTTTTGGTACATGAACAAGAATAGGCCACACTGCCCTCGCCTCAATAATCTTGCATCTTTACTTGGAGATGGTTGGCACTAATATAATAGTACTAGATTAGTAATTTTTTTCTTTACTGCAAAACAAATCAGGTTTAGAGGTTTTGGAAACTTAGTTGATATTACTAATGACTAGTCCTTGATATAGCATTCCCTCAGATAAATTATATAAGTTTTGGACTACTTCTCCCATCCTCATTGACTGAAGAGGCCAGTGCTGGTACTAGATGAATAGACTATTATTTATTATAATTATTTGAATTTTTATTATTATGAACCTGACAAACATCTACCAACATGAATGTTTTCCTATCCAAAGAAGAAAAGAAAAAAAGGATTGGCCATGGACTTGGTTTCATACATAGAAGCTTTTGATTCTGTAGACTAGTCAAATCAGGCAGTCCATTGGGAATGATCTTCTGTAGACTCAAGGGATTGAAGAACTTCCCATAAACATCCTAGTTTGTTAAAAGCATATGTTCAGGGAACTGCTTAGGGGTTTCATTCCTCATGTAATACCTCCATTTGTCCAGAAACTTGCAATCTAGGGACAATAATGGTGATATATATATGTCACTTAATGGATTTTCCCTAGAAGTTGGAACTTGCTTAGGCTATTCCCCATCTCAGTTCTATGCAAAAGGCTTATTCAGGGTATCTGCTCTCTCTCCCAGCCGCCTTTTAAGTAAGGTTCTGCTAAGGAGAGCCGAGGTCCCAAAAAACAGCTCATAAACCCAAAGACACAATAGGAAAGGCAGACAAACAGCTGCTAAAGGTACACTAATCTGCAATGTTCATCATCTGAGACTTCAAACCTCCTGCTGAGATGGCTTACACAGAAGACAGCTAGATGCTCCTTGGGCTGACAATTTGGGAAATCCCAAGTCCTTTAAGATTGTCATAGACATGCACTAACATACAATAAGGACAATTGCACCAATCTGTAGCACACATTGTACCCAAGATTTTAACAGTTAGCCCAAAGGACTTATGAGTCAGGCAGCCAAGTGGCTCACAAGTGTCCTTAGTGTTGAGACTTGCAGACTTAGCTTCTGATGATGGGGGACATGTGTGAACTTGTGAGTTGACTTCATTCAGATACTTATGTGTTGTATCTATGGACATTTTCTTGTTATTACTGCCATATATTTATGGTGTATGGAAGTCTACTGTTGGTAGGCTCAACTACTGTTGCTAAGAAACTCCTTAAGGAATTGTTCATTACTGTTTAGATTACTATTCATTGAAGACAGTGATAGGAGCTGAGATATTTAAATTTTTCACTGCTACGTTGAGGTATTGGCAAGATGATCAAGTAAAAGTAAAAGATGGAGATAATGTAGCCAGTGGTGATGAGTGATTATTTAATGGGTTGATGGTGATGATGGTAATGATGGTTCTGCTAATTGACTTGTGATTCATGTGCATCTCAGGAGGTTGGCTGCTAAAGTTAAGAAGAAATGTGTAATGGAATGCAAGATTAGGCTCCATTTTTCTGAAGTATGAATCAATACTATACATACTACCCACAATCCAATGGAGATACTGAACACTAGAATTCTAAAATAAAAACACAAAATTTGTGCACAAATTAACCTCAAGTGATCTGATATTCTGCCTATGGCTTTCACACACATTAAAAACACTGTGAACAAGAAGCATGAACTTAAACTATATGAGATTCTCATCATCTGCCCTATGTAGTAAATCCTAGGCAGAATTCCATGTGTGCCACATTAAATAGATCTCCAGCTGATATATGAAACTGTGCTGAATTACTAAAAAGCATTAATGAAATGTGTTTAGTCTATTTGCCAACGGGTATCAAAAATCCTGCCCCAGCTGCTTCATTCCCTGTCACAGTCTTTGGCTGGGAGACTGGATCTGCATGAAAGCCCATCAATGAAAGAAAGTACTTCAACCTCACTGGAAGGACCCATTCAGATCTTGTCGACCACCAATATAGCAGGTCATTGCCAAAGTCATCAGATGTGGTCCCATGTATCACATTGAAAAAAAAATTCCTCCACCTTTAGACTTGGATATCAACCCCACCCCATGCAATTAAACTTCAAAGGTTCAACCAAAACTAACCACAATAACACACTCTGACTCACCACTAACAGCTACATACAAACCACCAAAAACCAGAGATGATTTTGAAGCAGAAGTCACACAACTGAATACTAATAAAATATCTAGCAAGGGTAGAAAATATATCATGATTTTCATATTAAGTTTAACCATAACTAATGATATGAAAAACCACTGCTGTAATTCTATTACAAAAACTAATAACCAACATTCAAGATGCCTACATCTTACTAAAAATTACTAAAAAGATAGGAACTTAATTCATCTTCATTTCTTTTGTTAGAGTTTATTTTTGATGCAGTTGCAATAATAATAATAATAGCTAGCATTTACACATGCTTTAAAGTTCACAATGCACTTTACATGATATTATTTGATCGTCACCTCATCCCTCTAAAGTAAGTGCTATTATTGTCCTGATTTTACAGATGAAGAAACTGAGTCTGAGAGAGGCTAAGTGATTTGCACAGAGTCACTTAGCTAATGTGTCTGAGGCAGGATTCAAACTCAGCTCTTCCTTATTCCAAATCCTTTGCACCACCTACCTGCCACAATTGATGTGATTTTAAGTCTTCCAAGAGGACAGAGCAATCAACAAGCAGAAACCTGAGTTCCTGACTCCAAGTCCAACACTATAAGAGCTTGTTCTGTTCAGGAGGCAGAATTGTTGAAGTAGAAATAACAACAACAGTAATCGGCACTTATATTACACTTCAAAGTTTACAAATCACTTTGCATACATTATTTCCTTTGAGCTTTACAACAACCTTGTGTTGTAACTACTACAGGTATTATCTCATTTTTACAGACGAGAAAACTGAGGTTCAGGAGGTTAAGTGACTTGTCTGTAGTCAAAAAACTATTAGTCTGTTTTAACCTAAAATAGGGGAGTATTTTCTAGTTTGGGGCAAGGAAGGAGCAGAGAATGTTATTTTGGGGACAAATGGATGAAACAGAGCACCAGCCATGCGGTGCTTTTCAGGTCATCCTGACTGCAATCCAAACACTACCTCTACTATACCATGTTGCACATAGGACTTGGAGACAGGAGACCTGGGTTTAGATTCCAGCTCTGACACATACTTAGTCATGTGATCTTAGGCAAGTGACTTAAATTCTCTGAATCTCAGGTTCCTCTTCTGCAAAATGAGGATAAGAATATTTATCTACCCACATACTATTGTTCAAAGGAAAATACTTATAAGACTGCATAGTGCCCTATAAATGTGAGCAGCTATTCTTCTGAATGAGGTTGGAGCAGTTCCACAAATGATAATATTTATGGTTGTGTCTAGAGTTCAGGATAAGGGAAAAAACACCCTGCTTCAGAAAAGGGGAAGTACTTTACATTTTTCGACATGCCTTTCCTCTTATAAAGAAAGACTAATGAGAAACTGCTGAGCTACTAATCTATTCCTTAGTGGGGATAAATACAGAGTCAAAGAAATGTCCTAAAAGACAGCAGATGAAACTATATCATGAAAAATAGGTAAAAAAAAAAGTCAATTCATGTTTCTGGTATTTTGCTCATGTGTCCCAGACAACAACTAGGACAGGGTGACTGGGACTTTGCCTTTGTAAAATGAATTTAAACAAAACAAAACAAAAAAACTAATAACCCTTGTAATCAGAACTTTGGTTTAGAGACAAGGCTTAGTGCTTAGCAGGAATCATTAGTCACAATGAGAAGCTACCAGATAGTCCATTCAATGCCAGAGGGCAGTTGTCCCAAAGGGGAGTTCTACATTAGCATAGTTCACCCTGCTCCCCACCCCCCACACACAACCTTTGGTCTTTCCCCAGTCTGTGTTTCATCCTGATTGCCCCAAACACCAAAATTGATAGTTATAGCTCTTCTGGATCCTATCTACTACATAGTCATTGAACTGAGTGCACTGAGGATCAGGAAAAATAACATGCAACAAAAATTAGTTTGACAAGGAAACAGATTTTTCAGTGGTTACAGAACCATTGAATGTTATTGTGCAATGACCAAACAAGTTATGTCCATTATTAGGATAGGCAAAGTTGTTACATCAATCTACTTTTCTGCCAACTTATTTATTTCTGAGGCTAATTCAGTGTCCCAGCTACAAGTTAAACCATGTTCTGTTCAAAGTCCTCTCCCAAACACTGAAACAGAAAACCAAGAAGAGCCATGGATATAGTGCATGCTAGTAGGCATTCTCTTTAGCCAGGACATATAGCATATTGATTCTCTTAAATTAGACATTAACCAGTCATGTATTGTATACATCCTATCAGCACTATATCTTAAAATGAAGAAAGGTGTGTATTTTCAGTATAACTCAAGCTGATGTTAAAATGATCCCAGTGCCACACTTTAATGTAGACAAATAAATTTAAAACTTAGGCCAAAATTAAAATATAGCAATTATTTAGTTAAATTTAACAAACATTTATTAAATGACTAATCGGTGTCAGGCACTGTGCAAAATGCTGGGAATACAAAGACAAAAACAAAATGGTTCCTGCCCTCAGGGAGCTTATTTTCTACCAGTGGAAAAGCAACATGAACAAAGAAAAGTAAACACAAAATGGATACCAAAAATAGTTTGGGAATTGGGGGTGGGGAGGGGAAGAACCTTCACAACTGGAAGAGTCAGGAAAGGTCTTTTGTAGGAAGTAATACTTGAGCTAAGCTTTGACAGGAGCTAGAGGTCTCAAGGGTCAGAGATGAGGAGGGAGAATGGTCCAGGTAAGGGGGACAGCCTGTGCAAAGGCACAACAGTTTCCTACCTAAAATTATGATAGCAATAAAAGTATTTTGTATTTTAAACATTTTGCATCTGGGGAACTTGAAGATAAGGATGTGAACAGTGACTAAAAATGAATTATTGCTGCATAAATCTAATATTTCAATTGTAGGGAGTTGAAAGCATCTTTTTTTGGGGGGGGGTGACCCAAGTTATTTCAATGAGAAACTCAGACATTTTCCCCTGGCTCTTCAAATCAATCAGCCAATTACTGTACTTTCCTCTTCACATAAATAACATTTTAATAATTCAATTATATACATGTATATGTATAATATATTATATATGTATAGGTTATATTATATATTATGTTTATTATATATGTATATATGTGTATGTGTATATATATTTCTTTTAAACCACCCAGGCATTTCTCCTCTACTATTTTACCTCTACAAATGTCTTACTCTGTTGACTAATGAGGTTATGATGGGGATTTTGAGTTCTTAAAACCCTCTTTGCTGAATACAAGCTTTGCCAGATTCTACTAACCCAGAGAAGCATTAGGCTGTCAAATGTCAGGAGATCAGTGCCAAGAAACATCACCAGAAGGTGGGCAATCCAAGTAATGGACTTTTTTTTTTTGGTCACAGAGACCATGAAAAAAGATGAAAATACGAAACAACCCTCAGTCCCATATGGCCCCTACTGTGACTTCCACTTCTACGTGGACAGTGGCAGTGGCTATAAAGAGAAGGAATGGGCAAAGAGTGCTGCTAGCAACAACAACAGCAATTTGTCAAGCATAACAGTTTTTGGACTCTCTAACAAATATTCATTTAACTGAAATCCTTAATAGGATTCATCTTTTTCTGCTTTGCTTAAGAGAATTGATCTAGGAACAATGGAACAATAGGAACAAACCTAAAAACTGGAAAATTTAGGTTTGATGTAAAGAAATACTTTCTAACAATTAGGGCTCTCTGAAAGTGGAATGGGCTGCCTCCATAGGTTCTCCATTATTAGGTTTTCAAGGGAGAATGACCACTTCATGGACATTGTAGTAAAGGCTATTTCTCTTCAGGTGTGGGTTGGATTAGATTTTCCAAGATTCTCTGATTGTGAATTTAAGATCTTTGTCCAATGACTAACCATTTGATATACTACTGGGCAACTGAATTATATCCATATTGATAATTTCACAGCAAATGAAACCCTAGTCACAAAGCTATAGTAGCTAACTGGAAGAATTGTTCAGGGGTTTTCCTTAACCCCCAAAATAAAGAAGCTGAAAAATTTGGTTTTGCTAAGCACTCAAAGGTAATAAGGAACAAAAATTTAAGGTACATTTCATCATCTTGCTTTGCAGTGCTCACCTTGAGCACTACTGCCATGAAGATAATTGTAGTTTCCATGCCAACATCTGTTAGAAGATGAAGAAACATAGAAAATCCATGAAGTCTATTAAGAACATGACAAGATCCTTCAGCCTCAGTCAACATCTGCCTTGATACTCAGTAGTTTCACTGGAAAGGTAGGCAGAGGAAAAAAACAGCAAAAACTATGGAAGTGGTTGGAAATCATCAAAGAGGATTTGCTGCCCTTAGTATTTTAATGGTTCTGGATAATTAGTGGAGTATAAGGGCCTCATCCTGAAAAATTCCTCAAAAATCAAAAAAGCATAGATTTTGAGAGGCTACTCAATGGAGAACCAAAATCCTTCACACCATAGCTGCTGCTCCCATTCTCAATCCTTTATATGATGACCTTTTATCCATTCTAGGGAAGAGATCCTGGAATGCAGAAGAAGGAAAGAAAGGAAAGAAGAAACATAAGAAAAGGTAAAATAAGAGGAGGAGAAGAAAGGACAATGTCTTACTGAGGGCATGAAAGAAGACAAATTGGTTCTAGCACTGAAGGTACATGGGTCATATTTTGGAGCCAAAGCCATAAGATGGATTTTATAACACAGGTCCCTAACCAGCTCGGTGAGGTCCTACTCCCTCTGAGCTCCTAAGGCCTGCCCAGATGTGGAATCTCTCAGGGAGCTGTTAGGGTGGATAGGTCCTAGAGATTTGAAAAGCCAGGTCTTCCTTTTGGATAAGTGATAATGAGGGTTGGTTCTTTGGGTAGGGAAGGAGAAAGGATTAAAATAGGCCTGATTTGGGTAAAAGGACCTGGATTCAAATTCTAGTTCTGTTATCTTTTATTTGTGTGATTTGGGGCAAAATAACTTCTCTTCTCTTGGCCTCAATGTCCTCATCTGTAAAATGAGGATATAATCTTTAAGATCCCTTAAGTGTTAGATTCTATGATCCCTCAGACTTTATGCTACTTATATTGTAAAATATGGTTTGTGATTAAAAAAGAAAGGAGGGGGAAGGGTTTGTAGAATATTCAAAAGCCAACACCTGTACATCAGATACTTTTTGTGGTGAGCACTTAGCAAGAAAATGAAAAATGGTATTGGCCTTGTAGTAACCAACAGGAAGTGACTGGTTACTGATATGAGAATAATTTTGTAATCAAACTTCTCTGTCTATAATCATTGATTGGTCAGAACAGAGATCAAAATAAGAAACAAATTAGGGGGGAAAAGATAAAGATGAGGGGAAGCAGAGTTTAACCTGAAGTATCTAAATAAGCTGTTGAGTAAAAAAAAAATTAGAAATGGACAAAAGTAAAGGCAATATAAATATCACCAAATCATAATTTTAATTGACACAAAACAATTGTCACAAAAAAGAAGCAGAAAGGACCCAGGACCTGTTTCAGCCAGTAAATGCTTGATCTCCTTATTAAATTAAATTAGCAGAGAAACATGGCAGCCCCAGGCAACAATTACTGAGAGTGCAGATATTTTCAAAACATTATGGAGGAAAAAGATGGAAGATTAAGTACAGAACCACCTCACAAATCAAAGAACAATGAAAAGCAGATGAGGGGGAAACAAGCCTGCAAAGAACTTGGCATGAGACCTAGTTAAACTAGATTATCCTAAGAGAATTTGTAGAAGGACCACAAGTAGATATGAAATGAAATAGACCTACTAGGGTTTCTCTTGAGGGATGATAGCTCAAACCATTGCATTTGGATTTGAAAACCTGATTATCAAATGTACTATTTGAGGAAATGGCAATTACAACTAAGAAGATAAATCAGTTTGAATAATCTAAAACAAGTACACACAGAAGGAATCTGTGCTGGAGATAATCAATCATCTAGCATTATTAAGAACATATTATGTTCCAAGCCCTTACTAAGCACTGGGAACACAAAGAAAGGTTAAAACAGCCCCTGCTCTCAAGGAGTTCACAGTCTAATGGGAGAGACAACATGCAAAAAACTATTTACAAGCAAGATATATACAGGATTATTTGAGGATGGGGGTGGGTAGGTGGTGCAGTGGATAGAGTACTGTGCCAGGAGTCAGGAAGATTCATCTTTGTGAGTTCCAATCCGGTGCCAGACATTTACTAGTTGTGTGACTCTGGGCAAGTCTCTTAACCTTGTTTGCCTCACTTTCCTCATCTATTAAATGAGCTGGAGGAAAAAATGTCAAACCACTCCAGTATCTGTGCCAAGAAAATTCGAATGGGATCATGAAAAGTTATACAGGACTGAAAAGCAACTGAACAAAACAACACTCTCAAACGGAAGGAATTAAAATTAAGGAAGATTGGGAAAGGCTTCTTGCAGAAGGTGGGACTATTGTTGAGACTTGAAAGAAGCCAAGGAAGTGAGGAGGCAGAGAGGACAGCCGATGATAACACCGGGAATCAGGAGATGGAGTACAGTATTGGAAGAACAATAAGGATGCAAACGCCACTGGACTGTAGAATGCCTGGAGGGGAGTAAGGTTTAAAAGACTAGAGAGGTAGGAAGGGAAAAAAGGTGATGAAGTGCTTTCAAAGTCAAATATTTGATCCTGGAGTCAGTAGGGAGTCATTGGAATTTATTGAATAGGGAAATGATGTGATCAGACTTGCACTTTAGGAAGATTGATTTGACAGCTAAATGTAGAATGGATTGGAATGAGGAGAGACTTGAGGCAGGGAAACCAACCAGGAGGCTATTGCAATGGTCCAGGAGTGAGGTAAGGAGGGTCTGTACCAGAGTGGTTACAGTGTGAGAGGAGAGAGATTTTATGAAAGTAAAAACAATAGGACTTGAAATCTGATTGAATATGAGGTAGGGTAGAGAATGAGGAATCAAGGATGATGCCAGGGTGACTAAGAGAATGCTGGTCCAATATTTTCTTACAAATGACTCAGCATTAACACCTTACTCAGAGGTG
Source organism: Vombatus ursinus (assembly GCF_900497805.2). Lineage (NCBI taxonomy): Eukaryota > Metazoa > Chordata > Mammalia > Diprotodontia > Vombatidae > Vombatus > Vombatus ursinus. The sequence goes on from NW_020953936.1 coordinate 8,258,454, forward strand.
TCATTGGGGGTAGGAGGTCAACCCTGGGTTTTTAAAGGCCTTGATTTATTGTTTTGTTGGTTACCTAGACTTAAGAAAGTGACAGAGAAAATGTTAATGATGTAGATTAAACTTAAAAGTGTGTCCAGCACACTTCTTTTTCCCCAAAGAGCCATTTGTTAAACATTTACCAGCAAACCCTTTGGCAGCCTGATGAAGCCTATGAATCTCTTTACAGAATATTATTTTTAAAAGCATAAAATAAAACAAAAAAGGATTATAAAGGAAAGCAATTATATTGAAATGCAATTATCACAACATTTTTTTAAAGTTCATGGGCCCTAGGTAAAGAACCTCTGCTCTACTAAGTTGTGGTAGGCTCAAGAGCTGTAGCAGTAGAGGGAGACCAGTAGAGCTAAATCACAAATTTTTGAAGTAGGGAGATATTTGCATATTTCAATGATGTCACTATGATGGAAAATGAGGATATATCAATATATTTTTCCTTTCAAAAATTGTTATTTTATTTTTAATTTATGAAATAAAATAAACATTTCTATAACATAGTATAATTTTTTTAAAAAGATGATTGCACATGAAACTACAAATCTATTATATAAAACTTGCTATTCCTTTTAAATACATGATGAAGTTATACTATAACTTTCCTTTTTTTCTTCCCTCTGCCTCTCCCACCCTAGAGATGGCTACCATTAGAATAAGTATTATATGTGTGTGTGTGTGTGTGTGTGTGTGTGTATGCAAAGTCATTCTATACATACTTCTATTTAACTATTTTTCTTTGTTTGGATGCAGATAGTGGCTTCTTTTCTTTGTAGTTAATTTGGGTATTTATAATTATAGATCAACAAATTAATGATATTTAAATGATATGCTACATTGACTGACAATTACAAAGTGCTTTAAGGTTGGCCAAACATTTCACATATATTATCTCTTCTGAGCCTTATAGCAGCCACAAGACCAGGTACTGCAACTAGGTGGTGTGGTGGATAGAGCACTCAGCCCTGACTCAGGAAGATCCAAGTTCAAATTCAGATTCAGACACTTACTAGTTATGTGACCCTGGGCAAGTCATTTGATCTTTAATTGTCTCAATTTCCTCAAATTCGGAAAATAATAGCACCCACCTCTCAAGGTCATTGTGGAGTAATATTTGTAAAGCATTTTGCACAGTGCCTGGCACATAGTAGGTACTATATCAATGTTATGATTATTTTTGTCTCAATTTTAAAGATAAAGAAAGTAACTCTTAGAAGATGTTAAGTGACTTGCCTATAGTCAAAAAGGAAGCATCATGGGAAAGATTTGAACCCAGGTTTTCCTGACTCCTAGGCCAGTTCAATACATACTACTTCTATAAATCATTTTCAGGCCATGAAAAGACACAAAATAAAAATTTGTTTTGCAAATGACTCTTTTATCCCTACATGTAAAAAACTCATGAAATATATATTGATGACTATTCTGCTAAGTTTAGGCTTTTTTGTTTCCCTTTTTCTCTACTGAGCTGTAGAACACTTATTTAAATTGAGTATAATTTCAGAAAGTCATAATGGCTTTCCCCAGCTGTCAGATAAAGTAAGGCCTTTGAAAAGAAAAGAAAGAAAACCCACATCTGGCAGCTCAACCAGATGATAAAGGGGCCTTCATTTCTAGGGTCAGCTTTGACTTCTTAGAAAATACAATAAAAAACACTGCAGACAGAGTGCCTCACCTTGGATTTTTTGCAAGTTCTCACAAAGGCTAGACAGCAAAGGTTTATCTTATATTTAAAAATTAATGCCAACTACTAAAAACAATTACAATGACTTATTTTGCTTACTTCTTGAAATTAACCAGCCTCATGTAATTTTCTAATCAAGTATGATTAACTCTTACACAAGGAACTTAACCAATATCTGTTCTGAGTTTTTTTTTCTTTTAAAAGAAATAGGGAATAGGAGTAGCTAAGAACTATTACACAATTTTGCTGTTTTAAAAAAATTAGGGGGCCCTAGTGTGGCCTCAATTCTCAACATATTTTATAGGAGCAGGGAATAAAGCAATCAGTCTTCTGTTCAACTATGGCTCTTAGAATAATGGAAGAGAGGGAAGCTTTACAGAGGAAATTATAGTTTTTGAAGTTTTCTCCAGGTCCTATTTCATTCTGCTAAAAAAACATGGAGAGAAGTATGTGAATAAAGGGGGAAGGAAAGGCAAAACCTTAATCATGCTTCATGTCAACTTGAAAACTTTCAAAGAAGACATGAACCTTTAAAAAGTTAATATTCTGCCCAGGAAGTTAGATGGCACAGTCTATATGAGGGTTGAATATGAAGTCAGCAAGACCTGAATTCAAATCTTGTTTCAGACTCTTAGTAGCTTTGCGACCTTGTTCAAGTCACTAAATCTCTGCCAGTTTCATTTTATCTATCTGTAAAATGGAGATAATAATAGCAACTACCCCACAGGGTAGTTGTGAGGAGCAAATGAAATAGCATATGTAAAGCGCTTTACAAACTTAAAAACACCATAGAAATCTATTATTATTACTACTACTAATAATAATGAAAATGGTCTTTCCCCCCTAACCCAAAGGTTATACCTTGTTTTTCCTTTCCTTTTCCTTTCCCTCATCCTATTAATTCATCTATTCTTCATCCATTAGATTGTGAATTCCTCGAGGGAGAGGACTGACTTTTGCCTTTTTCTTTATCCCCAGTGCTTAGCACAGTGCCTACCTACAGGGGTAGGGAACCTGTGACCTCGAGGCCATGTTTGACCCCTCAGCACCAAGAAAGGCCACACGTGGCAGAGACCACAGGTTCCCTAACCCTGCTAGCACATAGTAGACAATAAATAAATGCTTATTGACTGCCTGACCAACACCTCCCTCCCCAAATGCTAGTCAGAAAATGTTGAAAATTTAAAAAGTGGTTGGCACACGGTATAACAATGTTGACTATATTTCCCTAACACTTAGCTAGGTAGCAATGGAAAGTTTGATCTCTTACGAAAAAAACAAACTAACAAAAAAACAACAACAACAACCAAGGAGCCTAAATGTAAAAATAGAGTATAGGAGAAAATAATGAAAATTAAGCAAGTTAAGGGTATAAGGTATATTCTTTACATATGCATGACCAGTAATATATCCATCTATTGAATTTTTAAAATATGATTTTACTCTGAAACCAGTATAACATAATTATTCTACTACATTGCCAAAAAACCAAGCCATAGAAAACAGTTAAAATACGGCACATCATTATATGGTATTAGAATAATATTTCTTCCTTTTCCCTACCACTGAATGAGGCAAATACATGGAATGGCTGTTTGCTTCTTAAATAACATGGGTCACTAACGATGTTCACCATCATTATGAAGGCAGGCTTTCTATTCTGTCTTATTTCAAAGCAAAAGAGACCTGACTGTCACAACCCTAGTAAAATTAAATTTTATAAAACATCAATCTCTTGTGTCAGATCTATATCAATTACAATTTTTTAAGGAAATAGATTCAAGAGAACACATCTGAATTCGACTTAGCTAAAAAATATTTCTTAATTGGAATTAGCTTCTGTGATAGTCGTATTCGACATTGATGTAATATTTGTTTTGTACTTTTACTCCTACATGTCAACAGTTGAAATGCATTAGTCATAGAAAACATCATTTCTGCAGATCTCTAAAATTAAATTTCCACAGTTTGGAAATGACAAAGTATCATAAACTCTCTAGGATTTTATTACTTTATATAGCTTCCAATCCTTTGATAATTTGTCAGGAATATTTAAATATCACAAGTGATACTCACATGCAAAAACTCTATACCTGTTCTGCCATGATCTATGACTTAGCTGAATTCTAATACGCTTTGATTCCTCCCTCTCCCAACTTGGGACACTCTCAAAACCTTCTTTTTTTTTGTCAGTTTAAAATTGTTTAAATTAAGAACTTAACAAATATCAAACATTAAAATTTCCATATATAAAGAAATGATTATCACATATGAAAGTATGAATTTCTATCACATACAGTTTGTTTTTTAAAAGTATATATTAAATTTTACTCTGTAGTACCCACACTACCATTCTTGTCTGACTTACCTTCTATATTTCCTTCATTTTGTGTATTTTTAGAAATGTTTCACTGGCACTCTCTTCTTTCTTTCTCTTCTCTCTTCTCCTCCTTCTTCTCTTCTTCTTTCTCCTCCTCCTCTTTCTTTTCCTCCTCTTCTTATTCAAAGCATCATTATCACTGCCACATGCTGATTGTGTGACCCTGGGCAAGGTGACTTAATCTCTCTTTGCTCTAGGTGACTCTCTAAGACTATATGGTTTGCAGAGATGTCAACCTACGCTGGTAGAGGGAGTTTCTTCAGCTGCAAGTTCTCTGATGAAATCCCAGATCCAGTCTCTGTTCCCATCTATTATCTCTACCCTTCATTCCTCTCCCAGGGAAATCTCCAAGTTAGTTTTCAAATTAGTTTTAGTCATATTTATACGCATACATTCACATTCCCTTCCAGTCTCCTTCCTTCTCTGTGAAAACACTACCATTCAATTTTACTCCCTCCTGTCCTTGCCAAAATGGGGCAATGTAATCATGTTTGTGATATTTGGCCTCTGTCAGTGACATTGCTCAGACTCAGTTCACCTCTCTGGGCGTCTCTGTACAAAGAGAAATTTGGACTATAGCTATCCCTTCCATGTCACGGGGGTTAGGGGTGTGTACCCCCACAATTTGGAAAATCTTTATGAAATTTTTTGGCCCTCCCTTTGTACCAGAGAAGAAGTCTGAATTTTTTTTTCTTTTATGGAGTTTTTACAGTACCTTATTGTAAAATTTGGCTTAGGTATTTGGTCATAGGCTATATGCAGGTCAATGTTATGTAAAAATACTGCGGCTTCTGCAACACTCCCCCAAAATTCCCATTTACAGTTATTTCTTATGCTAACCCCCGATATATTGAAACTGTGATGGGGAAACTAGAGATGTGGAAGGGATATGTGTATGTGACCTCTCTGGTTCTAACTGTATTCCCATTACTCAAAGCTAATACTTCTCTATGATATTCTCCATTCTGCCCTGAAAGCCCATTACTTCACTGAGGAAGGGGTGGTATGGTGACACAGAACAGAAGGGTACTCTATTCTCAGAATATATAGTAGGTAGGGATAGAGAAGATGGAGTGGAAATGGTTGTTAAACATCTCTCTCTGGCACAGGCCAACACAGCAACACAATGGTATATTCAGAAAGCAACACCTACCGTTGCCCAACAGGCTAAGATTTCTACCAGCGTCCCAGTGGTTACTCCAACCAAAAGCCATTACTTTAGAATGAAGGCATGTCTCCTCTGACACTGCCATGACCCTGGGCCCTCATCACCTCATACCTTCTGATTTTGGTCTTCCTGCCTCAAGTTTCTTTCTACTCCAGTGCATCCTCTACTCAGCTAACAAATGGATCTTCCTGCAGTGTGCGTCTGATCATTCCCCATCCCCACCCCTATTTGATTAACTCCAGTGACTCTCTGTTGCCTCCAAGATCAATTATAAAACCCTTTGTTTGACTTTTAAGATCCTTCATAACCTGGCCCTTTCCTACCTTTCCAATCTCCTTACACCTTAGTTCCTTCCAGGTACCCTGCCCTCCAGTGACACTGGCCTCCTTGCTATTTCTTGAACAGGGCACTTCATCTGGGTGTTTCCACTGGCTGTCCACCATGGCTTGAATTCTCTTCCTCTTCATTTCTGACTTCCTTCAGGTCCTAGATATAAGCTCACCTTATACAAGTACCCTTTCCAATCCTCCTTAATACTGGTACCTTCCCTCCAATATTATCTCCAACTTATCTTTTATTGTCTTTTGCTTGTAAGTTATCATTTGCATGTTGTCTCCATAAGATTATGAGTTCCTTGATGTCAGAGACTGTCTCTGACTTTCTTTGCCTCACCAGGACTTAGCACAGTGTTGAGTATATAGTAGGCTCTTAATAAATGTTTGTTGACTTGACTTAATATGGAATTAATTCCAGTTAGCAGTGACTTAAGGTAATGATTGATTTTCTAACAATTTCAATGGCATAAGTTCATAATCTAAAACAGATTTTCTCTAAATTATCTAAAGATTTAATTCAAACATACCTGCAGAAACCTGGGCAAAAGCCGATCTGATTCAATTCCCACATATATGTGCACCAGCTCCAACAGAGAAAGGGACTGGCAAAGGCGCATCACAAGTCCAATAGCATAGAAAGTATCTACCATAGAATCTGTCACCAGAATGAAAAACATAGTTACTAAAAATTATAGAAAAACATAAAACTGGACACTAAAACACAAATCTATGAAATTTTTCAGAAAGTATTTTTACTGGCTATTTGTCAAGTAAGACTGACGCCCCAAGGTCTTATTATTGAAGAGAGGTATTCCTGAGATCTTGAATTACAAGTTCCAACAGACCCTCTGCAGATAGTTTTTTACACATTGCAATAGGAGGCAGCTAGATGGGAGAGTAAATAGAGCACTAGGCCTCTAATCAAGTAAGGCCTGAGTTCAAATCCTGCCTCAGACGCTTATTAGTTATGTGACCTGGGCAAGTCACTTAACCCCTGTGTGCCTCAGTTTCTTCATCAATAAAGAAGGGATAATAAAAGCATCTACCTCCTAGGGTTGTTGTAAGGATAAAATGAGATAATATTTGTAAAGCATTATGCCGACCTTAAAGTGCCACATAAACACTAACTATAGCGTTATTATAAATATTAACAATCATCATCTTTATCATAACGTTAAATTACTATTATCATTTTACAGGGATGGAGAATATTTCAGAATTAAAACTCTTCATATTCAATAGTCTTCACATTCAAAATTTTTAAACATCTTAAGAATCTGTGAAGAAAAAATGACTAGAGAGCTTTGTGCACTTAGCGTGTCTTATTCTTCATTTTTACATGCTGTAAAAAATAATTCTCATTTCTCTGAAGTATAGAAAGCATTTACCCCTTGACAACTCTCTAAAGGGGCAGGATAAGTATATTTATACACATTTTAAAGATGAAGAAACTGACTCAGAGACATCCTTTATCACTCACTAGGGTTCTCCTTGTTACTGTTGTTGTTTTGGCAGAAATGTGCATTATAAATGCTTGTTTATAGATAACTATACAACCCCAACATTATCATGGCATTGTGAACTATGCCAGTATTTACCATGTGGAGCCCAAAATGAAGCTAAACTATTGTAGTCATTAAATTATCCATTTTTAAAGACCTGAAATGCTGCCAAAAACTAGTGTTTTTGCTTTTTAGGAAAGCCTATTTGTTAACATTAATGATTGAAGTGTGTTCATGTAATTAGTCATCATAGTACATCACCTACAAATAATGAATCGTTTTTCCAGTGAGAATTTGCTACTAAGGACCAAACCAAGGCCTTAAGAGTGGACAGTAAGTCTTTCAGAATCTGAGGGTATCAATGGCACTGCTTCTGGTTGCTTGACATATTTATGCATAATTTTAGGAAATAAATTAGATCTAAAAGATCTGACTAGTTAATGATGTACTTGGGCATGCATAATTAATAATACCGAGTTAGAACTGAGTTCTCCAAAAGAGATAGGAAGTCAGCCACAAATCCAAAATTGTATACGTATATAGTTAGCTCTCATTTTAATTTAGTTTCAAGCCCAAAAAAGAATGGTAAGATGTTGGATGTAGTAGAAAGAACTTGAAAGAAGGATGCTTGTGTTCTAGTACTATCTGTGCCATGGGCTATGTGGACAAATCACTTAAACTCTCTGAACATCACTTCCTTCATCTGTAAAATAGGGATACTATGACCTCTTGGGTTATAGCAGAGGTTCCCAAACTTATTTAGCCTACTGTCCCCTTTTTAAAAAAAATTACTTAGCACCCTCCTGTAAAATCTACTTTCTTTAACCCTTTAATGGTTTTTAAAAAAAATTTGCATCATTTCAAATATATATATATAATTTTTAAAATGATACATCTTAAATTTAATAATCTGTTGTAAATTTGAGGATTTTTTCTCTGCATTGAAATTTTGTTGATGCAATATTGTGTTATATAACCATACAGTATTGTATTATAAACAAGTCATTACATGCACATATTCTTGCCTATTCATTCTGGACTTCCTGACAATGCATGATATGCTTGCCTGCTAACACATGCTTGTTAAGACCTGTCAGCAGATTTGACCACTGATTGATTATAACTTGCATTTTGTGTATTTATTTGGAAAATAATGTGATCATTATGACTTAACTCTGTTACACAACAGATGAAACATGTATGAATGGTTTTTCAAAATTTTCTTATCTTTTTTCCTTATGCTTCTACTGTCCCCTTATTTTTATTCAACACACCCCCCCAATTGCACTGAGGCTACTACCACCCTCCCTGGATCATTCCAGCACCCCCAAGGGGATGGTATCACCCATGTTGGGAACCTCTGATGATACACTAGATTGGAATCAGAAAGATCTGAGTTCAAATCTTACCTTAGACACTTAGTTGTATGACTCTGGACAAGTCAGTTAACCTCTGTTAGGCTCAGATTCCTCATCAAAAAATGGGAATAATAACATCACTGAACTCACAGGATTTTTGTGAGGATCAACTGAGATAATATATATGTGTATATATATACATATATATATGTATATATAGTGCCTTGTAAACCTTAAAATGCTATGTAAAGTATTAAATGAGAGTATACAAAAAGCACTTTGTAAATGTAATGTAAATGTGAGTTATGATTATAAAATGTTAACTTCTCTAGGCCTAAGATTCTTCATTTGTACAATGAAAATTTAAATGATTACTCCCTTCTCCTCTTCCCCCAAGGGGAAACCAGATAATTTCTAAGGTTCCCTTTAATTCTGTCAATGAAAGGGCTGTTGGGCAGAGGGCCCAATATGCAGTTTTAATAATAATAGCTACCATTTATGTAGACTTCCCTATGTGCCTGGCACTGTGTCATGCACTTTATAATTACCATGTTATTTGATCTCACCAAACCCTGGAAGGTAAGTGCTATTATTATTATTCTCATTTTACAGTTGAGGTAAACAGAGGCTGAGCAGCCTGACCAGAGTCACACAGCCTAGTGCATGTCTGAGTTAGGATTTGAGCCAGATCTTTCTGACTCCAGCTCCATCACTCCATCAATGGCACCACCTAGGTGTCTTGATTTTATGCTGGCAGATTTCCTGATCAAGAGGTAGACACATAAAACAGTTGAATTTGATGGACATTAAGGGCAAAATAAAAAAGTTTGACTTTTGAGGAAAAGTGTAGTAATTGACAATATGCTTGTGAGAGACATTTAAGGTTAAAAGGTGAGGAGCACAGAAATGAAAAATGTGTGATATGAATATGTGAAAAGGGTAAACATTAAAAAAAATAATCTGAGGCTCTTACCTTTCCCAAATGAAAAAAATCTGACTGTCATATTTGTAAATATCCATGAGTGTCCACAGAACTGGATTAAATAATAAATGAAAAGGTAGGTATTCATCCTATACCTGTGAACACAGAGAAGCTTAATTAAAATTTTTATTTGGAAAAATTCCCAAAAGATGGAGGAAAAAGCATAAGAGTGTTACCCTTTCAGATTTGAGTGGATCACTTTGTACCTTGTAAAGGAGCTAAAACTTTTGAGTAGGCTCTTTCTCACCATTCAAAAGATACAAGACTTTGAGTAGCCCATTTTCATGTGAAAAGACCAATAAAGCAGTTGAACTACAAGTAGCAATAATAAATTTAAGCCCTGGGTATAGACTGACTCTGTAACTTTTTCCCATTCACTTATTTGCATAGACTAAGAGGAGAGGCTTAAAGTTTTAAAAAACTGGGTAATCTTGAACTCCAGACTAGGTTTGGTGATTTGAAGTTTATCATCATTGCCTGGTTTTAGCCTAGTCTGCAGTGATGAAGATCTGGGAAATGTACTAACAAATCACCATGAGTTAGGAATAGGTCATTCACTAGGGCGCTCAGAAGGGTTATTGAATGAAGGTTAAACCTAAAGGGCATTGTGTTAATGGGATTTCTTAGGCCTCTAGCTTCTTGCCTGGGAGATGAGAAGTCTTAGAACTAAAGTACCAAGGTAGCAGAAATTTATCCTTGTTCTTTCTGAAAGAATAAAGCAATAGTCCAATCAAGGATAATAGCTGAGGCCAGAGGAAGAAGAGGCTTATGAATAGCAATAGAAAGCCAACCAGGGCTCTAGGAAGGTTGCTTCATTTTCCTTGTGGGGACCAGAAAGTCAAAATGCTTATTATGTCTTTATAAACAATGTTAACCACAGGCCTAAATGAGTCTGAGTGTACTAACTGGGAAAAGAGAGCAATTGAGGGGAAAATATCCCCAGGGAAGAGAAAGATGGGAGCTAGCATGTAGGTGTTTTGCTAGAGTTAAGATTCTGACTGGGGGCTCAGAGCTAAGAAAAGAAAAAGAAAAAGAAAAGAAAAGAAAAGAACAGGTCCTTTGATATAACTTTCATTTACATCAGGAATTCTATATGATGAAAAGGTAAACTTTTTAAAAAAATTATATGAGAATCTTACTTTTTTCCAAATAAAAAAAAATCTGTGAGTATTGATAGAACTACATTATATAATAGATGAAAAGGTAGGTATCCTATAGTAGTGGTCAGTAGTAGAGTGAAGAAAGGGCAAATAGTAGTGGTTGAACCCTGCTTGCCCTATTCCATAAATACTACAAAATAATTGTCCTAGAGGGATCATATTTGTTTTTGCCTCTCAAAAGAAGACCATTCATTTGAAAAATAATCCTGAATCCACCTTTCACTTTGTTACTCCAAATTTCACACCAATTTTTGAAGGGATTCATAACAGGTAGTACTATTATGTTGTTGATATTGTTGTTCTTCTATTACTATTGTTGTTGTTGGCAATATGCATTCTTCATTCATTTCCTTTTTTTTCTAAGGGGGTTATGAGATTAGTCTCTTTTTGAGCCACCATAGATCTCCTGAAGTAAGCTGTAGTATGGGACAATGAAAATAGCAATGGATCTGGAGTCAGATGACCTGGGTTTCAATGCTGACTCTGCTGCATACAACTTGTATTATTTTGGATAAGTCATTTATGCTCTCTGGGCCTCAGTTTTTCATCTGTAGAATGAAAGAATTGAACTAGATGATGTCTAAGTGCCTTCTAGTTCTAATTCTATGAGCCTCTGCTTTTGCTGTTATGGTTAATGGTAGTAGTGGCAGGAGTCATAATTCTTGACAACCTGCTAACAGCTTGGGTTTGTTTAAACGCAAATATTCTAAGAACATTGCGACATTATTTCATAATCCTTGATAAATGTCTACTCTTCAGTTCACTGAGAATTTAGTAAAACAAAAACATTTTCTAAAGTTGTTACAACTAAACAGGGACATTAATACTTTAGAAAAGTCATGCTATGAAGACCGGGCAAATAAATACCTGTTGGAACCATTCCTAGACTGGTAAGTATTGAGTTACATAAATAATTGCCTGGTTTATGGTTATGATATGAAGACATGGAAGAAAATGCATACATATACTCTCAGACACAGTTGAGTGTTGTTAGATTTGTTGAATTACTTCTTTTCCTCTTTTAAAATGTTTTTTTTTCTTTTACAATGGATTGCAGGGTAAAGGGATATATTCAGAAACAGATGTAGGGTAAAAAACAAAAGGTATTAATAATTTTAAAAAAAAGATAAATTGAATAAAGTCCCTAGATCTGCTCTTCGCTACCTGTGTGACCTTAGGTAAGTCATTGAATCTTGTTTTAACTATAGAGGGTGAGCCTAGAAGGCTTCTAAAGTCCCTTTCAGTTCTGAATCTATGATCCTAAGAACTATTGATTACACATGGAAATAAAAAGGAGTTGTAATTAAGAACATCTTTAAACAGTAGGAAACACAATAATCATACATACACACACATATATATGTCCCCCTAATATATACATATACACATAAACTACACACACACACATATGCATACATGGCTTTGGAATGTACTACATTTTTATTTTTCTTTTTAGTGTATTTACTCTCCGGCAACAGTGGAGGGAGTTTTGATAAGACTGATATGAAAACAATTTTTCATTTATTAGTCATATATGAACTGAGCAAGGTAGAAATCTCTCCCTCCTTTCCTCCAAAACTCTAAAACACAAGCAAAACACAACCTGGAAATCAAGGTGTGCCAAAGAGACAGCATAGTACAGTGAAAACTACCTGGATTTGGAATCAAATGACCTAGGTTTGAATCACAGCTCTGCCCTTTACTTCCTGTATGACTTTGGAAATCGTATCATCCTATTATCCCTTTATGGGACTCAGTTTCCCCATGTGTAAAATGGGAGGGTTGGAGTAAATGGCCTCCATGGTCCCTTCCAGCTCTAAATCCATGATACTATGAGAAATATGGTAATCAAGAATAGGCTATGGGGTAAAAATAATTAAGACATTTATTATAAGAGTACAAAGGAAAATGGTGTGGTAGCAGTTATTGGGTGACAGTGTAAACTGGCAGCTGTTATCCTGGACGACCCAACCAGGACTCCAGGACTCCAGGATTCCAGGACTCCAGGACTCCAGGACAACAAGGGCTCTATAGGAAACTTAGCTTCAGATAAGTTCAGATCTGGATAACAAGGGGCTTGCTTGTGCCCAACCTTCGCTGACTCCCTACAAATGACACAGTGACTAAGCCTAAAGACCATTATTTCTGAAAAATCTCACACTCTCTGCTTAACCCTAGCAACAGTTTATTTTGTCAGAAGTATTAACTCCTCCTCATTCCCCCCTTCCCTCTCCCCCATTCCCAGGACCACTACTTCCTCTAGCTTTCTTGGCCTAAAAGTGCAGAAAGGCTGGAGAAAGCCCAACCTGGAGGATAATGAGAGACGGCGGGTTGTCAAGGGGTATGGATGATAGGTTTTGGAACTGTCAAGAGGCAGGAAGCCTCTTGGCAACTTACCCTGATCCAAGATGCCAGTTAAAAGTCTGTGCTCTAAGCCTGTTTTGGTCTGCTTCAACTCATTCTTAGATTTCATTCCTTTCTCTCATGCCCCCTCTTTCCAAGCTATATTGCTCATGAGAAGGCTACTAATAATTTGGGGACTCCGCAGGAGGGGCCGACGTTTTCTCCCTCAAATAGCTTAGCCCAGCCAGTTCCACCCCACCCCGCTCTGCCCTGCCTTGTCTTGCTTGCCCTGTCCTCTTTTCTCCTCCCCTTTTCTCCTGGCTTCTCCCCTACCCTCTCCCAAGCCCCCAAAGCCAGACCTGTTGCGCCCAACTCAGGGTCGAGCCGTCACTGCCTCGGGCTCTGGTGGCTCTGTTCTGCCTTCCTCTGGGGAGGAGAGGAGTCCCGGGTAGGGGAAGAGGTGGAGCGTCTAGGGCTAGTCCGTGACCCCGCCTCTGTCCTGGGCTGCCCAGCCTTGTCTCCTTTCCCCCACTTCCCTTAGTTCCAGCCCCACCGGGAACCCTCTATGCAACTTGTGGCTGCCTTCAGCCTCTCTACCTTCCCCTCCTCCACAATCTTTAAGGAAGGACCTTTTCATTTTCTTTCCACTGCACCCCTCCACCTTTCCCACCAGCTGGACTTTTAGCGCTGGTTTTGTGAAAGCTGGCATATCTCTCGCCCTCCCCGCTCCAGAGGAGGGAAGTTGGCTCTTCAGTGTCTAACAACAATTTAAGATATCTTCTGTGAAGGGATCTCCAAGGTCCCTTGCAGGACTAAATCTACGATCATGTGATCCCATGTATGGGCCCCCTATATCAGGGCGTGCAATGGCTCCAAATCCCAAATTCCCTCTTTCCTCTGGGATTCACTGGATTGTGAATGGTGCTGTTATGTAGTTATTTTCTCTGAGGAACTCAGTGCATTTTACAGGAACTGAGAATTTTTCTTTTGATGGATTGTCCATCCAAAGATCTTAAGTTGAGAGAGGTCCCAATTCATCTTTGGAATCTGGGAAATCGTAAGGGCTCTGAGTTAAAACTGTTAGGAAGTGGAAAGCAGGTACTGGCTAAAGAACACCGTTTCAGGGCCTTTAAAGCCATTTACTGTTTCTGACATGGGACGTTCATTCTCATTCTCTCTCTCTCTCTCTCTCTCTCTCTCTCTCTCTCTCTCTCTCTCTTTGTCTCTGCCTCTGTCTCTCTCTCTCTCTCCCTTCCTCCCCCCACTGGTTGTACCCCTAGCCTTACAATGCATTCTCTCCTCAGAGTTGCCTCTAAGAATCCCTAGTTTCCTTCAAAGCACCAAAGTTGCTAGTATGAGTGACTGTGAAAATTGGTGGTGCCCTCAAGGGTAATAAGGGAAGTTCAGAAGAGGGGAGGATTTAGGGGAACTGGGAGTTCTATTTTGGACATACTGAGGTTGTCTATGGGACATCTGTTTCTGAGAGGCAGCTGCAATAGGTGATCTCTGAATCCTTCAAAACAGAGCAGATCCCTAAGGGATACAGTGTAGGGTGTTCCAGAGGCTGTTCCAGGATCAGATCCTACCTGGACGTGCCACTTCTGCCTCCTTAGGCACATAGTAGGTGCTTAATAAATGTCTGTTCCCTTACCCTTTCCTGTTTGGACTCTCCTAGGCTGTACCTTTGTTTGCTTCTACTTGCTATGAGTCTGTCTTCCTTACAAGGCCAACTTTACCACTTGCCACAAGATTGGACATTAATGTAGGACCTTGAACAATCTAATTACCTACCTTCCTCAATGAACTTTACTCAAGTCACAGAAAACTTGCCTAGATTCATTCCTCAATGATTCACTTATTTCCACTCATGATTCTGAACACCTAGACCACTAGCTGTCGTTGTACAGTGACAGCTATTCCCCAACCCCTCACTGCATTTTTCCATATTCCCATTGTCTTTACCTCTAACTTTGCACTGACCCCATTAGATCTACTCACCTTTCCACTGTGTTCTCTGGAACACCTCCTCCAGTTAAAGGTGCTTTCACCTTAAGCCTTTCCTTTCTTACTCCCTCCATCTTTTGGGCTCTCACTGAGTTTCACTCATTTCCGCCCTTTTCCCTATCCACTTTGTAGTGGAGGAGCTAGAATGTTCATTGCTCACAGTTATCACCTGTACCATCATAACTCAGTAACCCCTTTTTTTTTGGAGGTTCATTCAATTCATATTTATCAGTCAATCAAGATAGTAGAAGCTGTTATCTACCTGCCCACCAGGGCATGATTCTACCTTCCTCAATGAGTTCAGTGCCTGGCTTACCATCTCTGGCTCAATCCCAACTTCTCCCTTCATGCCAGGGGACTTTAACATGTATATTGATGATCTCTCAAATGCCTTAACTTGCCAATTCCTCAAGTTATTCATGACATACTCTTCCACTTCAGCTACTCACAGAAATGGTCTTTTCTTTGATCCTGCCATCAACCACAAGTGTTCTATTTCCATGATTTTTTAAAATTAAATTTGAACAAAAACCTATATTCTCTTCCTCCCACTTGCCCGTTGCTGGAAAGAAATAAAAGAAAAACAAAACCCTTGCAACTAATCTGAATGGTCAAACAAAACTAATTTCCACATTGGCCATATCTAAAAAAATATACATCTCAATCCATATCACTGAATCTATCACCTTTCTGACAGGAGGTGAATTGCATGCTTCGTCATGGTTCTTCTATCATTCCTACTTTCACTAGCTTCGATTTCTCTCTGTCCACTAGCTGCTTTCCTACTGCCTACAAACATGCCCATGCCTCCCCCATCTATAAAAAATCTTCACTTGACTATATAAATCCCCCACTCATGAAACATCAATGGCTCCCTATCAGCCATGTTGTTGTTCAGTCATTCATTTGTGTCTAACTCTTCATGATACTGTATGGGATTTTTTGGGCAAAGAAACCACTCACTCTAGTGAGCGGTTTGCTATTTCATTTTTCAGTGGATTAAGGCAAACAGAAGTTAAGTGACTTACCCAGGCTCACATAGTTAGTATGTGTCTGAGGTCAGATATGAAATCAGATCTTCCTGATTTCAGGCCCAGTGCTCTATCCACTCTGCCTAGAAAATTTTTCATTCCTGCCAATTGGCCAACTTGATGTTCTGCTACACACACTTCAGTTCTTAACTCTGTAGTTTTTGTTTTTGTTTTTGTTTTTGCATACAGGCTATACACTACACCTGGAATGACCTCACTGCTCACCTCAATTCAATTTAATTCAATAAACATTTGTTAAGCACCTACTATGTTCCAGACACTGTGCTAAGTGCTAGGGATACAAAAAGAGGCAAAAGGCAGTTGCCCCTCAAGTAACTTACAGTCTAATGGAAGAGCCAAATTGCAAACAAACATATACAAAGCAAGCTATCTACAGGGTAAATAGGAAATAATTAACAAAGGGAAAACACTGGAATTAAGAGGGATTGGGGAAGGCTTCCTGTAGAAGATGGGATTTTAGTTGGGACTTGAAGGAAGCCAGGGAAGCCAGGAGGTGGAGATGAGGAAGGAGAGCATTCCAGGCACAGGGGAACAGCCAGAGAAAGGGCCCAGAACCAAAAGATGGAGTGTCTGGTTTGTAGAACAACCAAGAGACCAGTGTCACTAGATCAAAGAGTACATGTCACAGTGTAAGGTGTAAGAAGACAGGAAAGAAAACTGGCTAAAATGATTGAAAGGAAAAGCGGCAAATGTTGGAGGGGATATAAAAAAATTGTGATGCTAATTCACTGTTGGTGGAATTGTGAACTGATCCAACCATTTTGGAGAGCAATCTGGAATTATGCCAAAACAGTTATTAAACTTCATAGACCAAGAGTGGGGAACCTGCAGCCTCAAGGCCACGTATGGCCTTCTGGATCCTTGGGTGCAACCTTTTGACTGAGTCCAAGTTTTCCAGAACAAATACTTTTATTAAGGAATTTTGTTCTGTGAAGTTTGGATTCAGTCAAAGGGCTGCATTTGAGGACCCTCAGGGCCACATGTGGCCTCGAGACTGCAGGTTCTCCACCCCTGGCCTCTATACCCTTTGACCCAGTAATACTGCTATTAGTTCTATTTACAAAGATGATTAGGGAAAAATGAAAAGAACCTATTTGTTCTAAAGTATTTATAGCAGCTCTTTTTGTGGTGACAAAGAACTGGAAATTGTGGGGATGCCTGTCAATTGAGAAATGGCTGAACAAGTTGTGGTATATGATATTGTGATGGAATACTACTGTGCTGTAAGAAATGATGACGGATAGACTTGCATGAAATAATGAAGAGGGAAATGAGCAGAACCAAGAAAAAGTTGTATACAGTAACAGCAATATTGTTTTAAGAAGAACTTTGAGTGACTAAGTAATTTTGATTATTATAAATACCCAAATTAACTACAAAGGACATACGAAGGAAGAAGCACTATGCATCCAGAGAAACAATTGATTAATAGAAGTATATATAGAATGATTTTACATATACATATAAAACATATTTATGTCTAATGGTAGCCATCTCTAAGGTGGGGGGAAAGAAAAAAGAAAAAAAAGAAAGTTACATGATAACTTTATTATATATTTCAAAGGAATAGTGAATTGTACATAATAGATTTGTAGCTTCATGTGCAATAGACTTTTTTTTATTCTACTATGTTATGGAAATGCTTGTTTTATTTCATAAATTAAAAATAAAATAAATTTATTAAATTAAAAAAAAAGATGGGAAAGGTAGGAAGGGGTTAGGTTTTGAACAGTTTCAAATGCCAAACAGAGCATTTTGTATTTGCTCCTAGAGGCAATAGGAAGCTACTGGGGTTTATTGAGTAGGGTGACACAATCAGATCTGTGTTTTAGGAAAATCACTTCAATGGCTGAATGGAAGGTGGATTGGAGTGGGGAGAGACTGGAGGCAGGCAGGCCCCCCAGCAGGCGACTGCAGTAATCAGTGATGAGGGCCTGCACTAGAGTGGTAGCAGTGTCAGAGGAGAGAAGGGAGCATATTCAGGAGATATTGCAAAGGTGAAATCAGCAGGTGTTGGCAACGGCTTGGAAGTAGAAGGGTGAGAGATACGAAAGAGTTGGGGATGACTCCTGGGTTGCAAGCCTGAAGGACTGGGAGGATGGCACTGCCCTCTGCAGTAATAGCAAAGGTAGGGGAGGGCTTGAGGAGAAAAGATGAAAGGCAGTTGGAGATGTGAGACTGGATGTCAGTAGAGAGACTGGAGCAGGAAAGGTAGATTTGAGAATCATCAGCATAAAGATGGTAACTAAATCCATGGGAGCTGATGAGATCACCAAGTGAAGAAGGAGAAGAGGACCCATTACAGAACCCTGAGGGACACCTATGGTTAAAGAGTACAATCTAGAGGAGGATCCAGCAAAGGAGACAAAGAAGGAATGGTCAGATAGGCAGGAGAAGAACCAGGAGAGAGTGATGTCCTGAAAATGTAGAGAAAAGAAAATCTCAAGGAGGAGAGAGTGAGCAAGAGGGTCAAAAGCTACAATATTCCCTAGTGCCGTTTGTCTCAGATCAGTCACTTCCCAGAAGGTCTTTCCTAATCCTCCCAATTGCTAGTGCTCTTGCCCTCCCCTCCCCAATCAGTTTGTATTAACCTCTCTAACATAGTTAGTACTTACCTATCTATGTTGTTTCCTCTCAGTATAAAATACAATAAACTTGAAATCAAAGAATTTCATTTTTGTTTCTGTATCTGTACCTGGCACAGTCCCTAGCACTTAGCAGATATTTTAATACATGCTAGTTAAATTGAACTAAATTAAATTGTATATGGATATCTGTATTTCACAATAGGCTCTTTCCTTAGATTTATCTTCTATGAACTTCTGGGCATCATCCCTATTGCTATTATTTTTCCTACAATATGTCTCCTTTTTGTGGTGTCTGGCTTGATGTATGTACAGTTATCCCTTCCATAGCGTGACTTTCCCCATCACAGTTTCAATATATTGTGGGTCGGCATAAGAAATTAAATGGGGTTTTGCAGAAGCTGCAGAAGACATGCAAAGGCCAGTGAATAACACAGAAAAAGTTTAGAAACTCAGAAATGAATAAAATACATGTATAGCATTCTATAATATCAACATGTTTTATCTTTTATTACTATAATAATTCAGATTTCTTCTTTAGTATGAAAGGAGGGCCAAAAACTTTTTCGTGGATTTTGTAGATTGGAGGGGTGGGGAGGGCAAACCCCTGCAATATGGAAGGGATAAGTGTACATTAGAAGTTTTCTCCTTCTCCCTTCCTTTTTAGTTTAAAGTCCCTTTGATTAGATTGGTAAGACTCCAGACAAGTATATTCTTATTAACCCTTGTCAGGCACCTGATATTCCATTTTTTAAGCTCAAATCAAAATGTCAAAATCTCTTTCTCAAACTCTATTTCCTTAAGTGGTTGTTACTTCCCAAATCTGACTTTCCTTTCCAAAGCCCTTGCCTTCAATGGGCAACACTGATGAAAATACCACCTATGATCTTTAATTCCTTGCCCAAGACATTATAATTTTTTAGCAATGTTTTCTTGATTATTCCTGGCAGCATTTATGGACCTCTGTGTATTACTAGAAGTGAGTAGAAGTCATCTGGTTACAAATAATGATCAGCCTAATATGGAGGAAAGCTGAGAGATTGGTGCTCTTTTGTGTTCTGATCCCATAAGAAAGCAAGATACTTTTTATAAAAATTTTTAGAGATTGGTTCTCCCTTTCTTGCCTACGCTGGTTTTAATGGCCACTCGTAAGCCTGATACCACTGCTGATTGGCCCAGAAGCTTTGACCTGAATTGTTTGCTTCTTTGGCTGGTCTGCCCCTCCTTAGGCAACCTGATGGCGTACTGCTACTCCCAAGAGCTAATAATATTATGCCAAACTTAGTGCAGACATCATATCAGCTTTGGCCCTATTGCAGCTCAAAATTCTTAAACTCATGAGATCCACCAGTCTCAGACTCTCCAGTATCAGGGGCTGCAGGACTAGGGATAAAATGTATTTGGTCCATTTCACTTGCACTCATGGTTTTCCCACTTTAGTCGCGAGAGCCATCTGTACTGAAACATTTCCAGTAGTTGAGTATTGGTATTTCTGATTTGTTCCAATGAATTTTAGCCAGATGTGGTTCCAATATATTTACCATCATTTGAGGATTTCTGCCAAGCTTTCATAGCAACCACCGTGGTCTCAAGGCACCCAAAATCCCTGCTGTAAATCACTCTAGTACCAGTACTATATAATAACAAACTTCATCTTGAAGCAAGGGCTTCATCCTGCTTTGTTTTATGTAGGAAAATAGAAACCAGAATTATTTTGCAAAATTTTGATATATTTCTACTAACAATGTATAAATCCTCCAACCACCTGGTGGGCTAATATTAGAAATCCCCAAACCCTTATGGAGGGACCTGGTAAAATGGATGGTCTCATTTATTCTTGTGCTGCTCTCAGGTAAGAGATATTACAGTTTTGCTAAAAGGACTGCTTTTGCAATTGTAAAAGTATTTAATCTTTTCTCTTTGTCTCCTGCCCTTGAACGAGGAATGTTTTTTTATTCTGATAATAAATCTTGCCACTTACATTCTAAGTACTCCCCTTTTATCCCTTCACTGATCCCACTCTGTCTCTACCCCCTCCCTCTCATGTGAAATACTTTACCTTTCTAGCCCAAGTTGCCATAGAATGTTACTGATTGCCTATGTACTCTGAACAGACTCAAAAGGTTATAAAAAACAAATCTGTACCTCAGGAATCTGAATTTGCTATCAGCAAGAGCAGATTCCTTAGCATTCTAGTAAATCTTTTTACTTTTAGTTTGTCCTCCTACCAGACTCACAATCATAGGACCCCTGCTAACAGGTATATTCTCCCAGAGGTCAAGAAAATTCCCTGACAGTTTCAACAATGCCCCCAGTTCCGAGTAACACAACAATATTACTGACTACTGCAGGGCAATCACAAAAATAACTACATTCTTAAGCCTATTTTAGATGAAATAAAATATTAAGTTTAGGAACTATTGAAATCTGAAGACAGAAAAGTTGAAGAATCTCAGGTGACTGAAAAATCCTCACTTAATATAAACTCCAAAAATGAAACCTAATAATGAAACAGATGACAAAAGTGGCATTGAAGTTCCAAAGGATTTTGAAAAGGAAATGGGCGTACTTAGATTAGAATTCTTAAAAAAAAAAACAAAACCTTTTTGGGAGGGAGTTTAAAACTAATTATACCCAAAAAAAAGCCATTTGAAAAACCTGGTATCTGCTATAAACACTATGAATGAACACTGTATTTGACAGAAAATATCAAAGCATTTTAGGACTAGTGCACAGCAGATGTAGCTATCACTGTGGTAAGAACCATAGAAGGAGCTATCCAGGGGGAGTCATGTAGGAATCCCCCTAAGGAGAGGGATCATAAACCATCATGTTAGAAGCAACTTCAGAAAGCTCTTAAAGATCTGCAGAGCAGGACTGAAACATTATATCAGCATCTGGCTAGAATGGCCAGTAGAAAGTTTGAATGCCATGTTACCCAATTAAAGATAATAAAATGAAAGATGTGGAAAAGAATGGGGGCAGGGAGGAAGGAAGCATATTAGAAATTCTAGATTCCTTTAATTAACAATGGAAAGTAAAGTTAAAAAAAAATTAAGTTGATACAAGTTGAAGCTGTGCACTAGGACACCAGCAGACCTAGGGCAGATTAAGTTAATGCTTTGTCCCTCTCCAACCCACCACAACATTAACCAGTGTTATTGCAAGCTACAACACAGTGAAATAGATATAGAGGCAGTTTGAGTTAACTTCCCCAGGTGAACAACAACAAAAACAGCAACAGTTAATACTTTAATGTTTGCAAAGCACTTTGCACATTTTATCTTATTTGGTCCTCACAACAATCCTGTCAGGTAAGTACTATTATAATCTCCATTTTGAAAATGTAGAATATGATGCTGAACAAGGGTAAGTGACTTGCCCAGAGTCATACAGACTTGGCACTCAGCTGTGAGTACTTTGGGCAAAAAAAAATGCAGGTTATCATATTGCTTGAGCAAGGAGATTCTGAGGTGCCAATGGAAACTCCTCAAGGGCTGCTTTTATGGAAGGATCACGGAGCTCGTTTGTAGGCAAGTAATTGCGTCTCCCTCTTAGGCTTGTGGTTCATTGTAGCAGATGTGGAACCCCCCCTGAAGACAAGTGCAAAGAACACAATAAATAATTCAACATCAATCAACAACTTTATTTCAGAGGCTTGAAAAGTAAAGAAATCAGAAGGAAGGATGGTAGACAATTTCTGGTCTCCAAGCAAGATACATCAAGCATAAAGACATTGAGGAGAAAAGCTGTAGCTGACTACGTTAAGAGACATACTAGCAGTAGCTAGGTGGTGCAGTGGATAGAGCACTGGCCCTGGAGTCAGGAGGACCTGAGTTCAAATCCAGTCTCAGACCAAACACTTGACACTTACTAGGTGTGTGACCTGGGCAAGTCACTTAACCCCAATTGCTTAGCCAAAAAAAAAAAAGACATACTGGCATCCTAAAATCCAAGTTGAATGTGAAGAACACATTTAAAACCATTAACATCTATGCAGTACCAGTCTTAACGTACATTCTTGGGATTATAATATGGACCACAGCAGATTTGAAAAGCACCCTAACAAAAATCCATATGAAATTACTAAAACATATCTCATTGCCCTGAAGCTTTGGTAGAGTAGTATTTCCACACCAAAAAAGAGGAAGAGGATTGATAAGCATTCTTATAGTACATGAGAAACAAGTCAAAACTTTTGGAATAAGCAGATATCACCTTACTAAATAATTATAAAGGCTGAAATTGTAAAGGCACATGTTAATGGATTTGTCAAATATAGTAAGAAAAATAGCTTGTTCCCAGATGGAGCTTATGAAACAACTAAGATGCAACAGTAGAATCAAAGTCCTCCATGGGTAACACCAACAAAAAATACTAAAGAAATGGTGGAATTATATGAATTTGTCTGGAAATGGAGAAATTTCTCATGGCAATTCAGGACCAGGTCATTTCTACCAGAAATTATGGAAGGGTTATTCTTAGGGAACCCAGACTTAGTGATCAGTGTAGATTTTGCAAGAACACAAAGGAACCAGAATAACACATTATTGCAAGCTGTAAAAATTTAGCATCTACTGAATACCTAGCAAAGTACAATCTAGAATTATAGAATCTAGAATCAGCTAGAACTATTGCTCAGAAGCTCACTATCTTGGACTCACAGACAACAACCCACTATGGTATAAATACAGTCCTCAAAATATCCTAGAGTAAAAGTGCCAAACTTCTTTCCTGAGACCTGCAAAATATCTAAGTGCAGGCTTAAGTGAGTTAAAATGTCATTGGGAAATGTTTAGCAAGATAAATAAAAATATAATACAACATAGATAATGTGAATTTGTGGTTTTCTACATCAATATCTGACCTTTACTGATGTTTCTATTTGAATTTGATACCGCTGTCCTAGAGAACTCAACCAATATACTCAAATTGGACCGTTATCACCAATTGAACTGCTTTCCACAGTCACCCAGGTGTCACATCAATTCACAGAAACTTTGGAAGAATGTTGTAACAGGTGCCACCATCCCAAATACTCAATCTCCAAATGGGATAAAATAAAAACATTAAAATCACAAAGACCTAAAAGAGAAGATCAAAATCACTTGAAAGCAGGATGAAGTACACTTTCCTGTTATCCTATCTGCTATTGGAGTTGCACAGAGAATGCTTTGAGTAACCCTGCAGAAGATGAGTTTACTTCTCAGTATCAAATCAATTACAAAGAACAGTTATTTTATCTACTAATACAATAACTCCCAGACTGTTTTTTTATGAAAACTTCATTGAAATAGATGAGAAGAATGAGATGATAATCTCATACTTCCTTCATATTCATGTTGTGTTGGGAGGATGGGGAAATGGCAAATAAAGGCAATACCAATGTGGGTGATGTACAATAGCAATTCTGTGTTCCTAAGATCATCACAGTATCTGTGAAGATCTAGTAGGAACCCTGAAATGTTGGGCCCTTGCAATACTATGGATAGGGTTAGCACCTGTGTGATGCAACTGTTCCTGAGTCACAGATACACTCTCTTACGTAGGATGTGCTGGAGTGGTTGTGAGTATGGACTGCCACATCTCTTTCTAGTTCACCTACTTTCATCAGGTTGTGGACTCATATTATTTCCAACTACTTCCTTATACAAACCCTATACAGATGGTTCTCTTTGTGTAAATTCACATTACACAAACTTAACTATGTAAAGAAATCTGAAAGAAATCTGTATTCCATGAAAATGCCCATATTTACATTACTGTACATTCCTTTGCTCTCTATCTTCACTCCTTCTCCTCCGGTTGGCATGTGCTGATCTTCCTATCCCACCTAAAAAAAAACACCCTCCAAGTGAAAACAGAAGAATAGACCATGACCTCCTCTCTGGTTGGGGTCTTGGTTTGAGACTTTTGGCACAGAGAGAGGAGATTTTTGCCCGTTTCACCTACCAGCATGTCTGTCTTCCCTTAATAAGCACTTGGGTACCACATATCTGTCCCTGCCTTGCACACAGTCCATCTATTCTGTCTGTGTTTGTGTCTGGCCCCCAGGCATCTGCAGCCTTTCTCTCCCACCCTCTTCAGTGTTCCTCTTGTTTTCACTTCTCTGTCCCTGCACCTCATGTGTCCTAGAATCATGTGCTGAGTCCCTCCTTTTTTCAAAACCTCCCTTCCCCAAGTTGGTAGGCAAATTCACATTACATAAAAATCACTTTAAAGTAGAGGTCTGTAAGTGGTCTACTTATGTAAAGCAAGAACTGTCTGTATTCCATATAAACTGGCCTACTTGCTATTTCCTAAACATGCCTAATACTTTTTGGCTTCCATGTTTTTTGCTTAGGTCATTCCTTCTGCCTAAAACCCCTTTAGAAAAATTATACCCTTCTTTAGGGCCCAACTTAAAATGTCACTTCCTCTTTGAAGACTTTCCTGGCTGTAGGTGACTTCTCCCTTCCTGAAATGTCTATAACATCCTATTTTTCCCACTCATATGGTACTTGTCAAATACTGTATTTTATTGTAATTATTTGTATTTGTGTTATTTCCCTAGGTTATAGGGAATACTAGATTAAAAGTTTTTTGATGTCACAAAACATTTTATGAAGCTTTGTGTCCTTCCACACTGTCTAGCCCAGTGTCTAGCACACTGAAGGGATTCAACAGGTATGCTATGGAAGTTGTTGCTACCTCTCTCCTAACATGGAGATCCATAGCATTTTAGCCTCCTCAGTTGGTGTAGGGAAAGAGAGAGAGAGAGAGAGAGAGAGAGAGAGAGAGAGAGAGAGAGAGAGAGAGAGAGAGAGAGAGAGAGAGAGAGAGAGA
>NW_020953936.1:8283883-8350147 GCF_900497805.2 Vombatus ursinus
AGAGAGAGAGAGAGAGAGAGAGAGAGAGAGAGAGAGAGAGAGAGAGATTTCATCTGTTCCTGCCTTTCGTGTACACATTTGGCTCCACTCAGCAACAATTAAAAGACTCTTCATCATCCCAGAGAAAGCCATCAGGAAACAGAGAATATCTGCACCTAGAGATGATCCCCAATATGCATGCCCAGATGCAACCTTACATTGGGTATTACCAAGTAGAGAATATTGCATATACTGTAGACATTGGTACCTTATCAGCCATGGTGAATGAATCAGTCAAACAGCTACGTTTGTATGCTAAAACTTCACAGAAATTAACTGAAAGAAAGTTGTACATTGGTACAACTCTACCTGTTATATGGTAAGTTCTCAATTATGACAAAATCATCTTCCTAGGGTGAGGCAGAATGGTACAATGGGTAGAAGGCCAATCTTTGAGTTAGGGAAGACCTAGGTTCAGTTCTGTTACATATACTAATTGTGTGACCATAAGCAAATAATTTATTTTTAAAATATATTTATTTGATATTTTATTTTTTCCCAATTACATGTAAAAATAAGTTTTAATATCATTTAAAAAATTGACTTTCAAATTCTCTTCCTCCTTCCATACACTCCCATTGAGAAGGCAAGCAATTTCATATAGATTATACATATGCAGTCATGTAAAATGTATTTCTATATTAGCCATGTTGTAAAAGAAAACACAGACCAAAACAACAACAAGAAAAATAAAGTTAAAAAATATTCTTTGCTCTGCATTCAGTCTACATCAGTTCTTTCTCTGGAGATGGATAGCATTTTTAATCTTAAGTCCTTCAGAATTGTCTTGGAACATTGTATTGCTGAGAATAGCTAAATCATTTGAAGTTGATCATTGTACAATGTTGCTGTTACTGTGTACAATGTTCTTCTGGTTCTGTTCATTTCACTTCATGTGAATCAGTTCATGTAGATTTTTCCAACATAATTTCTTATAGTACAATAGCATTCTATCACATTCTTATACCACAACTTATTCACCTATTCCCCAAATGATAAGATATCTTGATTTCCAATTCTTTGCCCCTACAAAAAGATCTGCTATAAACATTTTTGGACATGCAGGTCCTTTTTCTTTTTTTTTAATCTCTTTGGGATACAGACCTAGTAGTGGTATTCAATAGGCAAGTCATTTAGTCAATAAGTACTGCAATAAATTTAAGAGACTTCGTCACAGGTAAGTTGCTGATTTGCACTGGTGGAGGCATAACAGAGGTTTCTCATACATACCAGCGAAATCACAGCTCCAGAATCACCAATAAAATTCATTCCTAAAGTATAGGTCTGACCATGTTATTCCCCTGTTCAAAAAGCTTTTACAAAGATGATGCCTCTAATCAGGGTTCTTAACGTGTATGTGTGTGTGTGTGTGTGTGTGTATGTGTGTTTGTGTGTGTATGTATGTGTGTGTGTCGTGGACTCTTGGCAGCTTGAGTGAAGACATGGACTCCTTTTTGGAATAATATTTTTAAATGCATAAAATAAATTTCATAGGACTACAAAGGAAATCAATTATATTGAAATATAGTTGTTAAAAGAGATTTTTTTAAAACCAAGTTCATGGACCCCAGGTTAAGAACTCCTACTCTAGAATGAAGTACAAAACTCCTCAGTCCATATTACAAATCCTCCACAATCTGGCTTCAACTTTTGTTTCTAGTTTTATTTCATATCCTCCCTCTGTGCACTTTATGTTGTAGCTATGTTATCGCTAACCAGACTATTAGCTGTCACCCTAACTTAGCATTCCATCTTCCATATTTGTGTGAAATATCTCATTTTCAACCTCTAATTGAGAGAAATATTTTGTCTTATAACAAATATAGCTGAAATTGTTTCACACAATAATTATTATGAATGGTAATACAATTTAACAAACTCTTTATTCACCTGTAGCTAAAAATGGACATTTTTAGCTTCAAATACCTGTTTTAACATACATCTATTTACTAATCTTGTTCAGATGAGATAAGACCACATGGATTTATATATCTAGGACTTTAAAATAAAACAAATGTAGAATGGTCAAATGATTTTAATACTATTTCATTTGTGGGGCAGGTTTTTTTTTACATTGGGAAATAAAAGTGTTATTTTATAAATTTATTATCTATAACTAACTTTTTCATAAATATACCAATTTTATCTTTGCAGATCAGAATATGAATGTGAGGACTTTGTACTAATTTAGTATACTCAGTTTTTCAAAAATACCCACAAATTATGCAAATTTCCAGAGGAAATTTCTGTTTTGAAATGAATTTGCCCCACTTTTATGTCTGTCAGATGCTGTTGTTGTTGTTGTTGTTGCTTTAACTCAAATACCCTTATAAGTTATTTGGCAAAAGAAAGCCCGTGTTTTGTAATAATATAGGAATACCTCATGATCTGCCTTCATTTTATCACACAATTTTGTCATACTTTTAATGGGTTGCTTTTTTTAAAAAAATTACTCCTTTTTTTTGTTTGTTTTTAGGCAATTGGGGTTAAGTGACTTGCCCGGGGTCACACAGCTAGTAAGTATCAAGTGTTTGGTCTGAGGTCCTATTTGAACTCAGATCCTCATGACTTCAGGGCCAGTGCTCTATCCACTGTACCACCTAGCTGCCCCAGCATTACTCCTGTAATACCCTGAAAAATGCTATGTAGCTTCTCATTGATGTTCTCAATATAAATAATCGTCTGAAGCATTCAATGGTCCAAATTGCACAAAAAGCTACATTTTTAACTGATATAAACCTGTGTTTCCATTAGTCATATTGCAAATTTACCTTGATATGGCATTGTCACCAATAGGTTTGCAAAGTAACAAATTTTCCTTAATCTGTTTTAACATTCTATACATAGACTACTAGCATACTGTACATGGTGTTATGTGTTTCATCCACTTGCAATGTAAAATAGGAAGATATTGATTTTTCAAGCAATTGACCATGTGATTTTCCAAGCATAATTTTGACCATATCCATTGCTGCAGGTAACACCAGTGTTTCTTAGTTCAAATGAGCCTTTTTATACTCTTATCCTTCTTGGCCTTTCTCAAGCCTTTGACACTGCTGATCTCCTGTATACTCTTTCCTCTCTAGGTTTGTCATGAAACTGATCTCTCCTGGTTCTTCTACTTTTCTCACTGTTCCTTTTTATTCTCTTTTGCTGGATTTTTATCCAAGTCATGGCCACAAGCCATGGGTGTCCCACAAGTCTCTGTCCTGGAATCTTGCATCTTTTCCCTTTACTTAATGCTTTCATTGGCTCCCAAGTGTTCAGTTATCTTTAAGCAAATGGTTTCCAGATCTATATATCAGGCCCTTCTCTCTCTTCTAAAATGCTGTTCTGCCTTGCTAATTGCCATTCCTACATTTCAAATTAGATGGCCTGTAGGCATCTCAAACTCAACTTACCCAAAATAGAGCTCATTTCTTTCCCCCAAACATACCTTCCTTCTGAACTTTCCTATTACTATTGTAGACACTGCCATCCTCTCAGTCACCTAGGCTCACAATCTCAGTGTCATCTTTGACCCTTCACTTTTGCTCACATCACATACCGAATCTGCTGTCAAATCTAGGCACTTCTACCTTGAAAGCATCTCTCATACACGGCCCCTTCCTTCCACTCACATAGCCACCACACCACTCTCATCACCTCTCACCTGCACTATTGTAATACCTTCCTAATTGATCTTGCTCTCCCCACTACAGTCTAACCTACACTCAGCTACTAAATTAATTTTCTTAAAGTATAGATCTAATCACATCCATTCTCCCCTCTACTCAATACATTCCAGTGGTTCCTCATACATGGTGCTTCATTTTCTGATTTTATGACTTTGCCTTCATTGTCCTCCCTGCCTGGAATGCTTTCCTTTCTTACTTCTGGCTCCCAGCTTCCCTGGCTTCCTTTAAGAATCAGCTCAAATTCTGCCTTATGTAGGAGGCTTTTCCTGGTTCTTACCCAGAACCTTCCCTTGAAGAATGCCTTACATTTACACTATCTATAACCTGTATGTACATGGTTAATTGCATGTTGTTTCCCCTTGAGAACTCTTTGAGAAAAGGGACTATACTTTTGCTTTTCTTTGTATTTTCGGTGCTTAGCAGAGTGCCTGGCATAAAGTAAGTACCTAATAAATACTTTTGACTTAATGATTCTTAGTAATTTGGTAGTCAGTATTATATGAAACAAGTAATTCTTTTGATATCACAGGTATGTTTTTTTTTTCTGAAAGTGGTAAAAAGGTTAATGTACAACTCCTGGGATTCCCTTTTGCTGTTGACCTCCCTGTAAGTATAATATTGCTTCTCTGCTAGATTTCTTGTCGAGCACTGAAGCTATATTTCCTTGGTGTGTCTGTTTTGTCCTCAGCTCTCAATGACAACACTGTTGCTGGCCACTACTGTCATAAGGACACCTCTAAGATGCCAAGAAATGCAAATCCCCCAACCCTCCAAAGTTCACAAAGTCCTCTTCTAGTCAAGGGGGTGGACGGACTGAGGTTCACTAATATACTTCTCCAAACCCGCAGCGATTCTGTCTCAGAGGCTTGGCTGGATAAGCTCATCTCTGCTGTCAAATACTCTAATGCTCAGTTTCAAACTACCTTCTTGGTTTTATACAAGCCCCATAGGGTGTGACCAAATGTCCTTAACCATTCCAAAGATGCCTCTTGTGCAATGTCACCTTTCATTCAGTGGCTTTTAAGAGCTCTGCAACTGTTCAAATCTAAAGCCCTCAATTAATTGGTTTAATAGAGGTGTTCTCACTGGATTAAGGTATCAAGGTGAAGCATCTTGTTAATTAGTTACTTAAAGTGGAGTAGAGATGATTGTCACATGTGCTCTAAGCTCTAGCCCACTTTCCTCTGGACTTTGCAAATAATCTATGACTATACCATAGACCTGGGGCTAGTTGACTCAATTGATCTCCATGATTACACTTATCAAGATGGATGGCATTGAGAAATGTAACCGGTGTAGCACTAATTGTTAAACTTTGAGTTTACATACTTCATGGTCAAATACAGCATAGAGCATGACAATAAAACTTACCTGTGTCATCAGCTTACGCAGATAGGTGATGATTTCAGATCATTCCCTCTTTGAGATTCAACACATGCTAATTTGCATATGCCCTAATTTGTACAAACTTTATTTAATAATCCCTCAGCTGTATTCGTCATCAGTTGAGGTGACCTCACCTATTTAGTTTTGCTTTTCTTGACTTTGAATTGAATTTTGTTTTCCTTGGAAAAACTGGATGTGTGTCAGGAAATGTGCCAGAAATATCCAATAATCTTGGCCATTGTTTCATGCAGGACTTGTGCAAATTGAACTTGAGGAAACCATTCTAAGCAAAAGCCTTTTGTGATTCTCTCCCCACCTCTGTCACTGTTCCACCCATCCTCAAATTGTCTTGTATCTACTTATCTGTGCATGTATTATTTCCACCAGTAGAATGTGAGCTCCTTGATGGTAGAGGATGCTGTTTTTCTGCCTTTTGGATCCCCAGGAAATAGCAAAGACTTTGCCCTTAGGTCACTTAATTAATGTTTGTTGACTGACTGACTGAAATTGCCCAGAAGGAACCAGTGACCCAGATACAGATAGTTTTTGCTTTAGGTGAGTGAACCCTTCCATAGACCTCTACCTAAAGTGATTTTTACATAATGCAAATTTGCCTTACCCACCCATTTTACAAAAGCATATATAAAATAATACCTTTATACAAGCCATAAAATATACCAAAATTAAATACTGTACCATGATAAACAGAATTATGAAATGAAAGGTAAAGTTAATGACAAAGTATGCACAGTCTTATGTAGTAAAGTTAACATAGGCATGCAGTATGTTGCCCCTTCCCTACTCATTGCACCTAACCTTCATCATTGGTGTTTGTCTGTGCAACTTTTCATTTTAATTTTTTAATTTAATATTTTATTTCCCCCTAATTACTTTTAAAAACATTTTAAACATTCATTTAAAAAAATTTTTGAGTTCCAAATTATTTTTCCTCTCTTCCTTCCCTCACCCGCCGCACCTCATTGAGAAAGCAAGCAATTTGATATAGGTTATACATGTATAGTCATTGTGCAGCTTTTTAAATAAAGCTATCCTGAGATGTTTGGACAATGACTCTTTTTTTCTCCCGTATATTTTATGATAGCAAGTAATATTATCTTTCAGAATTCTTTACATAAAGTCAAATTTGCATAATGTGAATTTAAAGCAAGAATTATCTATAATCCCAACCGTTTGGTAATGTAGCTGATTATTAAAATACAAAGCAATTTATATTTGACTTGGTAGTGAATTATTTGATTTTTTTTAAAAAGCAGGTTTGCTTGCCTAATTAGGTTTTCCTTAGGCTAATGCTTAAAATTAATTTGCATTTCTCAGTGAATATCATTGGAAAGCCTTGGAAATAATGAGTGGCAAGGGGAAAAAAAAGGCTGACAGGATTAAAAATTTACAATAGCTAATTCACAAAGCAGATTACCTTCACAAGAATCTGACGTGAATTAAACATGCATGACAAATGCCTTGACTGTTGGCTCTTTGCTATCTGCCCATCTATCATGCTTCTGTAATTATTGCTTCCCTTGTCGACTTAGACATTTTGTTTCTTGTTAATAAGATCAGTGTTTTTGAACACCATTGTCAATTACTTAATATGATATTTGATTAAGGCAAAGGTCTCTAGGCAAGTGTGGCAACTATCATAATCCACTTCACGTGATGTTGCTTTTAATTAGATAACTTTTAGCTCCAGATTTATTTTGGTTTTTCAGGGCAAAGGTTGAATTTTCAGAGTCCACCATAACACCACTCTCCTCTAAGCACTTCCT
The DNA here is from genome assembly GCF_900497805.2 of Vombatus ursinus. Lineage (NCBI taxonomy): Eukaryota > Metazoa > Chordata > Mammalia > Diprotodontia > Vombatidae > Vombatus > Vombatus ursinus. Next base: position 8,290,770 of record NW_020953936.1, read on the forward strand.
TTCTATCTCCTCTAGCACTCATTCTTTGACAGATTTAATTATCTAATTAAATCCTTTTCCCTTTCATACAAACAACTATAACCTGAATCCAGGCCCATGTTATAGAGGCCCCCAACTATTACACTCTCTTCAGGGAATCATATGATCATAGATTTAATGCTGAAGAGACCTTAAGCAGCATGCCATTCAACCTTTTCATTTTATAGAAAAGAGTACTAAGGCCTGTGAAAGTGAAGTGGCTTTTCCAAGGTCTCAGATAACAAGTGGTAAAGCCAGGATCCAAATCCAGGTCTTCTACTCCAATCCTCTTTCTTTCTTCATCATAGTTCAGTATCTAGTACCATCTACCTCCAGCTAATCTATACACTGCTACTAATAGGGACTCCTCTGCTTTTTGTTTGATCATGCCAGATTCAACCATGCTAATTTCCTCTAGGTCAGGAACCCTTATCCTCTGCTCTTAGACTATCCCTTGATTTGCCCCTGTGCTTCTTATACCCTTTAAGCTCCACTCTGCTTTTTTTCCTCCCTGAGGCAAATTTGGTCAGTTTTCCTTTTGCCCCTATTATTCTACTATTGCCTCGTAATATTTTTTTTTTAGGTTAAATTCTATAATTATAGCCTGAGATCCTTTTAATGTGGTCCCCTTGAAAGCTACACCCAGGTTCAGGGGAGTTTTTGCAATAGCTTCTATTCAAATATAGAGCTCATAAATTCTTATCTGATGCCCTCTAAAAGTGATGTTTATACATTAATTCAAAGTAAAAGGCATTTAAACAGAATAGAAAAGTAGAAAACAAGAGGGGAAACATCTACACAGTGACAATCTCCCATGAATTCCCATATTATCAATGGGAGAGAGAATAGATTTTCTTGAACAATTTGTGCTCCTAGGATCGCATTCCAACAGGAATAACTACCTACCTTTGAATCAGCTGCTAGGCTGCATCTTTACTGAGTTGCTACTGTATGCACTGCAGTACTATGTACTCTAAGGAAATGTTTCTTCAATTTCTACTGAACTTATTTATGGCTGCTAAGCTAATTCATCCCCACAGGGAGTATTTATAGCTCTTTTGAGAAATGGCCCATGCCTAGGGCCATTTTGGCACTTTTATAGTCAGGCCCACAGGCCATGCCAGAGTCCTTCAGGTGAAATCTGTATTTTTGACATTATTTCTCCCTAGCAAGAGGTACAGGTCCACCTAATATTTGGATCTGGATGGAAAAATTCCTTAAAACTCCAATCAGATCCCTGTCATCTAGAACCAGGGCCATGCAAATTACTCCAGAACTTCACTTAGCAACTTTGTAGGGATAAAGATAGGATTGTGCCCTTTTCTCTGCGTTACTGTAAGCTACATTTCTTCTATAGGTTTCTGCCTTCCTTACATAATAATGGTTCCTGTTTCCCAGAATGTTTTACATATGTCCTCTTATTTGAACCCGACATGTCTTTTAAGATATTTCTTGAACACCTCTCCAGTTCTCTTGCAGATCTTACAAGCTCATTTTCTGTACCTGTTCAAAGTTTATTTGCTAATGTTTTCTTTTCCCGTATGATTAATTAGGTTTTTATTTTGCTTATGATTATATGTCTGTTTATCTTTTGCCTATGTCAATGTGTCTTCTAAAAAAATGAAAGTTTTTAGAAAACTATCTCATGTCTGTTTATTGACCATATATTTCTTAAAGCAGTAACACACAGGCAGTTAATACAGCAAATAAATTTTGATGAAGAACATTATTTGTTAAATGTTTAGCTTTTTCAAATAATGAATCATGTTGAGATGTTCATAGGAACATTTAAAAAAGAACTTGACCTTCTTATCTTGGAAAATTAATTGCAGTATACTTTGGGCATCCTTTGAGGAAGTGTTGGCTTTTGTTGTTTTAAGATAAGAGACTTTAAAAATATAGCAGACAACAGGAATTTAAGAATTTGCTTATGGTGGAACAACATGTTCAGCACAACAGAACTGCAATATTATTATATTTACAATAGTCTTCTGAATAAGGAAAAATACAAGGGGCAGTATGTGAACTATGCAAAGCTAATCCTGCTTATTAATATTTGCTTAAGTCCTTGAACAATTGAAACTGTATGATATTGCAGTTATATAACTTCACAGGTCTAAACCAGAAGAAAGAAACGATCCAGGCAGAAAAATGGCAGAAAGAGTATATCTTTGACAGTGGACTCCTGGCCTAGTACACAGAGGATTATTCATTCCCCTTTAAAATATGTGTATCTTTAAAAAATTAACCTACTAATATTTTCTAACCATTTACTATAGAGGTATCAAACTCTCAAGTTCACAAGTGCTGTTGGGACCAGATTAAAATGTAATTGGAAAATGTTTAACCAAATAAAAAAATACAACGTAGATAATATTAATTTGAGTTCTAAGTCAATCTAAGTCAATCAACCCAGATTAATTGCTATTTGAATTTGATACCACTGCTCTACTATGTATAAGGAACTATGCTAATTGCTAGAGAATCAAAAATGAATGGCATATTTCTCAAGGAACCTGCAGCCTACTAGGAAGGATAATGCAAGTCAGAATACTGTATGTACATCAGAGAGTAATGGAAGAAATTTGAAGAAAACTAGTTGATATTTACAAATAACATTCTGTAGTTTACAAAACATTTTACATGTAACTAAATTTTATCCTCAAAACCTTATGAAATAGTATAATTATTTTTATTCTCATTTTATAGATAAGGAACCTGAGGTTCAGTCTGGTTAAGTGACTTGCCCAAAAAGGGAGAGATCACTAGACACTAGGGAAGATAGTTTTTTTAAAATAATTTTTATTGGTATTTTCTGTTTCTTATATCACCATAGCATCCCATGTATACCTCTCCTTCTCCCTACTATATGACATCCCATATGACACATAATATTTTTTGGAGACAAAAAAAAAGCACAAATACATTGAAAAAGCCCCAAAATCTACAATATGTAACACCTATGGACTTCCACCTCCATGAAGGGGTAGGTTAGAGGTGTCTTATATATCATATAGTTTTTCATTTGAGTCTCACTTTAACTTTATAATTTTGTTACATTTACTTTTAATTTTTTGGTTGTGGTTTTGTTTTTACATTTATATTGTTGTAGTTACTGTGTATATTGTTTTCTTGGTTCTGTTTACTTCACTCTGCATCAGTTCATGCAGATCTTTCCATGCTTCTCTGTATTCATCACATATATCATTTCTATGTTTCTATGTTTTTCTGTGTATGTGATGTTTTGCTCACATATTGCATAGTAACTATTTACTCTTATCCTTTAATCCCTAATTTATGAGGGAAATGACTCTTGGTATTATAATTTTTATCAATTCTCTCCATATCTTTGAAGTCAGATTTTTATTGATGATATTTGATACAGATGCTCTTCCTATTCTGTAGTTTCTCTTCTTTTTCTGTCCTTTTTTGGTTAAGAATTTTCCCACTAGCCATAACTAGAAAAAAAGTATGTAATCTTGGTTTCAAATTTTTGTATGATATACTTTTAGTTTAATCTCTTGAATCAATTTTGAGGTTATTACATTATATGTTGTAAGATGTTGCTCTAAATGTGGCTTCTGTCAGACTATTTATCAAGTTCCTGGAAACTTATCAAAAAGGGAATTCTTTCTCAGTTATTTGTGTTCTTGGGTTTATCAAACTCTGAGATACTATTTTTGATTATTTCTATGTCTTGCTTAATTAATCTCTTTCCAGGGCAGCTAGGTGGTGCAGTGGGTAGAGCACCGGCCCTGAAGTTAGGAGGACCTGAGTTCAAATCTGGCCTCAGACCAAACACTTGACATGCTTACTAGCTGCGTGACCCTGGGCAAGTCACTTAACCCCAATTGCCTTAAAAAAAAATTAATCTATTTCCCTGATCTATTTTTTTTTAACAAATAGTTTTGATGAGTGATAGTTTAAAATACAGTAATGCTGGAGATTCTTGACCTTTTCTTCTTCAAAATGAACTTTATTATTGTTTTAACTAGTACTGTAAAGAATCCTCTCAATAATTTTAAGGTAACACTGTCATTAAATTAATTTCTATAACATTGTCATTTTTATAGCAGTAAATCTCTTTCTAAATAATTGTTTAATTTCTGTGAAGACTTTTGTAGTTGTATTTTTACAAATCATGTGTGTGTGTGTGTGTGTGTGTGTGTTGGCAGGTTAACTCCCAGAGATTTTAAATGTTGAATGGATTTATTCTTTTCATTTCCCCCCTGAATTTTATTAGTTTTAGATAGAAATGCTAGTGATTGCTGGAAATTTATTTTATAGCTAGCCTTTACATATCATTTTAAGGTTTTCAAAGTGCTTTACTTTACATGTTAACTTATTTTATATCCTGTTTTGCTTGTGTATGTGTGCATGTGCATGCATGTGTGTGTTTGTATGTGTGTGTGTTTTACTGATTCTCTGGGGTTATCCTAAAGTGCAACATTATACTGTCTGCAAATAGGGATGATGTTATACCATTTTGTTTATGTTCATGCCATGAACATTATTCTCTTACCTTGTTACTATAGCTAAAATTTCTTAAACTGTGTTAAATAATAGTGGAGAGAAGATTAATTCTGTGCTTTAACCTTTTTGAACTAGGCAAGTTTATAGTGCATCTTCATTACAAACAACTCAGAAGAGACACTAAGCTTTTGATTATATTAAAGTGCCCTTCCCTGCCCATATTTTTTAGATTAAAATCCTTTTTTCATTGAAATCTCATCTTTACAACATCTGTATTTCCCTCTGTATCCTTCCTACCTCCCTTTCCAAAGAGTCCTCCCTTTTAAGTGTAGGAATATGTGCTGCTCATGTAGATTAAACATGATTATGCTGGTTGTCTAAATGTAGCTTATGGGGAGAAATGAAGAGATATCTCTGGAATCTCGTCCATTCTTCTTCAAGGGAGATATTAATTCCTACATAGAGAGAGCTGGCTACTCTATTCTTCTCTGGGAGAGAAAGGTATTAGGTTATAATAACATATCTCTGTCCCACAAAATATTGCCCATTTAGGGGAATGATTTTCTTTTAAAATTTAAGCTATTTTTCTGGTCAGTTCAAGCTACTTCCCTAGGGGCAGCTAGATGATGCAGTGTATAGAGTGCCAGGCTTGGAGTCAGGAGTTCACCTATAGCCCCAGACACTTGCTAGCTGTGTGACCCTGGGCAAGTCACTTAACATTGTTTGCTTTAGTTTCCTCATCTATAAAATGAGCTGGAGAAGAAAATGGGAAAACTGCAGCAGTATGTTTGCCAAGAAAACCCCAAAAGGGGTCACAAAGAGTCAGACATGACTGAAAAATGACTAAACAACTTTCCTGGTCACTATTCCTTAAAGAGGAAAAGGTACCTCAAGTTTATATCCACAGGGCTTGAGTCTGTCCCATCAAATATTAGTTACACTGAAGACCATCACAAATAGTGAATAAACCCATTTATCCAAGCACATAGCACATAGAAATCAAAGAGGTTGTACAGATTGGAATAAACCACACAATGCACAGAGTGAATGAACTCTGCCACTGAAGTAAAATATTTCATCTCATGTGAATGAGAGAGGCCTCGATCTCACCCAAGGAGAAGTTCTATGAAGTTTTTAGGAAAGCAAGCTAGAAATCAGGTACACATATTGAGGAGCTAGCTTTCTCCTACGTCTGCCTTCCCAAGTCTGTTCTCTCCCCTCCACAGATATCTTTCTGAAGAGAGTCTGGAACCCTGTTCTGTTCTCTATTGAAGAAGGAATGGAGAGTACATTCCCTCTTGAATGCTTTCACTCCAGCTGCAGCCCTCACAGAAGCATGTGCAGCATTGCCATCATTCTCTACACCAATGAGAAGAGGTTTCTGGGTTTGTTTGTTTGCTTTTTTTCCAAATGCTCCAGGCTTAAACCTGGGTTATGGAAGGAATATTTTTTTTCAAATAGGAAGAAAAAAATTCTGCAAAACTAGACAAGTGAAAAAAAAAGTATGATGTTATATGTGGTATTCCATTCACATTATCCCCAACTTTTTTTTCTTTTTCTTTTTTTGGCTAGGCAATAGGGTTAAGTGACTTGTCCAGGGTCACACAGCTAGTATCAAGTGTCTGAGGCTGGATTTGAACTCAGGTCCTCCTGACTCCAGGGCCAGGGCTGTATCCACTGCGCCACCTAGCTGCTCCTATTCCCAACTTTTTCAAAGAAGGAAGGGGAAGTGTTTTCTTATATATCTTTTTTTGGGGGGAATAAACTTGGTACTTTTCATTTTGCAGTATTCAATTTTGTTTGTTTTGTTGCTCTTTCCATTTACATTGTTGTAGTCATGAATTTTATTTATGGATTTTAAAAAATACTTGAGTGTTATATTTTATCAACATCTTTTGCATTTGTTACAGTAATCACATATTTTTAATTCTACCAAATATAATATTAATTATACTAATTATTTTCCTAATGTTGATCCATCCTTGTGAAATGGAGGTCTAGTACATGCACAGGTTGCCTTGAATGGTGATTTCCATGTAGAGATGCTGAGAATCTGATGTTGAGAGAGTCACAATAAAATGTAAGGAAAATGCCTTAGAGGGACTCTAGAGTGTGCATAGGGATTCTGTCATGGGCTCTGGTCTGCTAAGCATATGGTGGGAGACTCTTTGACTGGCCATGAAGACATTCAAAAAATTAGTTAGCTTTTGCCATCTCTCTTGCCTCAGTCCTTTCAGCTGCTCTGTAGCTAGATTCCTTTTTGCTAATGATGCCAGGTGAGAAACAAAGTTATAAAGGACTTTTCTCCATCAAGATCATGTGCTTAGAGAAATGGTCCTCAGTCCTTGGCCTCCATATTTGTTCTTTTCTGTTTCAGGTAAAGCAGTTTAATCTGTAAGTAAGGAGAGTGAGCCATAGGAATCCTGGAGTCAGTATCTAGGCCATATTTTATAGCCAACCCTGTAATGATGCCTTGAAGAACAAGAAATGGTCTTTTGAGAGTCACCATTGGAATCCCAGCCCAATGGTAGCTGAGATGAGGACTCATCTGGAAGCTATGTCACTTCCTTTAACTAAGTCTGAGTTTATTCCCCTTAGAGAGTGAAGCAGTGTATGAGAGAGGATGCTCTTGAAGTATTAGGGAAAACCTATGTTTGTTCTGGCTATATCTTTAAGTAAATATCCTTTGTAAAAGGTAATAGGTGTCAAGTGTCAAGTTAAATACAATTGAGACACTAGTCACTGGCTCCTAATAGTGGGGGAGTGAAAGGAGGGAGAAAGGAACAGAGTTGGTGGAACTTTGAACCAATGGATAGCAGAAAAAGAGATACCTTAGAACTCTGAGGGGTTGATGTAGCAGGCCTGGCTCTGGAAAAGAGAATCAGAGTGTACTTGCTACACTTGCAATCCGCATACGAATCCAATTTGGTACTAGTGGACAATTTTCTGCCTATAATGCTATTGTCTCCTTGTGAGAATTTTATTTATAATCTTTGCATCAATATTCATTGGTATTATTGGTTTATAGTTCTCTTTCTCTGCTTTGTCTCATCCTTGTTTACATATGATCATATTTGTCTCATAAAAAGAGTTTGGTAGTGTGCCTTTGACCTTGTTTTTGAGAACCATTTATGAAGCATAGGTATTAATTACTCTTTAAATGTTTTATAGAATTCAATTATAAATCTCTTTGGCTTAGGTGTTGGTTATTTTACCCCTCCCCCCACCTTTGGCAGCCCACTTCTGGCTTACTTGATGTTTCCCCCCATGATAATATGATTTTTTTTTGTTAATTTGGATATGTTATATTTTTGTAGATACCCATCTACTTCCTATGAATTCTTAGTTTTGCTGGCACATACCATAATATAAACAACAAAAACCATATGATTATTTCAATAGATACAGAAAAACGTCTTAGACAAAATATAAAATTAAATTCTATTAAAAAACCCTTAAAAGTATAGGTATGATAGATCCTGCTGTAGAACAGTTTTTGATAATTCCTTTTATGTCCATTCTGTTTATTGTGAACAAAATTGTCACTGTTAAATCTTTTGAGTAATCTTGTATAACTTTGATATACTATTCAGAGAAGACACCTTGTTACAGGAACAGTGTATAAGTCAGTGCTTTGCTTGCTCAAATCAATGTAGTCAATAAATAAAGAGCATGGTGGGATCTGCTTCCTTTAGTCAATTGTAGGATTGTAAAAATGTGGTCTGCTGGAGAAAATGGACTACAAAATGCCTGTCCTCTTTTTATACCTTTTTTACAGATGCCCTTGATATGGGTACAAGTTCTACTCATAAAGATTTTGGTAGATATGAGAAAGTAGGCATATCAGTCTGAACTTATTGACATAAAAGAGAAATGCAAATATCAGTATGTGAATTTTTTAAAAAAGTATTGCTTATTTTAAACATTCTTTCCTTTTTAAATTGGGTTCCAGATTCTCTCCCACTCTCTTAACACTCCTCCACCCACTAAGAAGGCAAACACATGAAATCATGCAAAATATATTTCCATATTATCCATATCACAAAAAGCAAAAAAAAAAAAAACCTGAAGAAAGCATGAAAAATATATTTCCATTTGCACTCAGAGCTCATCTCTCCCTGGAGGTGAACAGTATTTTTTTCATCATGAATCCTTTGGAATGGTCTTGAATCATTGTATTGATCAGAGTAGCCAAGTCATTCACAGTTAATTGTCATTACAATATTGCTGTTACTGTGCACAATGATCTCCTAGTTCTTCTCACTTCGCTTTGCATCAGTTCTTGTAAGTCATGTTTTTCTGAAACTACTCAACTAATCATTTCTTATAGCACAATATATTCCATCAAAATCATATGCCACAACTTGTTCAGCCATTCCCCAATTGAGCATCCCCTCAATGTCCAACTCTTTTGACACCACAAAAAGAGCTGCTATAAATAGTTTTGTACATATAGGTCCTTTCCCTTTTTTCTTTGATCTCTGTGGGATACAGACCTAGTGGTGGTATTGCTGGGCTACAGGGCATGTAAGTTTTATAGTTCTTTGGGTACAGTTCCAAATTGTTTTCCAGAATGGTTGATCAGTTCACAGTTCCACCTAAAGTGTATTAGTATACCTATTTTCCCTCATGCCTTCCAGCATTTGTCATTTCTGATAAGTGTTAGGTGGCACCTCAGTACTGTTTTAATTTGGATTTCTCTAATTAATAGTGATACAGAACATTTTTTTCATTTGACTATAGCTTTGGCTTCTTTTGAAAACTGCATTTTCATATGTCTTGACTATTTATTAATTAGGGAATGGGTCTTATTTTTACAAATTTGACTCAGTTCCCTATACATTTGAGAGCTGAAAACTTTATCAGAGAAACTTCCTATAGAATTTTTTTGATATTACTTCATTTTCTATGGTATTTTATAGCAAAGTGTAGTTTCCCTGATTATCTCTTTTAATTAGGTCTATTTTTGCTTTTGCTTTGTCTGACAGTATGATTGTTACCTTTGCCTTTTTTATTTCAGCTGAAGCATAATAGATTATTTTCCAGCCCTTTATTTTAACTCAGTGTGTATCTTTCTGTTTCAAGTCTGTCTCTTTTAAACAACCTATTGTTGGAATCTAATTTTTAATTAATCTGTTCTGCTATCTGCTTCTATTTTAGGAGTGAGTTAGTCCTATTCACATTCACAGTTGTGATTATTTCCCTCCATCCTTTTTCCTTCTTGTCCCTCCTCAGAAGACTGTTCTGCTTCTGACCACTGCCTCAGTTAATCAATCTTCACTTATATCACACTCTCCTGAATATTATCCCCTACCACTCCTATTTCTCTATTAGAACTCTATACCCAACTGAATGTGCATGTATATTCTTCCCTCTTTGAACCAATCCCAATGAGAGTAAGGTTTAATCATTCTCCACCATGCCATTTTCCCATTCAACTATAAAAGCTCTTCTTTCTGTGATATTTTTACGTGAGAAAAATTTCCCCATTTTACCTTTCCCTTCTCCCAGTTCATCCTGCTTTCTTACAGATTCATTTTTTTTAATATCATTTCAACATAATTGATTCACACTCATGCCTTTTGCCTATGTAGACTCCTCCTAATTGCCCTAGTAATGATAATGTTATAAGGAGTTACTTGTTTTATCTTCCCATATAGGAATGTAAAAGTTTAACTTTATTGAATCTCTTCTGATTACTCTTTTATTACTCACTTGAATCTTGTGTTTGAATATCAAATTTTCCATTCAGCTCTGGTCTTTTCATTAAGAATGCTTGGAAGTCCTCTATTTCACTAAATATCCATTTTTTCCCCAGGAAGAATTCTACTCCGTTTTGCTGGGTAGGTTATTCTTGGTTGTAATTCTAGCTCCTTTGCCTCATATTCTAAGTTCTCTGCTCCTTTAATGTGGAAACTATTAAATCTTGTGTAATCCTGACTATAGTTCCATGATATTTCAATAGTTTCTAGCTATTCAAAATATTTTCTCCTTGACCTAAGAACTCCGGAACTTGGCTATAATATTCCTGGGAGTTTTTATTTTGGGATATCTTTCAGGAGGTGATGGGCAGATTCTTTCAATTTCTAATTTACCCCCTGGATCTTAGATATTGGGGCAAGTTTTCTTTTAAAATTTCTAGAAATATGATGTCTAGACATTTTTATGGCTTTCATGTAGTCTAATAATTCTTAAATTATTTCTCCTAGATCTATTTTTCAGATTAGTTGTTTTCCAATGAGATATTTCACATTTTCTTCTATTTTATCATTCTTTTGACTTCCATTATTTCTTAATGTCTCATAAAGTCATTAGTTTTGACTTGTGTGATACTAATTTTTAAGGAATTATTTTCTTCAGTGAGCTTTTGTGCCTGCTTTTCCATTTGGCCAATTCTACTTTTTTTTCTTTTTCTTTTTCATTGTTTGTGTTTTTTTTATTAATTTATTTTATCAACAATCACTTCCATAAGCTTTTGAGTTTTAATTTTTCTCCCCCTCCTTCCCCAAGATGGTGTGTAATCTGATATAGGCTATACATATACATTCCTATTAAACATATTTTCAAATTAGTCATGTTGCAAAGAATTAGAACCAATAGGAGGAACCACAAAAAAGAGAAACAAAACAAAACAGAAGAAAAAATAGCAAATAATATGCTTTGATCTGCATTCAAATTTCATAGTTCTTTCTTTGGATGTGGATAGTATTTTCCATCACAAGACCTTGGGAGATTTCTTAGATCCTTGCATTGCTGAGAAGGGCTAAGTCTATCAACATTAGTCATCGCACAACGTGGCTGTTACTGTGTACAACATTCTCTCTTGGTTCTGCTCACTTCACTCAGCATCAGTCCATACAAGTCTTTCCAAGTTTTTTCTGAACTCTTTCCACTCATCATTTCTTATAGCACAATAGTATTCCATTACATTCATATACCACAACTTGTTCAGCCATTCCCCAATTGATGAGCATTCCCTCAATTTCCAATTCTTTGCTACCACAAAAAGAGCTACAATCAATATTTTTGTACATGTGGGTCCTTTCCCCATCTGTATGATCTCTTTGGGATATAGCCCTAGAAATGCTATTGCTGGGTCAAAGGATATGCATGTTTTTATAACTCTTTGGGCATAGTTCCAAATTGCTCTCCAAAATGGTTGGATCATTTCACAACTCCATCAACAATGCATTAGTGTTCCAATTTTCCCACATCTTCTCCAACATTTATCATTTTTCTGTTTTGTCATATTGGCCAATCTGATAGGTGTGATATGGTACCTCAGAGTTGTTTTGATTTGCATTTCTCTAATCAATAGTGATTTAGAGCATTTTTTCATGAGTCAATTCTACTTTTTAAGGAGTTATTTTCTTGAGTGGGCTTTTGTACCTCTTTTTCCATTTGGCCAATTCTGCTTTGTAAGGAGTTTTTTCTTTAGTGAATTTTTGTGTCTCTTTCCCCATTAGGCCAATTCTGTTGTTTTTTGTTTGTTTGCTTGTTTGTTTTTGTTTGTTTTTGGTTTGTTTTGGCTAGGCAACAGAGTTAAGTGACTTGCCCAGGGTCACACAGCTAGAAAGTGTTATGTGTCTGAGACTGGATTTGCACTCAGGTCCTCCTGAACCCAGGGCTGGTACTCTATCCACTGCACCACCTAGCTGCCCCCAATTCTGTTTTTTAAAGTGTTATGTTCTTGAGTATTTTTTGTGTCTCTTTTATCAAGCTGTTTGTTTTCTTTTTGTGAGATGTGCAAATTAGAGACATCTCCACTCCAAATGTTCACACACACTATTTGTGTCTGATCTGTGGTAGAGACTTTTTAGCTCATATTGGTCTGAGCAGCTGCAGTTGGACACATTGTACCATGACCCCAATGTAGTAATGTCATTTTGGTCCTTCTTGAGCACAAAGGACAACAATCAATTTTCTTTTCATAATTTTTTTGCATCATTCTCATTTCTTCCCTCAATTTTTCCTCTACCACTCTTAGTTCTTTCTTTTACTCTTCTAGGATTTCTTGTTGGGCTTGTGTCCAATTAGCATTTTTCTTTGAGGTTTTGTTGTTAATCTTTTCATATTGTTGTCTTCTTCTGAGTTTATGTCTTGGTCTTCCCAGCCACTGTAGTAGTTTTTTACAGTCATATGCTCTTTTGTTATTTGCTCATTTTTCCAGCTTATTTCTTGGCTTTAAACTTTATGTTAAAGTTGGGCTCTGCTAACCTGTGGGTGGGGGGGCTACTCTCCCAAGCTTCAGGCTTTGGGGGGGGTGCTGCTGTTTTCAGAGCTAATTCTGGGAGTCTGCAAGTTTTTGATGATTCCAAGCTTCAGTGATATGGAAGGAGGTGTGATCACTGCTCTTCAGGTCTATGATCTGGTTTTTACCCAGGAAGGGCCCCTGTTCCCCACAAGCACTGTAGCCACAAGCACTAGTGCTCTTCTTGGCCCTGGAACTATGACTAGGTCCCTTGTTCTCCTGCAGCCACAAGTGCCAGTCTTCTTCTCCCCCTTGGAACTATGACCAGCCCTAGCTTCCTTGTGACAGATCACAAGTGCTCCTCTCCACTCTGGAACCGAGTCATAACTGCTTATGGGCAAGAGCTGTTGATCAGTGCCAATTGCATTCAGTGCCAGCAAGGGGTCTCCTGTAATCTATTTTTGACCAGTTGTCTGAACCCCCTTACCATCTCTGGGCTGAGAGTTCCCAATGCTGCTGCTGCCACAGGTGTGGCCACCTCCAACATTCCCTTCCCCCATCACTGACCTCCTAAGTTGTCTTAGGCTGGAAAAATGTCTCACTCTGACCTTTTGTTGGCTCTGTGGCTCCAAAATTTTATTTGAGGAGTTATTTTAAACTTGTTTAGAGGGGAATGTTGGGAGAGTTCAGCTGGGTTGCTGTCTGTACTCCTCCATCTTGGCAATATGTGAATATTTCTAAGTATTGGTATTCTCCTCTTTGTCTCATAGCTTGAGATTTGATCAAAAGCCTCAAAATTATACTGCCTCCACAATGAATTTCCTCTGTGTATACTTGGTCTAGTCCAGCTGTTCTTCCCAACTTTTTTTTTCTTAGCACTACTTCTGCTTTTTAATCAGGGACTAATATAAAAATATAAATGTGATAACTTCATTGACATTGATGGAGAAAATGAGTTTGATATAGAAATTTTTATACATTTTATATTTTTAGTGCTTTCCCTCCAATATTACTTTATATATATTTAATAATTACTTAATCATGTATACAATATGCATTTATACGTACATATGTGTGTATGTGTGTGTGTGTGTGTGTGTGTGTGTGGGTGGGTGGGTGGGTGGGTGGATATATAGTCTTCTCCACTACAATGAAGGCAGGGATGTTTTTCATTTTGTTTTTGTACCCTAGTGCCTAGCACAATACCTGGCATATGGTAGGAGTTTAACAAATATTTGTTGATGAATTGGATTTAATTCCTTCCATTTTTATCCTCAGATCTTCTCAGGATTATCTAGTTTAATTGGATTTCTCACTAAGCTATCTGTAAACTTATTTTCCAACACTGTTTTGGATTGTTTTATGAAGCAACGCTGCTCATCTTCTGTCATCTTCCTCCATAAGATTTCAAAATGAGTTCATATTCCAAATTAGTGTTGCATTTGGTTGCCGTATCTGTCTATTTGGGAAAAGCATCAAGTGTTTGCTTCCTGAGGTAGTTTATAGGCTCTTCTAATCTTCTTGTTGTGATGATTTATCTACATTGATTAATCTTAGGAAATGCTAAGTCTTTGTTGATATTTGTTCTTTTGTTCACTTCCCATTTTTCAATGCTGGTTTAAATAGGGCACATTGGAGTTGCCTCATTTGCCTTTCTAATTTGTTATTGATTTTGATCTTTGCTTTAGAAAGTCAATGGTATGATCATATATAGACTATTGATTAAGAAATGGCCCTCACATTAGTAATTAGGGGTTTTTTTTTGAGGCAATTGGGGTTAAGTGACTTGCCTAGGGTCACACAGCTATTAAGTGTCAAGTGTCTGAGGAATATTTTTTGTCTGTTAGATATAGATACGAGACATTGTATAGTATATAAGCTTTTAATATCTGTTTCTTACTCTAAAACTATACTTTCTAATTTTTTTTTTAAATCCTTCTCCATACCCATCCTTGTCAAGGTGAGACCAAAAGACCCTGGAAACACTGAAGCTATAAGTATTAAAATATATTAAACTTGGATGTATCATGGGCATCTTCATAGAATGTCTCTATCTTCTCATCTTCTGTCACAGATGTTTACATGTTACAATTTATCATTATTATGGTCTTTTTGCAAATGTATTTCATAAGCATTGTAACAATAGATGACCAAGTGTCCTGTGACATATTATTTCTTGATGATTTTATATTTATTATAAAACAAATTCTACTAATTCTTTTATTTGTTTCTGCAGGGAGAATTTGTGATTCTTGCTTTTATTTAATGGCAAATTCTTTTTGCTTTATCTTACCCAATTTTGGCCCTCCACACTACATTATTTGCTCTCTGGCTTCTGCCTTCCTGAGTTCAAGCTCCCATTCCCTGACCCTAGGTTTTGATTGAGGAGCATTTGTTTTCTTATCTGATCTCAGGTTCACTTTCCAGCCATCTCCATGATACGCTGTTGCCCACAATGTACAACTTCTCCCTAGGCACAGTGCTAATCATTGGAGATACAAAGAAAGGCAAAAAACAAACAAACAAACAAACAAGAAAACACAATCCCTGTCTTTAAGGGGCTCATATTCTAATGGGGAAGACACTGTATAAATAAAAGGTAGACACAAGTTATATACAGATTGGAAGACCAGTAATCTCAGAAGGGAAAGCACTAGCAGTTGGGGGATCAGAAAAAAGCCTCCTACCTATGAGATTTGACTTGAGGATTAAAGGAAGCCAGGGACTTAGTAGAGAGGACATGTCAATCATGTGCCCTATGACTTCAATCACCATTTTTCTGACTCCCTTGTCCAAAACATTGCTCCTTGACCATCACTGTCCTATATGTGTTATCTTTCCTTATGAAGATATAAATTCCCTGAGGGCAAAGACTATATTACATTGCTTATATTTGTACTTGTATTTGTAACACTGATGCTTCTATTTGTAACATGGAACTTATCATAGTGCTTGGCACATAGCAAGCCCTTAATAAGTGTTTTTTCATTCATTCATTATATTCTGGTTTAATTTATAGCAAGAATGTCAAGATTATATAATTCTGTTTTCTCCAGAAGGATGTTCACTAATTGGGCACTGAACAAGAATGTCAAATTCAGCAGTCAAGTGAATGCTTATGAGTAATAGAAAAGCTCTGATTTGTGGAGCCCTCTGTCTCCTTTTATTGCCACTGCCATCATTGGGGCAGAACGGGTTCACACAGGACAAGGGCTAATTTTTTTCTTTGTTGGACATGTTGCTGTGTTGTATGATGTCCTAGGAGTCAGGAAGAGCTTGGTTCCAGTCCTGCCTCAGAAATATAGTGCCTGTGTGAGTCTAACCAAGACACTTTCTAGGCAAATTGAAGACTTAGTTGCAGAAAGAATGCTGACCTATATTGGTAGAAGGGGTTTCCTTACCTGGGAGTTCCCTTTATTAGTGAAGTCACAGATCTAAGACCCTATCGCTAGAGAGTGCCACGTTGGGATAATTTGTCACCAAATGGCCAGCCTATTGTGATGGAACACTCTGTACTTAGTAAAGCTGGTCCTCAGAGAACAGATAAGGTCTATTATTAAGAGTCTTTTGAAGCTTTTCCAGCATGGTAAAACTTTCCAGACCTCATGCTCCTCTGATTTAACTTTCAAAAAGCCCTGATTACCTACATACTACCGTGAGATTGATTAAAATAGAGGTTCTTAATCTGGGGTTCATGAATTTGTTTTTTTTAATATTTTGATGACTATTTTTCAGTATCATTGGTTTCCTTTGTAATTGTATGTATTTTATGCATTTAAAAACATTATTCTGAAAAGGGATACGTAGACTTCCTCTGATTGCAAAAGGGGTTCATGATGCAAAAATGGTTAAGAACCCCTGAAGTAAAACTCATTGTAAGAATTTTAGTTTATTTTTAATACCAGTTTATAAAAACATAGTTAGAAAAATAAATATCCAATAAAATAATCATATAACATATTCAAAAAGAAAACAATTTCTGAATTGCCTGTGGTTTGGGATTATTTGAGCTGTTGTTTCCATACTCCTACCTTACTGTTTTAGGATTGTTGTGAACCCCATATGTTCTCTCCTCCTTCCCTCAAGCGATATTTGAATACCATTTTTTTTTTCTGGTAGAAGGCAATATAGGCTTCTTTTCCACTTTATTTTTCCTCTTGTATAGAGGTCTTAAGTTTCTCACATCATTTAGCACTGTTTTGCTTTTCTGTCTAAACAGACATCTCTTAGTCCTCAAAAGACTCCACAGAAACTTACAGCTGGTTTACACTGACAACAATTTAGACATGGTGCTTTACTCTAGTATTTATTATGTTCTAAACATTGTATAAATTTGTTTTAACTATTTTTGGGCCTTGGTATCAGAAATTGTTATTTTCCAGTTCAATTGACATTTATTAAGGTAGAAACTGAACTGAAACCTAGATATTTCCTCTTATCTGGCCAACCCCTAGATGAGATCTTTTTTGGCTGTCCTAGTTATGTAGCAACTGTGGTTAATTCTAGATACAGATTTACACACATTTCATCTTAGGCGTGTCTCAGGAGTTAAAGTCATGGCCTAAAGATCTGGAGAACTCTTTGCTCTAATTCTGACTGTAGGCTGCACAAATCTTAACTTTGCTCTATTTCCTTTCATCTATAGCTTAGTCCCAATAAAACCATATAACCCTTCAAATAATTGTTACAAAAACACAACCAAATTTTTATAAAAAAGTTTTTTGAATACATACATATAATTTCCATTTAAATTGTGCTAAATTTGAAACACTAAATTACTACTTTAGGAAACCATTACTCTTTTCCTCAATTGATAAATGGTTAAAGGATATGAACAGGCAGTTTTCAGATGAAGAAATTAAAGCTATCTATGGTCATATGAACAAATGCTCTAAATTACTATTGATTAGAGAAATGCAAGTCAAAACAACTATGAGGTACCACATCACATAAAAAATCAGATTGGCCAACATGACAAAATGGGAAAATGATAAATGTTGGAGAAGATGTGGGAAAATTAGAACACTAATGCATTGTTAGTAGAGTTGTGAACTGATTCAACCATTTTGGAGAACAATTTGGAACTATGCCCAAAGGGCCATAAAAATGTGCATATCCTTTGATCCAGCAATAGCACTTCTAGGACTGTATCCCAAAGAGATCATAAAAATGGGAAAGGGACTCACATGTACAGAAATATTGATAGCAGCTCTTTCTGTGGTGGCAAAGAATTGGAAATTGAGGGGATGTCCATCAATTGGGGAATGGCTGAACAAGTTGTGGTATATGAATGGAATACTATTGTGCTATAAGAAATGATGAGCAGGCAGACTTCAGAAAAACCTGGAAAGACTTGTGTGGACTAATGCAGAGTGAAGTGAGCAGAACCAAGAGAATGTTGTACACAGTAACAGCCATGTTGTGCAATGACTAACTTCGATAGACTTAGCTCTTCTCAGCAATGTAAGGATCTAAGACATCTCCAAAAGTCTGATGATGGAAAATGCTATCCACATCCAGAGAAAGAACCATGGAGTTTGAATGCAGATAGAAACATACTATTTCCTTTTTTTTCTTCTGTTTTGTTTTGTTTCTGTTTTCTTGTGGTTCCTCCTATTGGTTCTAATTCTTTGCAACACGACTAATGTGAAAGTATGTTTAATACGAGTATATATGTAGAGACTATATCAGATTGCATGCCATCTTGGGGAGAAAGGTGGGGAGGGAGGGGGAGAAAATTTAAAACTCAAAAGCTTATGGAAGTGATTGTTGAAAACTAAAAATAACTAATTAAAAATCTTATGGAAGTGAATGTTGAAAACTAAAAATAAATAAATTAATTATAAAGAAAGAAACCATTACTTTTGAGAAAAAGAATGGCAGTATTAATGGAATTATTGTGTTATTCATTGGGCCTTGGGAGTCAGGAAGACCTGGGTTCAAGTCCTTTTTTTTGACACATACCGGCTGTGTTTAGTCTGACAAGTCATTTAACTCTCGATGATTGAGGAAAATTCTCCAAGATTATAAATTGCAGAATGGTTGATCTGCATTTGTAGAGGGCATTTCCTCACCAAGAGTTCAATATACCTTCGAAATCACACTCCAGACCCTCCCTCAGTCCCAAAACATGATTCATTGGGAAAAAATGTTGCCTAGTCTTTACACTTAATGTCACAAAACTTGCTATAGTATATGTCTGTATTACAGAATCAGGCTCACTCATTCCTTGTTGTGTTCTCTGAGAGCTAACAGAACAAATGTAACCCTTCTGCCTCACAAAAGTCTTTTAAATAATTGATGACAGCTATCACGTCCTCTCTTCCCCACTCCTCCAAATCTTCCATTTTCTAGGCTAAATATTGCTATGTCCTTCAATCAATCCTAATGATACAGGCTCAAGATCCTTCACCATATTAGTTATCTTCCTATGGACACACTTCAGCTTAATATGACTCCTGCCAAGGGGGTGCCAAGAAGTGAACACGAAATTTAAGATGTGATTTGTCCAGGGCAGAATATAGAGGGTACCATCATCTTTTTTATTCCTGGAAGCAATGTCTCTTTTACTGCCTAAAATTGCTTTTTTTTTTTACATTTGGAACTTGAAGTCCACTTAAACCTCTCAGATAATTTTCAGACCAAATGGTGCCTAACCATGCTTCCTCTACTTGTGTACTTGTGAAATAGATTTTTTGAGCCCACACATAAGACTTTACATTGACCTCTGCTGAATTTCATCCTACTAGATTTCCTCCTATGTTGTAGTCCAAAGTTTTCTAACCTGGGGATACATGAGCTTTTTAAAGAAGTTCAATTGGTTTCCTTTGCAAACCTACATATTTTGTTTTATGCATTTAAAACATTATTCTGAGAAGGGCTTCATCGGATGGCCAATGGGGTCCATGACACCAAAAATGGTTATGAATTCCTGTGCTAGTCTTCAAGATCTTTTAAGATCCCAAATCTGTCATCCAATGTGATGGTTATCCCTCCCAACTTTGTATCACTTCAAATTTTATAAGCTTGCCATTTATAACTTAACTTGGGTCACCAACAAAAGTGTAAAATAACAGATAGCAGGGGGCACTTTGCTATGGATTGTCTGCCAAGTTGACATGCAACCCTTAATTCTGAGTCTTGTCATTCAACCAGTTCTGAACCACTTTAATTGTTTTCTTATCTACCAATACATCTCTCCATCTTTCCCCCATAAAAATAGCATGTGATATTCTTTTGAATATTTAGCTAAAGTTTAGGTAAACTATATCTCTAACATTTCCTTAATCTACCAGTTCAGCCACTCTGTAAAAAAGGAAACAAAGTTAGTCTAGCATGACCTCTTTCTAATGAATCCATGTTGGTTTTTGTCATCATCACTTCCCTTTCCAGATGTTTACTAATCACCTTTTTCAAGATGCATTCTGTATAATTTTCCCAGAAATGGAAGCCAAACTCATTAGCCTATAATTTGTGGAGTCTGTTCTCTTCCTTCTTTTGATGCTCAAGAAAATATTTGCTTATTTCCAGGCCTGAGGTACCTCTCTCATTCTATACAGTCTTTCAAATACCTCTAACATTGGCTTAAAAATCTCATCTGTCTTATAAAAAAGTGGGGGAGAACCTATTTGTATAGAAATATTTATAGCAGCTCTTTTTGTGGTGGCTAAGAATTGGAAATTGAAGGGATGCCCATCAATTGCGGAATGGCTTAACAAGCTGTGGTATATGATTTTTTTTTTTTTTTGCTTTTTGATGAGGCAATCAGGGTTACGTGACTTGCCCAGGGTCACATAGCTAGTGTTAAATGTCTGAGGCTGGATTTGAACTCAGGTCCTCCTGACTCCAAGGCCAGAACTCCATTCTGGCACCACCTAGCTGCCCCTGTGGTATAGGATTACAATAGAATATTATTGTGCTACTAGAAATGACAAGCAGGAGGATTTCAGAAAAACCTGGAAAGACTTATATGAACTGATGCAAAGTAAAGTGAACAGAACCAGAAAAACATTGTACATAGTAACAGCAACATTGTATGATGAAAAACTGTGAATGACTTAGCTATTCTCATCAGTACAATGATCCAAGACAATCCCAAAAGATTAATAAAGCATACTATCTGCTCCCAGAGAAAGAACTGATATTGTTTGACTGCAGACTGAAACACTCTATTTTTCACTTTCTTTCTTTCATTCTTTTTCTTTTATTCAACTTTTCTTGTACATAATGACTAACATGGAAATGTTTTACAAGATTGCACCTGTATAACCTATATTTGCTTATTGTCTCAGGGAGGGAAGAGGGAAGGGGAGAGGGAGGGATAGAATTCAGAATTAAAAACCTAAAAGAAGAAACAATAACAAATGTTAAAAATTGTTTTAACATGTAATTAAAGAAAAAATAAAATATATTTTAAAAAATCTTAACTGCCATTTTTGTTTTCGGTACCTGAGGATATAGTTATAGCCTTGGGCAGAGGGAACCTGGGTCCAAACCATAGGAGTAGTAGGACAGCAAGAAACACAACATTGTAGCAAAAGAAACTTTTATTTAATGCCCTTCTGCCTTCAACTCTCCCCTGACCTCTTTCCCAGATCTAGTTCCTTTAGGTTGGCCCTGAAGTAGGGGAGGTAATCTCTGCTTTGGAAAAGTGCTCAATCAGGCAGCAAAAAGCAGTAGGTAGGACCCATCCTAGATCCCTTTCTGCCTTCAGCTCTGTGGCTCTATTTCCCAGTCTCAGTTCTAACACTCCCCTTGCCCCACCTCCCATTGCCTTCCAGGGAACAATTTAATTTAGTTGGCCTAAATTTAGTATGGAAATTTAGTAAGTAAATTTAGCATGGAAAACTGTGTTTCCAAGGTCCATATCAGTCACACAAGGATGTCCAAGGTTTCTACTCACAGTCACTATTGCTAAATGACTGTTTGATATAATTTTTCTATTTTAATTTATAGGAAATTCCCTTTTTCCTTTTCCATTCTTTTTACTTCCAAAGATGGCACGGCCTCATCTTCGGAGCCCCACTTTCTTGCCATGAGAAATGAAGAGCCAGGATAGTGAAAACGATTTTTGTGCTAAAAAAACTTTTATTGAATGGAGATAAACTCATATTTCCAGCAGTAGGAGAAATGCAAAAATAGCAGCCCATTCATTAGGGGTTCTTAATCATTTTTGTGTCATAGACCCTTTTGGTAGTCTGGTGAATGAAGCCTATGGACCCTTCTCAGAATAATGTTTTTAAATGCATAAAACAAAATATA
This sequence comes from Vombatus ursinus, assembly GCF_900497805.2. NCBI lineage: Eukaryota > Metazoa > Chordata > Mammalia > Diprotodontia > Vombatidae > Vombatus > Vombatus ursinus. The sequence continues at coordinate 8,312,713 of NW_020953936.1, forward strand.
CAGAATTACAAAGGTAACTGGTTACGTTGAAATACTTATCAAAATATTTTTAAAAGGTCATGTACCCTAGGTTAAGAATTCTTGTGTGTCGAAGAATATTCTGGCATCACTGGCCACATCCAGTTAGGGTAGGCCTGCACAGTATATGACCCCAAGTGGCTTGCCAAAGGATTTAGGGCTTTCTGCGGAAAAAACATAGGGCTGCCACTGCACGCTCCTGTTTGTCACGTGATCTGTGGAAACCAACCATCGTTAGTCTGTCTCTAGTCTAACCTACCTGTGCCCAAAGAAGTTTACAAGTGGTGCACGTCTGAGTTAGAGGTTTTCAAGAGTCTAACAATGGTAGCTTCCCTCTGGTTGGGCTACCTGGAGTCACAAACCTCTCTGGGCAATTTTTTTTTAAGGCAATTGGGGTTAAGTGACTTGCCCAGGGTCACACAGCTAGTAAATGTCAAGTGTTTGGTCTGAGGTTGGATTTGAACTCAGGTGCTCCTGACTTCAGGGCCAGTGCTCTATCCACTGTGCCACCTAGCAGCCCCACTGGGCAGTTTTTGTGGAGGAAGTGTTTCTCACCGGCTTGGACAAATGTTAATACTTCTGTTGGCCGAATTCAGATAGCCTTTTATCATTATAGCTAAAACCAGAGAACCTTTTCTCCAAAACTGTCTTTCTGTATTCTGAAAATTCCCTGTCTCCCTACAGTAGCTGCTCTGGTGATTTGAAATCATGAATAAATGAACACCATTTATTAAGCATTTACTATGTTCCAAGCACTGTGCTAACTGTTGGGTTTTGCAGGCCAAGCCTCAAGCAAATTCAAGTTTTAAAATGCGATAAGCTTTCCTGGAGCACAAAGCACAATTAAAACCAACTTTACTAAGTGAGAATTAAAAGAATCAATTCAAAAAGGTATAAGGGTAAAAGAACCTCACTTAGCCTTCCTGAAGAATCAATACATCAAATAGTCAGGAAAGCATTTCTCTGAAGGGAGCCAAGACAGGTAAGATAAAGCTTCTGACTTCAACTCCTCTTGGGCTTGGCTTTTTATACCTCCAGGGGGCAAGGAAGCAAAATGGCTTATCCTTTCAAAGGACCAACTGAGCTTGGTTAAAACAGCTATTCTTCTTCCCGTCCCCCTTAAAGGGCCAGCCTACATAAAACAGGTGTTGCTCCTACCACACTGGAGATACAAATATTAAAATGAAGTGGTCCCTACCCCTCAGGGATCTTATACTCCACCAGGAGAAAGACTACACAAATTAAGGAGTAGCAATCAGGGGAGATTGCTTTAGCCTAGTCTGACCAGACTTTTATTAAGGGAATTTGTTCTGTGAAGTCTAGATTCAGTCAAAGGGCTTCACTCGAGGACCTAGAGGGCCACATGTGGCCTCCAGACCGCAGGTTCCCACCCCTGGAAGACACCTAAATAGTAAATGGAACAATAAGATGATTTGATGACATGCCCTTTCAAGAGGCAATGTGAGTTTTGATTTGATAACAATTCTCAGAGCAAAAGGTGGAAAACGGGAGTGGGGATTGGAAGGGGGTGATAAGTGTGTAATGTCAGGGTGAGAAATGGTCCCAGGTGGAAATGAGGACACCCACTTCCAGAGAGTTCAGGACTGAGTGGCTTAGTTCTTGGGTGTGATTAGCTAAGTGCTCTCTTACTACCTCCTCATTTATCTTGGGTATCAACTCTGTTTTCCATTTTTGTTCCGTCATTCCCATGCCAAGCTCATTCTCCTTGGCAAAGGAAACAAGCAAAATTAGAATTTGGTAGCTCTACCTTCTTTCTGTTGTCAGTTATTATCTCCACTACTTAAAGCAGTGATTCTCTCCTTTATTTAATGCTCTAGTTAAATTAAGTTAAATAGCTTAAAACCCCCCACCCCCTTTTTTTGTTCTTTTCAGCTTTCTTCTACAGACTCAGTTCATTTGGGACTTCAGTACTCCTTAATCTATTTTTTTTAATAGAGCAGACACATTCTTATAGTAATCTTCTGTTACTTGACTTTGGTTCCTTTGTTTATATTTATCTTTAAAAATTCACAGTTTAGTTCCCTGGGCACCCAGTAGTAGACAACGACTGTTTTTCTTTCTCATTTTCTTTCCTATTGGAATTGTTTCCCTTTGCGCTTTTGGAATTTCATTTTTGAGTGATTCCCCATCTTTCTTTAGTGGACTTCCCTTGTATAATTTTAGTCCATGGGATCTTCCTGATGTATCCTTTGAACTCTTCAAAATCTGCTCTCCTATAATCTAAAATTCATGTCAGACTATTTCCTGGTTTTCCTTTCTGTCACATTCTCTAGGAGGAAGTGGTAATTCCCCTACATCTCTCTCTCATTTTTTCCTTCTCTGTCTGTCTCTGTCTCTTTGAGTTTCTGACTACCTGTTTCTGTGTCTCTATTTATGAATCTCGCTGCGTCTCTCTGTCTCTTTGTACACCTGCCTCAATGCCTATCTGCCTGCATGTTTCTCTTTCTCTCTCTCATATTCTAGTAGATGTCTGGATAATGAAGTCTAGCATTACTACTATATCACGCTTCTCTTCCAGGCTTGTGTTTTCTTTCCAAGACTCCTCATCTATTTCCTCTTTCTGTCCAGGTAGTCTGTAATTATACTCAGATGACAAAATCACTTCTTTCTGCCTCTGTTGACCCCACCCCCAATATTGCCAAAGACCTATTTTATTCATAATGACCAGCAACTCACATCATGTTGATATTGATAGATCATACTTTATTTTTTGATAACTCATTCTCTTTTTTTATAATTGCACTTATTACAAATTAAAGAAATCTTGCACTCTCTTGATATAGAAAGAGAGACAATACCCATATGCTCTTTACCGTGTTTCCTCCTTCTGGGTTTCTGGATTTTCTTACAAGTATACCTTGTTATATGCAATATTACCCCACCCCTTTAATATATCCTTTTTATACTATGCATACCCTTTGATCCAGCAATACCACTGCTATGTCTATATCCCAAAGACATCCAAAAAAAGGGAAAAGGACCTATTTGTACAAAATATTTATAGTAGCTCTTTTTGCAGTGACTAAGAATTGGAAATCAAAGTGATGCCCATCAATTGGGCAATGGTTAAACAAGCTGTGGTATATAATTGTATTGGAATATTACTGTGCTATAAGAAATGACAAGCAGGATGATTTCAGAAAAAGCTGGAAAGGCTTACATGAACTAATGCTGAGTGAAATGAGCAGAACCAGCAGAACATTATATACAGGAACAACAATATTGTATCATGAAAACTGTGAATGACTTAGCTATTCTCAGCAGTATAATAATCTAAGACAATCCCAAATGACTAAGGATGAAGCATACTATCCGCCTCCAGAGAAAGAACTGATATTGTCTAAATACAGACTGAAGCATGCTATTTTTCACTTTCTTTCTTTCATTCTTTTTCTTTTATTTAACTTTTCTTATACATAATGACTAATACAGAAATGTTTTATAAGATTGCACCTGTATGACCTATATCTGTGTATTGTCTCAGGAAAGGGAGAGGGAAAAGGAGAGGGAGGGATAGAATTCAGAACTCAAAACTTTAAATAAAAATATTAAAAATTTGAAAAAATGTATCCTATTTATTTTGAATAAGGCATATCCACAAATATAATAAAGTATATGCATGAAGGGCCATATTCCAGTCATGATTTCTGTCTCACCAATTCTCATGGACACATAGGAAGTTAAATTTGCCTTTTTGCATTAGGTCCTCTAGTTCTTGCTTATTGCCTAAACTTTAGCCATTTGTGCATAGACATTTGAAGCTGTAGGTTTTACTCCTGGCCCTTTTCTCAGTTTTTTTTTTTCCTCCTGTGATCTGGTTTCCACAACTATTATTCTTTTTCCTTCATTGTATTCATTCTCTCTCTCTCTCTCTCTCTCTCTCTCTCTCTTTCTCTCTCTCTTTTTCTCTGTCTGTCTGTCTCTCATTTATCTTGGCACACATACACAGGCAGTTTTCTCTTCCAATCCTTTTTAGTTTAAATCTATTTTGATTAGATTTTTAAAACACCAGGCAGATACAGTCTTATCATTCTTTAAGTGAACTCCATCTTAGGTCAAGTTTCTGTCAAACCTGTTTTTTAAACCATGGTCCAGAAACTAAAATTCCCTTTTTTAGACACAACTTCATTCTTTTTTTTAAATAATTTTTTCCAATTACATGTAAAGATAATTTTAACATTCATTTTAAAATAAAATTTTGAGACCCAAGTTTTTCCTCTCCCTCCCTACTCTCCCCCATCCCTAAGATAGTAAACAATTTGATATAGGTTATATATGTATAATTATATAAAACCTATTTCCATATTAGTTATTTTGTGAAAAAAGAGACAGTTTGCAAAAAAAATCATAGCACAATCTTATTCTTAATCATCTTTGCACTTCCTAAATTAAATTTTCTTCCTTTTATTTCTTGCCTTGAATGGGAAGCTGAGAGGAAAATACAACTAGCTATTTTCATCCTCTGCCACCTTCTTGCCTAAGACTTAATAACTTCTTAGAAAACTTTCTAGGTTCTTTCTGGCAATAGCATTTGTGTCCATATGACTCATTAGAAGTGTGTAAAAGTCATCCTTCTACATGTTTTGGGAGATTCCCAGTTATGGTTTGGATAGATGCCCTGTGAAAGTACAGACCTTTCCTTGTTATCAGGTTGATAAATACTTTCCTTGATATCCCTGAATAGTGAGACACCAATCACCACTCTTCTTTTGACTCTTATTAGACCTTCTCTCACCTGATAATTTCTTCGGGTCTATTATTCCTTTGCGGGACAAGCAGCTACTTCTTTCTCAGAGCATCCAGTTCCTACCTCTTCAGGAAAAGTCTCAAATTTATTTATATATTTATTTTAGCTTCAAGCATACAATGGTCCTTTCCCCCCTCCCTTTCTCTTTTATGTGACATTTTCATAGTCCCCAACCTCCTGACAAGGGTCTAGTTTCTCTTCTTCTACTTCAGATCTTTTTTTTTTCCCCACTGAAGTACCTTTCTTTCTTTTTCTTTCTTTCTCTTTTCCTTCCTTTTCTTTTTCTCCTTCCTTTTTCTTCCTTCTTTCCTTCTATCTTTTCTTCCTTCCTTTCTGTCTTTCTTTCTTTTCTCCCCCCACCCCAAAACCTGGAGTGGGGAGAAGTATTTTTTTTAGTTCTTTCATATTTTCTTCTAGGAAGGAGATCAGCCTATACTTGGAACATAGATATTAGACACTTGGATATGGCAGAAATATATCACACACTGAATGCAAATTACTGAACAATGTAATGTCTCCACTCTGATTTAGAGTCTCAATCTTGTTTTTGTGTTCTACTTGTGAGCATTACTCCTTACCTTCTAAGCACTTCTCTTAAGAACTTTACAGCCTTTTATCACCTCTGAACAACTTGACCACCAAACCAAATTTTCTTTCCTTTATTTCAACTTTGCAGTCATACCTTACTTCCTTTTCTCTTTATCCCTAGTCTCTCATTTGTTTTACTTGCCTTTTCTTACCTACTTTACCAATAACCCTTCTCTTCAGAGCCTTAATTCTATATCTCCTTTAAGCCAGACCGGGACACGGTTCTTCAATTTTTCTTCCATTTCTTCCAAATTTCTACTTTCTAAATCCGACCTTTGGCATCCTTCAGAAGTCCAAACTCTTTATAATGACCTTTACAATTTCCTTTTCCTTCTTATTCAGCTTAAATCCTCTCTTCTTCTCTTCCTTGTCCTACAACCTTTTCCTCAGAAACCTAGAAGCAGGGGAAGAAGGAAAAAAACCCTTTTATCCTTCTTCATTTAATAAAACTTGAATCAGACTAAATGACCATTGATTACTATTTGAAAATTACTATTTGAAAAACTGTTCAAAATGGAGTTGGTTTCTAAATATTTTTTGAATATGAAAGTTGAACATTCACTCTTTGATTCTCCCAAGTTATTTTTCAATAATTGGGAGAAAACAAGGTTATATTAGGTAAATTGAATATTTTTCTGTCTAATTTCCAATGGGAGCATGGAGGTTGGGCCATCAGTAGAAACTGATTCAAAACACAGCCACAGGTTATCTAGAATTGGCTCTGTGGGCATTGCAAAGAGACCTATCTCAAGAAAATCATAGTTGGCACAGTAACCTATTTTTTCTTCCTTCTGAATATGGAGACCCATGCCTATTTGAAGGAGTCATAGCAGAGCGTCTGTTTGAAGGCTGAGAGAGAGGGAGTAATTGTGGAACCAAAATCCAAAATGAGGTGAAAGAAGATGGTTGGGGAGAGGACAGAGTTTGCTTGAAAAAAGAGGGAAACCTCTTTCTTTTTCTCTCTCTGAGAAAGAAGGGAAGAATGAGAAGAAGACATGTGGGTGTTCTTGAAGCAGTATCTATTGTTACTGTCCTATTGTACTATTGTACTGCCTATTGTTAAATTTTTGGTGTAAGCATTTGCACCTCAGAAACTGGCAAAGGGGAAAATGCTAAAAATCAGCGCTTGATTTATTATTTTGCTGATTGTTTAGATTTAAGAAAGTGATGGAGAAAACATTAATAAAGCACATTAAACTTAAAAGTATATTGTAGGTTTTAAAGTTGTTGAACATTTACTAACATGTCTCTGAATATAGAGAATAATGTACTAAGAGGTAGAGAGGACAGATGAAGAAGTTCACATTGGATAGTCTCAATTTTCTGAATTCAATGAGAAAAAAATCCCTTCTCTGTGTAGTTCTCTCCATAAAACTTGAGACAATGTTGTATGCCAAAAGCATGCATTCTTAACTATTTTTTTGTATGTGTATGTGTATGTGTGTATGGGCCCCTTTGGCAATATGGTGAAGCCTATGGACCCCTTCTTAAAATAATGCTTTTAAAGGTATAAAATAAAATACATAGGATTATGAAGGAAACAATGATATTGAAATGCAGTTATCAAATTTTTTAAGTAGTTCATCATGGACCCCAGGTTAAGAACCTCTAGCCTGAAATATAAGAAAAAAATAGTGCTATTGTAGGTTTAAGAAGGTTTGGGACAAATGATTTGGGGAATGTGCTAGGAAATTGACAGAAGATGGCAGAATCTATCTACTCCCATCTTTTTTTTCTCGTTCCTCTCTTCCCAGGTTAATTTCTGTCTCTTTCCCTGTTGTTTCCCACTAGGAACTCATCAGATAGGAAAAGGAAATGCAGAGGGGTGGGAATGACTTGAGGGAAATGTAAGGGTAAAGGGGATTGTAAAAAATTAAATTAAATTAAAAAGTCATTAGGTGTTGTGCAAAGGGCTAGATAGCCACTAGGCTTGCTGACAAGGTGCAAAGAACGGGGTAGAAGTGGGAACACATAGTAAGTGGCCAGCCCTGGGTGAAGTCTGCCGTTCCTATTCCCCCATACCCCCTCAAGATATTTGATAATCTGTTTAACAAGACATTGGGAGCCAAGACATGGGTCACTTAAAATTCGGGAGGAGAGAAGAATCTTACAGGAGGGTGTGGGTACAGGCCAATTTTGATGAAATGCTGTAGACTAAGGATTTTACATTTAATACCCTAGATCAGCACACCGAGCAGCAAGACATTAAAACACCACAACTGAGTTGAGAGTCAAAGCTGGGGCCACCATAGTCAAGGGAGCAGCCCAGCTTTTTGTGGACTTGTTTGCCCTCTACTGACCATCAGGGATATTGAAACCTATTCAAGAGTGGTTCAGTACCTGAGGTTTACTGGAAAGAACAACTTGACTAGTCTGCCACCTGGTGGCTACTGTGGATATTATGTGCTGATATTTCAAAGTCCCTTGACTTGATTTTTTACCTTATGTGACAGAACATAGTGATCAAATACTCCAAGCAAATACCATATAGGCATTTACTACCACATGTGTATCTAGCATATCTAATAAGTACTAAGTCGCATGTTTGTTACACTGGAGACCAAATACTTTCAAGAAATTAATGCTGTACTTTTCAGGAAGACTCCCTTGGGATCTTCAAGGAATATATACATATACATGCACAGACATATACACATACACATATAAATATATATGCATGTGTACACAACGTGCACTATAGAATACATATATGTATATAAAACACATATACATGCAAAGGCACATATAGGCATGCATACAAACATGCACATATATATGTATACACATATAATATATACAACATACATGTATATGTAATGGGAGTCTGGAGCATGGCAGGGTGCCTGAGAGAACAATGTGCAACTAGCACAAACCTACTTGCATAATATTCTTTACATTTCTCAGTATCATCTTTTTTTTTTTAAAGCTTTTACACAGAAATATTGATTGAAAGGTACAAGCACAAATTTGCAAATTTACTCCTCCTACATATGGGAGGCATAATCCCTCTCCTCCCCTTCTTATACCACGTCAGTCTCTGGGGAACGGAAGGAGATAAAATTCACAGCTTAGTTCAGTTTCCATAGAGCACCGGCCAGGTTTCAAATCCAAACCCTGCCTTGGGCTCAAATCACCAGGCACCCTGGCTTCCCAGGGCTGCACCATCCAACCTGCAATCCTCCATAGCTCCAACTCCCAGTCCAGTAGGGATCACCTCCAGTATTTGAAAATGAAGAGGACAAACAAAACAGGACAGAGACAAATACCCCGGCCCCCCAAGTCCATTTCTGGGAAGGGGAAAGCATAAAAGAGAGTCCATGGCACTGATGCTGAGGATGAACTGGTATCTTCACCCTTTGAATGCAACCAAAAAACTCACTTGAAAATAGCACAGCAGAAAAAGCTTCTAGTATCATTTAAAAGGATTTTTTTTCCATTTAACATCCCCTAGCTAACATTCACTTCTTTTGAAGTGTAGAATAATTTTAAATAATAATGACAACTAATATTTATATAATGCTTTAAGATTTGACAAGCAATATATATATTATATGGAAAGTAAATAAGATTATGTATTTCATATATCAAATGAGATTATATCTTATATAATCATATCAAATGAGATTATATAATATATAATCTCATTTGATCTTCAAAACAACACTGCTTTTATTATCCCCATTTTATGGATCAGGAACTTTTGGCTAGGAGAGGTTAAATGACTTGCCTAGGGTCATATAACTTGGAAACGTCCAAGGCACAATTTGAACTACGCTTTCTGACCCAGTCCATTACTCTATCCACTATGCTACCTAACTGTCAATATTACTTTTAAGTATAGTTTATTCCTTCAACAGTGAGCTTGATGTAGCAGTAGATACAGAGCTGGACTCAGTCAGAAAACGATGCAGGTTCAATTTGTGTTTCTGACACCTATGACTACGTGAAACCTACTTATATACCTCAGTGGTTCAAATGACTCTCTAGGATTATCAATTGTAGAACAAACTGCACTTTTGACCTCTTTGCCATGTTCCAGCAACTTCGTCATCCTAGAAGATAACTCCAGTCCTAAAATTCATACCTTGGAAGTATCCTCCCTTTGACTGGATAGTTCCTCTGAAAATCTCCATGTAAGGAGGGTACCCAAGCCAGCCATATTTTCATTTCTCAGTGGGCTGCACTCCAGACTTTCTGCATCTGAAAAAAGTATTTTTATCCCTCCTTTCCCCTCCCCCTTTTCAGCTTCCTTTAAGTTTTATCTTTCCTCATTAGAATGTAAGTTCCCTGATGATAAAGACTGTTTTTCTTTCTGCTTATATTTGTATTCCCAACGTTTAACACTGAGCCTAGCACATAGTAAGTGCCTAAATAATGCTTGTTGGTTTGTTCAGTAGTTACTTATCCACATTGATAGAAGGAGTTATAATCTTATTGTTATTTGAGGCACTGAGAGGTATAAGGTCTTGCCCAGGATTACACAAGCCAGTATATTTCAGAAGGGGGACCTGAACCCAGGCCATCCTGACTGTGAGACTAACTCTCCATTCACCACCTCTGTTGGGAGAAGAACTGTCATGTACGTGGAACAGAGAAAAGGACAATTTGGCTAGATTCCAGAATATAGTAGCAGGAATTATGTCCAACAAGGTTAGAAAACGGATTGTATCAGGGCCTTTTATATTTTATCTTAGTGACAACAGGAAGCTGCTAGAGTTGACTGAACAGGAAAGACACATGGTCAGATATGTGTTTAAGGAAAATGTCTTTGGCAGCCTCACATAGGAGGTACTGGAAGAGGGAGAGACTTGAGGAAGGGAGAGCAATTTGGAGGTTGTTGCAATGATCCAGGTGAGAAGCGATGAATGCCTGAACTCAGGTGAGAGCTGAGGGAGAGGAGAGAAGCAGTCAGCTAGGAGAGATGTGAGGAAGGTAGAAATGGCAAGATTTAGCAACTAATTGGATATGGAGATAAGTGAGAAAAAGGAATCTAGGTTAATGTCCAAGCTGCAAACCCGAGAGACTGAAAGTATAATGATGCCTTCAATGTAAAGAGAAAAATTTAGAAGAAGGGAGGTTTTGGACAAAGATAAAGTGTTCAGTTTTGCACATGTTGAGTTTGATATTCCACTGAGGCATCCAGTTTGAAGTATCCAATAAGCAATTTGGGGAACTTAAGTTCAGGGGAGAGATGGGCTGGATAGATAGATCTAGAAATCAACGGCATGAAGATGATCATCAAATCCACAGGAGCTGATGAGGTTACCAAGAAAAATAGCGTGGAATGAGAAGAGAGCAAAGCTTAGGGCAGAACCTTAGAGAACACCAACAGCGTTCAGGCAAAAGAGACAAAGAACAGTCAGACAGGTAGGAGGTAAATGAGCAGAGAGTAGTGTTAGGAGAACCCAGAGAGAAATAAAAGGAACAAAGACCTGATCAACAGTGTCACTCATATCAGATAGGTCAAGAAGAATTCGGACTGAGAAAATACTCTTAGAATGAAAAGGTCACTGGTGACTTTGGAAAAAGCAATTCAGTAATGTGTCAAAAGTTAGATTGCAAAGCACTGAGGAGTGAATGGAGCAAAAGAAAGTGGAACCAGCAAGTATAGATAACATTTTTTTAAGAAAAGGTGTTTGAGGGGCAGCTAGGTGGTACAGTGGATAGAGCACCAGCCCTGGTGTCAGAAGGACCCGAGCTCAAATCTAGCCTCAGACACTTAACACTAGCTGTGTTACCCTGGGCAAGTCACTTAACCCTGATTGCCTTGCAAAAAAAAAAAAAAAAAAACTACCTGTGGCAGTTAGGTAGCACAGTGGATAAAGCTCTGGCCTTCGAGTCAGGAGGACCTGAGTTCAAATCCCACCTCAGACACTTGATACTAGCTGAGTGACCTTGGGCAAGTCACTTAACCCTGATTGCCTCACCCCCCCCCCAAAAAAAAAAGGAGTTTGAGAAAGAAAGAGCTGTAGGATGTTAGCTTTAGGGGATGGCAGAGTCTAGTGAAGCAATTAAGGTTGGGAGAGAATTGAGAGTTTTGGATGAAGTAGAGGGGAAAATACCAGCAATAGGGAGAGGTTGAAGCTTCCAGAGGAGAGAGAGATGATTGGAGATGCAATCTGCTAGAGAGGACAGGAGGAGATGGGATCAAAGGCATGTGTAGAGAGCTTGACCTTGACATGGAGAAAGGCCATCTCTTTGTCAGTCTGATGGAAGGGGGAGACAGAGCTGGAGATGATGTCAAGGGAGTTCAACTTGAAGAGAATGGGAGAAAGGGAGCTCACATCTAATGGTCTCTATTTTCTCGGTTAAGTAAGAGAGAGGCAAAGAGATGTGGGAGGTTTGAGGAAGGAAGAGAAAGTTTGGAAGAACTTCTGTGCAGAGAGAGATAGGAAAGAAATAGGGAGGACTAAAAGGACTGCCTGGCTGAAGTGAAGGCCCAAGGCACCTTATAGACCATTTAGCTGCATCTCCTCATGTGTAACATGAAAAACGAAATCACTACAAATAATATGAATTTGAATAATGCTACAGGACTCATTGTTTGCACTAATTAGGCCTAGCTTTGTTTACCTAGCTGTGTAAACGGTATCTTTCTCTAAGCAGAATGTAAATTACTTATGTGATGATTAAAAATGTTCAAGAGACACAGTTTCTGGGTAATTTAATCATTTTATTAGTAAGGCCAATAGGTTATTAATAAAAGGATGGTCATTTGGCCATCTCTTAGACCAAAGGCAATCATGGTGGCAGGGCTCACAGTTTATATTGTAGGTGTTCAAACTCAGTCACCCTTGTCAGAGAAATTGTCTCTCTACTCAGACCACTCCCAGACTTGGACTGTCTAGACAAAAGGAACTGTCTCTACCCAAGCTTGAATAGAACACAATGGGCTTCTACACCTTAGATTAAATTCCTGGTAAAGTTGGGTGGGGTCTGATCAAGATCAGGAGAGTTAATTCAATCTCATTAGCAGTAATGTTCTTCAAGAGACTGAACTTTTAAAAATCAGGATTTTGGATTAAGGGGAGAGCTCTGAATCTCCCTAAGATATTGGTTATTAATAATAATTTCTCTCACTTAAGGACAGATGCCATTTTTATATCTTTGTCTTCATAATCTTAGCATCTAGCATAATGTACATAGTAGGAAATTCAAAATACTTATTGAATTGAACCGAAAAGACACAGGAGAACTCTAAACTTGCTTTCTTAAGCATTGTTTTAGTTAATAAAATTGCAGTGTTAAAAACAAAACAGCAAATAATCTAACAAATCATTTCTTTTTGGTTTGGAAAACATGACAAGGTTAGAGTTTTGTTTGTTTGCTTTTTTTAGCAATAGATGTAGGTTTCAAATCAGGAGTGTGACATCAGTGAGTGTAGTAATGAAAAAATGCAAAAGCTAGTGTTGAGCAATAGGAAAAAAAGAACAGAGATGGGGAGCTCCGCTCATTGAACAAAGTAGCTCCCTTGGGGCCATAACCAGAGCATATCAGTGGCCGTGCAGCATTGGAAGCATGAGCTCACAAGGATACATATATTGTTGTTGTCGTTGCTGAGTGGTTTCAGTTGTGTCCGACTCTTTGTGACCTTCTTTTTGAGTTTTCTTGGCAAAGATGCTGGAGTGGTTTGCCATTTCCTTCTCCAGCTCACTTTACAGATGAGGAAACTGAGGCAAACAGGGTTAAGTGACTTGCCCAGGGTCACACAACTGATAAGTATCTGAGGCCAGATTTGAACCCAGGCCTTCCTGACTCCAGGCCCAGAGCTGTAGGCCCAGCTGCAGCTAGACGGCTCCGTAGATAGAGCACTGGGCCTGAAGTTAAGAAGACCTGAGTTCAAATCTGGCCTCAGATACTGCTTGTGTGACCCTAGGCAAATCACTTAACCCTGTTTGCCTCAGTTTCCTTCTCTGTAAAATGAACTGGAGAAGGAAATGGCAAACCACTCCAGCGTCTTTGTCGGGAAAACCCCAAATGGGGTCATGAAGAGTCAGACACGACTGAAACAACTCAACAACTTGCTGACTCCAAGACCCGGACTCCATCTCGCTGCGGCACGTTGGCTGCCTCAGTGGAAGGAGTCCTGCCTCTGAGTCTGATTCTTGACCTGCTTGTATTTTTTCTGAATTTGCTCTTAACTTCATCCCAGGGACATCATGTGCCTGCTTCATGACCTGTGTCTTCATTGTTCTCATGTTCTATCACATTTGCTATTTATTTGCTATCTGCCATAGAAAAAAACAGCTTTGAATTTTGGAATCGGATCACCTAGATTTACGTTCTGACTCTAACACTCGCTCCCCATGTGGCCGTAGGCAGATCATTTAAACTCTCTGGGACTCAGTTTCTTCATCTGTAAAGTGGAGAAGATAATACTTATACAAGGTTATCTTACAAGGTTATTGTGAACAAAAAATAACCTTTGTAAACTTTAAAACACTACACAGATGAAAGCTTCTTCTAACCACTGGTACCTCTGTTTTTGGCTTCATTCTCCTTTGTAACCAAGGCTAACTACAAATCTCCCAGACGGTCATACTCCTACCCTTGGGGCCTATGCCTGCATTTGTCCTTAGCCCTGGCCAGGTGAGGCTGAATAAAGAAAAGAATGACTATTCTGGATCTGATACTTACCCATGAAGAACAACTGCTCAGAGATGTGAAATGGCAGGGTAGTGGGTTGGGGACGCGTGATTGACAAATAAGGAAATGCTAGTATTTAGTAGTATATAGACACTGGGATATCAGATTTCAGGGTTCAGAGGAAAAATAGGTAGATTTTTTTAATGGTGTGCAAAAAAAAAGGAAAATTAGCTCAAAAGGTAGAAGAATTTAAGAGGAAAATTTTGATTAGATAGAGGTGAATGATCCCAATAAAGAAGACAAGGATGAACTATGTAAAGAGGTGAATGTCACAATATCACATACGGAAACTTGGATTTTAGAATTGTTCAGTTATTTTTCAGTCAAGTCTCACTCTCCATGACCCCATTTGGGGTTTTCTTAGCAAAGATACTGGAGTGGTTTGCCATTTCTTTCTCTAGATCATTTTATAGATGAAGAAACCGAGGCAAACAGGATTAAGTGACTTGCCCAGGGTCACACAGCTAGTAAGTGTCTGAGGCCAGATTTGAACTCAGGAAGATGAGTTTTGTTGACTCCAAGCTCAGCACTCTATCTCCCTAGCTGCCCCAGATTTTGACCTTTGGAATAGTGAAGGAAGAAATGAAGGACATAAACATTTATTAAGTACTTACTATGCATCAGGCACTATGCTAAATGCTTTGCAAATATTATCTCATTTAATCCTTGGATTTTAGAAAGATAGTGTACAAAAGGCAGAATTAAAGTCTGTTCCTGAGGTCAAACACAAAAAAGTAGCATAGCCTTGTAAAAAAAAACGGTTATCAGGAAGATCAAAGTTCTGAGACTTGTGAAAGATACTAAGAACAATACAGACTCCATGGACTAGTAGATAGGATAGTAGACCTGAAATCAGGAACACTTTGGATTAAGCTCTCTGACCAGTCATGTGCTGGAGCCGGCTTGTGAGAGCTGATTGTTAAATTGCATGTGAGCATGTAAAGCTACAAATTGGGGCTTTATTTATTTATTTATTTGTTTATTTTTTGATGGTCTAAACTTAAGAAAGTGATGGAGAAAATGTTAATAATGCCGCTTAAGGGAATGCAGTAGATAAAGCACAACCCTGGAGTCAGGAGGACCTGAGTTCAAATCCAGCCTCAGACACTTACGAACTGTGTGACCCTGGGCAAGTCACTTAACCCCAATTATTTCCCCCTCCCCCAAATGATGCAGATTAAACTGAAAAGCATGTGATGAGCACTGAGGGCTAGTACATTTACCAGCATACCCCTGCCTCTGACACTAGTTATGTGACCTTGGGCAAGTCTCTTAACCTCTGTAAACCTTAGTTTCTTTCTCTGTAAAATAGAGATAATAGACACAGTACTTAACTCAAAGGTTGTTGTGAGGCTCAAAGGAAATATGTAAAGTGCTTTGAGAACTTTACAAAACTCTTTAAAGGCCAGCTATTATTATCAATGTTTGGATCTGAAAAGAAAGGATAGAAACGGATGGGACTATGAAAATAGACGGTAGAAGGAAAGGTCTGAGTTCAAATTTTGCCTCAGATGCTAGCTATGTGACCCTAGGCAAGTCCCTTTATCTCTTTGTGCCTCAGTTTCCTTATCTATAGAATAGAAATAATTATAGCATCTATCTGTTGTGAGGATCAAGGGAGGTAATACTATATATATGTAAATACTATAATACTAATTTTACTATTACATATTACTATATGTAAATACTACAATAGTAATGATAATACAAATCTATATATGTAATTCACTTTTTAAATTCTAAAAGTGCTATGTAAATGTCACTAATGATGATGATGTTGATATGTCTAGAGGGAAGGGCCTGTGAAAATCATCTGGGGATTTTAATGGATTCGGTCTCAATGTAAGTAATAAGTATGACATGGAAAAAGGACTGAGGATAACTAGAAAATAAGGAAGGAAGGTAGAAGTTTGCTATGATCTGTACCTATTCAAGATGGGGAGAAATGACTAGCTGGCCGACCAGCTGAAAAAGATATTGGGGTTGAAATCAATGTCCAATGTAAGTCAAATGTGGAATGTCAATCAAAAAAGCTAATGGATCATACACGGCTATTGAGGGAGGGTAGTGTCCCTAGCAGACTAAGGAGGAGGTAATACAGATGTCCTTTGCTCTGGGAGGACTGTATTTGAAGTTTTGTGTCGAATTCAGGGTGCCACATTTTAGGAATGACATTAATATACAAGACAACAGCTAGAGGCGTGTCACTAGGATGTTGAAAGACTTCAAAGTCATGGCACACGTAGATTGGTGTAAGGAATAAGTTATATGTAGCCTATAGAAGGGAAGACTTGATGGAACAAAATATATATGTTCAAGAATTTGAAAGATTCTATCAGGGGTGTATTGGAATGATCATGAACCAGCTGGAGAGAGCCAATTGTTAAATTTTCAATGTGAGCATTTATACCTCAAAAATCACCAAATGGTACAAATCAGGGCTTGATTGGTTATTTTGTTGATTATCTGGACTTAAGAAAATGATGGAAAAAATATCAAGGATGCAGATTAAATTTAAAAGTAAGTTCTGCGTTATAGCACCCCACACCCTGAAAGCCAATTTTTTTTTGTTTGTTTTTTTTAGGCAATTGGGGTTAAGTGACTTGCCCAGGGTTACAAAACTAGTAAGTGACAAGTGTTTGGTCTGAGGCCAGACTTGAACTCAGGTCCTCCTGACTTCAGGGCTGGTGCTCTATGCATTGCACCACCTAGCTGCCCCACCGAAAGCCAATTGTTAAACATTCACAAACCCACCTCTAATTCTAATTCCTAGAGTAAGGATTAGGCTTGTTCCATTGGGTCTCAGAACTAGGAGTAATGGGGGAAAGTTATAGACTGACCCTTTTGAGCCTAGAGAAAAAGAAGAAGTTCCTGTCTATCTGAGCTATCTCGACATGGAATGGTTTGCTCCTGGAGGTTGTATGTTTTTTGCCAGGTATACTGCAGAAGGAAGTTCTCAGGTATTCACTGGACTGGATGACTTCTGTTGTCCTTTCCAACCATGACGTGATAGTCAAAAGAGCTGATGTGATTTGCAGGTGTAGTGGTGGCAGGAGGAGGAGGAGGAGGAGGAGTATGGGGGCTAACAAATGGAGAAGTGGATAAAACATGGGGCCTGGAGTCAAGAAGAGCTGCATTCAAATCTGGCGTCAGACACTAGCTTTGTGGCCCTGACGAGTCGCTTAACCCTGCTTGCCTCAGTTTCCTCCTCTGTAAAATGAGCTGGAGGAGGAAATGGCAAACCACTCCAGTATCTTTGCCAAGAAAACCTCAAATGGGATTACGAAAAGTCAGACATGACTGAACAACAGTAGTAGTATACAGAATAAGGAGGCAATAGCCTCTCTCCCCGAGGGTGATATGGTATTGAGCAGAGGTGTCAAATACGCAGCCTGCTAGATGAGTTCAGTCCACAACATTCCCAAGTATGGCCTGAACTAAATTAAAATGTAATTCCTATCAGATTTTGATATCATTTCAGTTGCTTTTTGCTTGGCAAAGATACTGGAATGGTTTCCCATTTCCTTCTCCAGCTCATTTTACAGATGAGGAAACTGAGGCAAACAGGATTAAGTAACTTGCCCAAGGTCACACAGCTAGTAAGTGTCTAGGGCCACATTTGAACTCAAGAAGATGAGTCTTCCTGGCTCCAGGCCTGGCACTCTATCCGCTGTGATATATTGTACATATAAAAAAGAAAAAGAAATGTGTAAACATGTATGGTTTTCTAAGTCAATATGTTGTCCACAGGGATCCATATGTATGGTTTAGAGGCCTCCATTTCTATTTTAGCTTAACACCACTAGGTCAGAGGATAGACAGCTGTCCTCAGAGTCTAGAAGTTCTGGGTTAAAGTTCCCACATCTGAAGCGCCCTAGTTGGGGGAGACTGACTAAGTCACTTAACATCCTCAGTGCCTCAGCCCTCTAACCCTATAATATTGTAAAATTGATTTATATTGGCAAAGAACTCCCATTCACTGGGAATTCCCCATGACAATTCATTACAGGTCTGAACAAAGAAAATTTGGGGAAGGAAACTGACAGGCTGGGGCACACCCAGAAAAAGGTGGCTCAGATGGTGAAGGGATTTAGATCCATGCCAATCAAAGAGTTCTTGAGGAAACTTGGGATATTTAACCTGGAAAAGAAAAGGCTTAGAAAGGACATTATGGTGAAATATTTGAAGGGAAGTAGTGCCTGCTTTTTTGGCCCTAGTTTCTTAAATTCTAAAAGTACTAAATGATTTACACGCATGTTTGAAATTAAAGTGAATCAAAATTATTTTCGTTTTGAGAATTCTATCCTGTCTTTTTATATAACTAGAAGAACTCTTAGGTGATGCAAAACCAAAATTTAGAATAATGAATATGGTGCTAAGTAACTTGTAAAGAGCCAAGGAGTATTTGGTTTTAATTAACTGCCTTCCCAAGTAGAAAACAGAACTTCTAAAAATAGTGAGCTTTTATTCTATTCAGCATTCTATTAGCTGGAAGGCTCTGACACATTAGCACATCTACGTGACAAAGGATAGTCATAGGACTGACTCGGAAGCTTTGTAAGATCCTGAAGAACTTATTCTTTATTAAAGCTTGTCTCTTTACCAGTGCCGCCTATTTTCTCCTTGACCTTGCTTAAGTAGTCATCATTTTTCTCTCACGCATTTTCACTACTTTCCTCACCACTGGCTCCTTGCCATCTCCCTGTACAGAAGATCTCAGATTCTGGAGCTGTAAGGGCTTTTAAATATCGTCTAATATAGCCTTTTGATTTCACAAAAGGGGGCAATGAGGCCCAGAGCCTCAAGAACTTTAAGTAACTAAGCACCACATTCATTGTTCCAAATCTTGGTTTTGCATCACCTAAGAGTTCTAGTTATTTAAAAAGATGTGGTGGAATTCTCAAAACCAGTTTAATTTCAAACACACATGTGAATCATTTAAATGACTTGTACAAGATCACATAGCTAGTAAGTAAAAGAATCAGGATTTGAATCCAGGTCCTGGCTTCATATCTGAAGTATAACTAGGATGAGATGCTTGTCAATTGGGGAATGGTTAAATAAGTTGTGGTATATGATTGTGATGGAATACACTGTGCTATAAGAAAAGATGAACATAAAAAACACGGATAGACTTGTACAATATAATAAAGAGCGAAATGAGCAGAACCTAGATAATGTTGTATATAGTAACAACAATATTATTTTAAGAACAGCTTTGAGTGAATAAGTCATTTTGACTATTATAAATACCCAAACTAACTACAAAGGACTTATGAAGGAAGATGCTATCTGCATCCAGAGAATGAACTGATAAATAGAAGTACTTATAGAATGATTTTACATATATACGTATATACACACATATATGTATATATGTATGTGTATATATATACATACACACACATGTTTGTATCTAATGGTAGCCATCTCTAGGGTGGGGGGAAGGAAAAAAGAAATTTACATAATACCTTTATTATATATTTAAAAGGAATGGCAAGTTGTATGTAACATTTGAAGTTTCATGTGCAATCATCTTTTTAAAAATTATACTGTTATGGAAATGCTTGCTTTATTCTATAAATTAAAAATAAAACAAATAAAACATAAAAAATATTTAAAAATTTTTTCAATAAAAGAAGTATGACTACAGCAGGGTGACTAGAGCTTTGTGGCAGTGTCAATCAAATGAGTTTTGAGACTGTGTGACTGGGAGAAAGGTAAGACCATCCCTGGAAATAGATAAGGAAGGAAGAGGACTTAGACAGAAAGCTAATGACTTCCATTTTGAATATGTTATGTTTGTGGTGATGGTATGATATCCAAGTGCAGGTATCAAGAGATAGATATAAGACCAGAACTTAAGAGAGAGCTTTAAGTGGGGGAGGGCTCACTGAGGGAGAGATTTGAGAGACACCTGCATAGAAAGGCAATGAGGTGGAGTGAATCAAGAGCCAGACTTAGAGTCAGGAAGACCTGGGTTCAAGTCTCTATTCTGACACGTATAACTGTGTGACCCTGGGCAAGTCTTGTAACCTCTCAATGTTATAAACAACTTTCTAAGAGTCTAAGTTGCAAAGAAGGGCTGGCCTGAATGATAGACCTAGTTTTCTCATTTGGGAGTTTTCTATACCAATGAAATCAGAGATCCGTTTCCTATTCTTTCATAGAGATAATGAATGCTAGAGCTTCCATAGGAACAGATAAGGTTGCCGAATGAGAAAATGTAAAGAGAAAAAAAGAAAAGGGCTCAGGAGATAGTTTTTGGTGGTAGCAGTGTTTAGAAGGAAGAAGAGATATAAGAAGACATGAACAGAAAAGGAGGAGGACCAAGATTGTGTAGTTTCATGGACATTAGAGAGGAGGGAATACCAAGGAAAAGGTTAACTGTGTTACACTACAGAGAGGTCAAGGACAAGGAAACCTGAAAGGGGCCTGCCTGCCTTTGGTGATTAAGAGGCCATCAGTGACTTTAAAAGAGCAGTTTTAGTAGAGTGGTGAAGACAGAAGTCAAATTGTAGAGAACTGAGGAGTTAGATGGCAAAGAAGAGGAATTCATGAGAACAGGCCATTCTTAGAATCGTAGATTTAGAGCCAGAAGGGATTTTAGAGGCCATTTAACCCCAAACCTTCATTTTACAGTCAAGGAAACTAAGCCCAAAGAGATTAAACAATTTGCCCAAGGTCACACAGCTAATAAGTAGCAAAGTTAGAATCAAACTTAGATTTATTTATGCCAAATACAGTATTGTTTCATTATGTTACACTTGCTCCTATATTCCAGACATTATAATTTTTCAGTTTAGAAAGTTATGAGAATATTTTATCTAACAGTCCAGGAAATTTGATTTGTAAATAGTTACCCAGTAAGAGAAGGCTTAAATGGTATCTCATTTAAAATAATATCTAATTGTATGAAAAGGGATAACAGCTCTCATGTGATGACACTATCCAATAGTTGTTATTGTTGTCCTTTGTTTTCAAAGAGGACCAATGACATCACAGAGTTATTTCTTGATTCATGCCCTGAACTGAATTTAAGTTAGACAGAGTTGCACAAAGTCGTCAGCCTCACCATCCTCTTCCAGAGTCATTGAAGTCCAGTGGCAGGACAAAAGTCAGGATGATTGGAGAGGGCCCAGGATGCAGCGGATGATCTTGGTGTCTTTGATGCTTGACCAAGCTCTAAGCTCTCCACAGCACCTGCTTTAGCTGCCTTCATGTCTGTTGGAAAAAATTGTTCTTATCTGCCTATTCCAATAATAACAAATAGATAACATTATTACATAGACCACAACTGAACATAAATAAAATTCTTAATCTAGTCAGATGAATTTCTAATACTTTATATCTGAAAAGAATAAATAAATAGTAAATTGTTTAGTGACATGACATTGCTTTGGAGTGGTTTATGGAATGACATTAGTTATTCTAGGTCAGATGTTAACAGTCAAAAGCTACTCATTTCTTAGTACCTGAGCCTTCTTATGAGCTGATCAAGAAATGCAGAGCACCTTCTCATTTTCACACAGACTATTTTTCAGGTACAGCTGCTTTCATTTTTGTCCTTCAGATAGTCATTTATTCCTTAGAAATAATTCTCTAGGCCCAATCTAAAGTCCTCTGTCTGAAATAAGGTAAATTTGTTCTGCCTCATTTTCTACTTCATCCACTTCTCAATCTGGTTGTGTTTGCTGATAAATTCCATGTTGTAATCTCTGGATGAGGACTTCCTCCCAGGCAGATTGGGAAGCATTGATGTTGAAAGTGTTGAAGACCTGCCTGAGCAAATCCTAGATGGACGCAAAAGCACTCTTATTTTGGAACTGGTCAATGATGGCAGTTTTCAAGAGGAGTTTGAATTTGGTTTTGTCTTTCAAAGATTTCAGAGGTAAATTTCCTCCCAACATATCCACCTATTATAAATCCTGCAGTTGTCTTTGCTTCAGAGGGAGTGTAGAGAAGGGCGAGACTACGGCAATATTCAGGTATGAGAGGCTGGTCGTGCTAACATCCTCTACAGTCGATTTAACTCTGTCTTTATTAAAGAGCCCTTCCAATTGCACATCCTTCATGTTTTTTCAGTTTATGTGCTTACAGGAAATTTTTTCCTTTCAATATCCTCTGGTTTTCAGGATCTCCCAATTTTTCTCTTTCCTTTTGTTATTTGCATTTCAAGAATGAAGAAATGTCTCTTGTGGCAATGTTACATGATAACATTGACATTCAATTTGAGAACTATCTTACAAACACTTTTTCCTGGGTAGTCAGATTATAATTTTGGGAAAGAGAAAACTTCATCAGAATGCCATCATACCAATTTTATGCCCCTCTGATCAGTTTTCAACATCCTTCTTTTATCATAAGAATGTCAATTGTTCTTGTCTCAATCAAAGATGAATTTCCCTGATAATATGTATTGTTAAATTGGTGATATGAATTTCAAGGCTTTGTTTTTGTTAATTGTACTTTATTGCAGAATTGTATTTAAAAGTTCCTTTGATATGATTTAGTTTTTTGCTAGTTCAGTATTTTCTGTCAAAGAGATCAGGGAACGTACAAGAAAAAAAATCCTCAAAAAGCTGACATATAATGGGAAAAATGTTTGTTGAATCAGTGAGTGAACGAATTAATTACTTCTGCAAATTTGGGAACTAGGTAAAAATAGTCTTCAGTTTGATTGAACCACCCTTTTTAAAGACTATAACCCCTTCCTCTCAGTGGCAGGAGCATTATTTACTTGGATCTCTGTTATGTAGGTTTAATCTGATTATTTTTCTTTTTACCCCTAAAAGGTAGGGAAACTCTCCTTGATATTTAATTGATTAAGGGGCCTATGGCTCCAGATGTTGATGTGACTTCCCAGTCATTGAGGGCATAAAAAAGCCAGCCCACAATGAGTAAATACCCCTCAGACTTAGGGGCTGTCCCCCTTGATGATTCACCACACTCATCTGACTCAGTACACCCTCCTGACCAAATACATTTGCATATGAAGATGAGGAGGGGTTGCATCTAACTCAACTACTGCTAGACCTTTGTTGAGCAATCTTTCCATGGTATTGTTAAGTAAACTTCATCTTTTCTTAAAAGTGGATGATTTATGAATGTCTCATTTCATTCTAGTGCTCAGCTTGAAACATAGGATTGTTCTAAGTTATAACTGTCCTATGTTTTTCTCCTACGTTTTCTCTTTCTTCCAACAGGAACCTCCTCCTATCTCTAGATACCTAAAAATGTTTCCCACTCAGAAACTTCTAGGAAGAGAAAATACTGTCCTTTGATTGGAGTAAAGGAGTCACAGAAATGTTATCTCATTTGATCCTTACAATAACATTGCAAGGTAGGTGCTATTATTATCCCCATTTTAAAGTTGAGGAAACTGAGACTAAATGACTTCACCACAATCATATAACTAGTAAGGATCTGAGGCTGGAGTTGAACTCAGGTCTTCCTAGCTCCAGTCCCAGTGTTCTATCCACAGTGTTACCAGCAGTGGGAAGGAACCAGGGAAGGCAAGACTCTTCATTTACTAGGGTGGTAATATAAACTAGCACATGATACACAGTGATAAGATAATATGAGGCAGTCTGGAACTGTCTGGAACAAGTCTCATCAGTAAAATGGGTGGGCATGGTGGTGACTGACTAAGAAGGTTTCTTGATATGGGTACACAAAAAGTGGTAGTTGGATGGGAAGGTATAATCTTAGAAAAGAGTTACATGGCTGTTCCTCACAACTCCACATCTTGCCTTGCAAGGGCTGAGAATAAAATATTTCAGGAAAGATCTCTGATTGTTGGTGCTTAATTAGTGAATCTAGTGACCACCCAAAAGAGCTTTGAGGAAGAAGGTCATACTCCAAGTGGGATGAAACAGAGGAGACTCTCACCCTTTCCCCCTTCCCCCACCCCCTAAACTGCAGGAGGAATAAGAATCGGAGATACCCCGAACCTGATAGAGATTGCCAGGTCATTTCCCCACCCAGTTCCTAAGTAAGGGAAGCATTTTTCCATGAAAAATTCATCTTCCCTAGAGGGCCTGTTAGTACAGTGGATGCTTGATGAATGGAAGCTTCCTAGTTTAAGAAGGATCAGGGAAGCCCCCCTACCCCCAAGTTTACGGAGTACTACAGAGTAATTTTCTCAGAGTGGAAGCATTTTCAGGAGAAACATTGGCAGTACTTGGGTGAACCTCTGGTCCATTGCCTATTTTAAATATGGGGGCATGGGATGAACTGTAGCCACCTGAATTAACAGGAATTCAAATAGGAAACCTCGCCAAAGATACTATCCTTAAGGCCCAAATGGAAGTAGATGGTCTCCTAGGGGTGACTCCTTAATGTGATTTCAATGGATATGGACTATCAGAGATGATTTCTTTTTCTAAATGGAGAAGTCACGGTGTGGCTGAATGGTCACAATGACCTGAGCAACCCACTGATTTCTTCACTTCCAGAACAATGTTGCAAAATATAATGGCAGAGGCCTGGTCAACAAGGGCCCATATAATGTTAGTTCTCAACACCCTAAAGTAGTATATTTGGCAAATTAGAAGATGGATAGCCAAGGGCTGCAGACTAGGCTGGAAAAAGTGGAGAAGATATAAGTAGCTGAGGGCAAGGGAATGGGAAATATGCTGAGGAACTGTTGAGATGCAGTGTGAAGCAGCTGTAGATCTGCTAAACATAATGTGTATATAAAAAGGAGATTGATGGGTACTTAGTTACTTAGCATGCTGGAGCAGAAATACTTGCAGAAGTGGAAGAAGGAAAAGAAGGGGCCTAATCTCCTTTCCCTCTCAGCCTCCCCAAATCCTCTCTATCTAGACCTTTGGGAATTCAAGTCAACAGACTATCATGGGTGGAGTCACTTCTCCCATCTCATCTATCCTAACATGTCTTTATCAGGTAGAATGGGGAATTGGAGGAAGAGAAGAGGGTTGCAGGGGACTACTTGAAACTGAGATCCAGGTTATCGTTGTCCTGGGCAATCCCACTTGAGTGAAGTAAGACATTCCTATTCAACTGGGGAGGTTTATAGGAAGAACTACCCTGGGTTATTGGTAAGAAGCCAGCTATAGGAAGCAAGCAGATTTTTGTCCCAATAATAATGGCAAATCAAACTGAATACATACATACATACATACATATATATATACATATATACACATACATACATACATATATGTATATATATGTATACACACACAGAACATAAAGATATTGGAGAAGGGGTGGGATGGATTGTGGTGGTCCCAGTTAAGGTTATTCTAATAATAGTGGGACATCCATTAGAAGATGTTCTATTGACCCAAACCATCCCAGAAAGGTAATGTAAAACACTATCACAATCTGTGAGGAGTAAAGGAAATTACTGTAATCATGGTGGACATGAATGTGGTTGGAATACTGTGCCCCACTAACTTAATACAACAATTCAGTATGGTTTGTTCTCTAAACAGCTGAATCAGGGAGGCTTGCTGCAGAATATAGTGAATGCATCAGGGTGGTGGCCCTGATTGCTAATGCTGTTGTAGATATGACTAACACAGTAGAGGAGGTGGTACTAGCTCCAAGAGATTGGTGTAGGGTCTGAGACCTGGCCAATTTGTTTCTCTATCCATCTGGCTAAAAGCAAGAGAATTAATTTGCTTTTATCTGAGAGGACCTTCAATACTCATTTACAGGGTGCCCTAGATTCTTTGGCCTACTGTCATAATATAGTCCATGGAGACTCTGAAGGGACTGAGCTTCCCCTTCCAGTTTTTCCCTGTCACTATATCGATGACTGTCTAGGAATATCATGAGGCAGTGTTTAACCAAATAGGAACCTGCCGGTGGAAAGTAAACCTAAGAAAAGAAAAATCTAAGGTCCAGCAACCTCAGTGAAATTTCCAGGGGTGCAATGGGCAGGTGAAAGTAGACTATGAGAACTGTTGTGCATGACAAGTTGCTAGTGCTGGACTTGTTCACCAATAAGAGAGAAGCCCAGTGCCTAGTTGGGGTTCTCTAAGTTTTAGTAGTCCCACATACTTTGCTTAGATACTGCATGAGTGAGTAGGAAGGCTTCCAGTTTGACTGGGCCTCGAGAAGATAGTTAAAGCTATGGGGCAGCAAGCTTTACCCTTAGGCTCTTATGCACCACATGGGCTTATGACTTTGCAGGTGAATGTCTCCCTAAGCCAAGCAGAATGGATTCTATCATAACCTCCCAAATGGGCTCTAAATAAATGGCCGCTGGGATTTTGGAGCTCTAGTTTCCCTGAAAAAGGTACCGAATAAACTGGCCTTGAGAGATAATAACTCCTGCCATGTCAGTGGACTCTGGTCACCGCAGAAAGGGGGGCTCAGGGACACAGTTTAACTCTCTGGCTTGAAATTCAGTGTTGAAGGAATTGGGCTTGATTAACCTGGAGAAGAAAAGGCTCAGAGAGGATATACTAGCTGTCTGAGTGTTTATTTAAAGTATTGTCAAGTGAAGAAGGCATTAGACTCATTAGTTTAGTTCCAGAAGGCAGAATCAGGAAAAATAAGTGAAAGCTGCAAAAAGAAAGTTGCAATTTAGATTCCTGTTACAGGGAAAACTTCCTGACAGTTCAAGCTGTTCAAAAGTAGAAAGGACTACTGTTATCTCTTCCACATCAATGGGATGAGAAGCACAAATTTTTGACCCTCCCTTGGTACCAGGGAGGAAATCTGAATTTTTTCTTTTTATTTCATGCAGTACTGATATTATGCAATACTATCCATGTATTTCATGCATTTCTGAGTTTCTAAACTTTTTTGGTGTCATCTGCCGACCTTCACATATTGTTGGTGTCTTCTGCAAAACTCCTCCCAAAATTCCCTTTTAATTTCTTATGCCAACCCGAGATATGTCAAAACCACAATAGGGAAAGTTGTGATGTGGAGGAGATAACTGTACAGGGAGAAGCAGAAGGCCTCCCTCCTTGGAGGTCTGCAAGAAGAAGCTGAATTACCATCTGTCGGGTATATTATAGTGAAGCATTCTTTTGTGTATAGATTGGACGAGGTAGCCATTCAATGCTCTTGTGACTCTCAGTTTTCATGATTCTGTAAAATCCCTATCCAGGGAATGGTCACATAAGACAGTGATTTCAAGTGAGGTATAAACAAGAATCTTCTATAGTGAAACAGAAGTGGTTCATTTAAGGGAGGTCCAGACCTAGCCCTATCAGGAGTAAGTGTACTACATGAAGAGGTGGCAAGGAAGAAGCTGCATGACCTCTGGCCCCATCACTGACCCAATGGATCCCACCATGGGAAAACCTATATGCCTAAGGGCAGCATAGTATAGTGGATAGGGCACTAGACTTGTGGTTAGGAAGAGGTGAGTTCAAATTCTTCCTCAGAATCTTTCTAGTTATTTGACCCCGGACAAATAATTTAACCAATCTGTACCTCATTTTCTTCACCTGTAAAATGAGAGAATTGGCCTTGATGGCCTCTAAAGTCCACTCCAGCTCCAAATCTATGATTCTATGATCTTCCAAACCAAAAACGGGCCTGACTCACAGAGATCGGTAAGGTTTGTAAAGGGAATTTGACATTGGAAAGTAAGAACTATACTGGAGTAGGGATCTCAGTGTATGGAACTGTATGTGGCTTGGTGATCTGTGAAGAGACCTTTGAGACTCACTCTAATCCAATAGTCGTATAAACAGATTCATGGACCATAGCCATGGAACTTGCCTCGTCTCATTATTTCCTACCCAGCCGACCTGGATTTCATGATCTCTGGATACTCATCATTCTATGTGATGAAATCCACTCTGTAGCTCAAAACTCTTCAGATCATTTCCCTTCATGTCATGGCATCAGGTACTTAAGGTTTTCAGCTTCATTTTAGGTGTTATCTTCCTCAATTAGAATTCAAGCTACTTGAGGGCAGGATTTATCTTATGCCTTTCTTAGTATCTTCAGCACTTAGTACAGTATCTGGTACATAGTAGGCACTCAATAAATGTTTATTGACTCTAAATCTGAATGACCAGGGACATTGAAGGCCCAAGGATAGATTACCAAGGCAGTACCGCCAGGGGTCAGATCAGTAGAATAAATTAGAAATGGCAGCCAAGAAGCTCACTCTCAGAGTGGGTTATGTTAGCGCACATCACTCAGAGAAGATTCCACCAGTTCAAGAGAATGTGAGAGAAAATGCCTTCATTAAGTCCACGACAGTTTCAAAGTGGGTCCATGCTCATTCAGACCATGGTGGCTAATACTTTTTACTCTAGAAAACACATGACTCCAGGTGCCATGACTCTTCAGGCTAGAAAAAATGCCACCAAAGCCATTGTTTCCTGCCCTGAATGCCAAACAATGCAACCATGTCTTAGAAATCAAGATGGTTGAATGGTCATGTAGATGACAAAATAAAAAATACACAGACTAAGAGTCATATTTCTGCCCTAATAAAGTCACAGATTGGAAAGATCTTACCCTGTAACTTGGAAATAACATCCTACACATAACCCACAAGCTTTGGAGATGGCAAAATATGGAATGAATGTCTGAAAAAATTGCTTCACTTATTCACATTCATAGTTCAAAAAATGGATTGTCCACCTTGCTAGGCAGTGGCCACCCTGAACTATTGCTAAGTCTTTAAGGGTAGTAACATATCTGTGCAAAGATTCTTGAGTAGCTGCCTTTGCATAAGTTTTTTGTAACCCTTTGGTAGTCTGATTGCTATGGAACAAAATTAACAAATTAATTTAGGTAACCCTATCATTTTTATTATATTAGCATTGTCTAACCACTACCAATTAAATATATCTCTCCAGTTATATCTTCTATAAATAGTGTTTTGTAGTTATATTAATCTGTGTCTTGGTAGGTGAATGCTCACATTTTTTGTACATTCTATTGGTATGTTAATGGAATTTAAAAAAAAAATCTCTTCTGGGGGTGGAGCCAAGATGGCAGAGTAAAAGCAGGGACTCTATTGAGCTCTCCCCCCAGCCCCTCCAAATACTTGCAGAAAATGACTCTAAACAAGTTCAAGAGCAGCAAAACCCATAAAAAGACAGAGGGAAACAAATTTCTAGCCTGAGATAACCTGGATGGTTGACAGGAAAGGTCTGTTGCACTGGGCTGGGAGAGAAGCGCATTCCAGCATAGGCTACATCAGCACAGACCGGCCCCAGCAAACCTGAAGCAGGCCTCAGGAGACTGAATCACTGGCAGCTGTGGCAGTTTCCAGACTTCTCAACTCACACATACCAAAGACAACTTAGAAGGTCAGTGGGAAAGGTCTGTCAGACCTGGGTGAGAGAGGAGTGTAGTCAAGCGCTGGCCCTAGGGCAGCCCTGGACAGCAGCAGGGGTGGTGGTGACAGTGGTAGCAGCAGCAGCAGCAGCAGCAGCTGCTGCTTCCAGAGCTTTCAGCCCACAGATGGTAAGGGGATCTAACCACTGATCAGAAGGAGATTACAGGGATCTCTTTGCTGGCACTGAGGCAGGATTCTGTTGTTTTGCCTATACTTGGATCTGGATGGCACTACTGGGTGGCAGTCCTGGGGCGAGGAGGAGCACTGGCATAGAAGAGCTTGTGGCAGCAGTGGAGAGGGAAACCTCCTCACAGTTTCAGGGCAGAAAAGAGTGCTTGTGGTCACTCACAGTTCAGAGCACAGGCCACAAGAGAAGTAAATACCATACCACCCTGGAAGAACTGAAAACTTACAGGTCCCTAGAAGTATCTCTGAAAACAGCTGCACAAAGCCCCTGAAGCTTGGGACAGTACACCTCCACACTGGAAGCAGAGCTCTACCTTAATAAAGAGTTAAAAAGATTAATAATTGGCTGGGAAAATGAGCCAACAGTGGAAAAAAACTCAGACTATAGAATCTTACTTTGGTGATAAGGAATATCAAAACATACAATCAGAAGAAGACAACAAAGTCAAAGTTCCTACATTCAAAGCCTCCAAGAAGAATGTGAATTGGTCTCAGGCTATGGAAGAGCTCAAAAAGGATTTTGAAACTCAAGAAAGAGAAGTAGAGAAAAAATTACGTAGAGAAATGAGAATGATACAAGAAAATAATGAAAAATTAATCAATAGCTTGGTAAAGGAGACCCAAAATATACTGAAGAAATAACTGAAGAAAATAACACCTTAAAAAATAGACTAGACCAAATGGCAAAAGAGGTCCAAAAAAGCCAATGAAGAGAAGTAGGCCTTAAAAAACAGAATTGGCCAAATTTAAAAGAAAGTCCAAAAGTTTACTGAAAGAAATAATTCCTTAAAAATTAGAATCTAGCAAATGGAAGCTAATGACTCTATGAGAAATTAAGAAATTATTTTTAAAAAGCCCAAAAGAATGAAAAAATAGAAAACAGTATAAAATATCTCATTGGAAAAACAACTGACCTGGAAAAAAGATCCAGGAGAGGCAATTTAAAAATTATTGAACTACCAGAAAGCCATGATCAAAAAAAAAGAGCTTAGACATCATCTTTCAAGAAATTATCATCATTATCATCATCATCATCATCAATTAGACATCATATTTCAAGAAATTATCAAGGAAAACTGCCCTGATATTCTAGAACCAGAGAGTAAAATACAAACTGAAAGAATCCACCGATCACCTCCTGAAAGAAATCCCAAAAGGAAAACTCCCAGGAATATTATAGCCAAATTCCAGAGTTCCCAGGTCAAGGAGAAAATATTGCAAGTAGCTAGAAAGAAACAATTCAAGTATTGTGAAAACACAATCAGGATAACACAAGATTTAGCAGCTTCTACATTAAGGAGTCAGAAGGCTTGGAATATGACATTCCATATGTCGAAGGAGCTAGGATTAAAATGAAGAATCACCTACCCAACAAAACAGTGTAATCAATGGGGGAGGGGAGGAATTGATATTCAATGATGTAGAGGAATTTAATGCATTCTTGAGAAGCCAGAGCTAAGTAGAAAATTTGACTTTCAAAACAAGACTCAGAAAAAGCATGAAAAGGCAAACAAGAAAGAGAAATCATGAGGGACTTATTAAAGTTGAACTATGTAGGAATGTTTACATTCCTATGTGGAAAGATGATATTTGTAACTCATGAGACCTTTCTCATTATTAGGGTAGATGGAGGGAATATATATATAGACAGAGGGCAAGGGAGAGTTGAATATGAAGGGATGAGATCTAAAAAAATAAAATTAAGGGGTGAGAGAGGAATGTACTGGGAGAAGGAGAAAGGGAGAGGTAGAATGGGGTAAATCATCTCACATAAAAGAGGCAAGAAAAAGCTGGAGGGGAAAGGGGGGGAGGTGAAAGGGAATGAGTGAACCTTACTCTCATCATTTGGCTTAAGGAGGGAATAACATACATACTTAATTGGTAGAAATCTATCTTACCTTACAGGAAAGTAGAGGGGAATGGGATAAGAGAAGGAGTAATAGAAGGGAAGGCAGATTGGGAGAAGGGAAAATCAGAAGCAAACACTTTTGAGGAAGGACAGAGTCAAAGGAGAGAATAGAATAAATGGGAGGTGAGATAGGACAGAGGGAAATAAAGTTAGTCTTTCACAACATGACTATTAGGAAAGTGTTTTGCATGACTACACATATATAACCTATGCCGGATTGCTTGCCCACTCAATGAGGATAGGTGGGGAGGGAGGAAGGGAAAGAATGGAACTTAGAGTTTTAAAAAATGAATGGTAAAAATTGTTTTTACATGCAACAGGGAAATAAGATACATAGGCAATGGGGTATAGAAATCTACCTTACCCTTCAGGAAAATAGAAAGGGAAGGGGATAAAAGGCGGGGGGATGATAAAAGGGAGGGCAGATTGGGGCAAGGGGTAATCAGAATGCATACCATCATGGGGTGGTGGGAGGGGAGGGGAGAGAAGGGGAGAAAATATAGAACTCAAAATGTGGAAGTGAATGTTGAAAACTAAAAATAAATAAATTGTAAAAAAAAAAGAAAGAAATTAAAAAAATCTCTTCTGCTGGGTCTTGCTGACAATATAAAGAAAATCTATAATTTTTTTGTGGCTTTACTTTAATCGTGTTAATTTAATGTTTCAGTTGATTTTTAGTTGACTTTCTAGGGTTCTTTAAATTAACAATTATATCTAATGCAGAGTGATAATTTTGTTTCTTCTTAGCTTATACACATTCTCTTAATTTCTTTTTCTTGTCATTGCTATAGCTAACATTTCTAGAATTGCGTCAAATAACAGTGATGACCATTTTTATCCTTGCTATACCTCTGATCTTATTGGGAAGTCCTCTATCATTTCTCCATTACAGACAATACTAGTTCATGTTTTTAGGTAGATTTTTTTTTTAATCATGTTAAGGAAAGGTCTATTTATTCCTGGGCTTTAAAAAAAGTTTTTGAAAAACATAAATTGGAATTGAATTTTGTCAAAAGACTTTTCCTGCATCTGTTGATAAAATCATATGATTTTTGTCACTCATATTATTAATATGGTCTACTACATTTATAATTTTTTAATATTGAACAACTCTGAATTCCTGGTATAAATCCAATCTGGTCACAGCATATAATCTTTTCAATGGTGGCTATAGCCTCTTTGCTGATATTTTATTCAATATTTTTCCATCTGTTTCCATTACAGATATTGGTCTGTGTAGTTTTCTTCCTATACTTCCCTGATTTAGGTATCAGGATTATATTTGTTTTATAGATGGAGTTTGGTAGGCTGTCTTGTTTCTTTATTTTTGTAAACAACTTATGTATTTGAAGATAGATATTCTTTAAGTGCTTGTTAGGGGTTCCTTTATGACTTTTTCAATTTATTTTTGTGATATTGGGTTATTTAAACCCTCTATTTCTTGTTTTCTTATTCTGAGTATTTAATATTTTTACAAATTTCCATCTGCTTCACTTAAGTCATTAATTTTGTTGCCATATAACTAAACAAAATAGCTTGGATAATTTCCTTTATTTCCTTTTATCTGCTGTGAATTTTCTTTTTTCATTTTTGAATAACTAATTTCTCTTTACTTTTTGGATGAAATTAACTATTTGTCTACTTTAATAGTTTCCCCCCAAAACCCTTTAATTTTATTTATCAGCTTAATAATTTTGTTTTCAATTTTGTAGCTTATTTTCCAAATTTTTATTTCTGTGTTTAGTTGAGTTTTTATTTGTTGCTTTTCCTATTTTTTTTCTTGCATGCCCAATTCATGAATATGTTTTTCTTCTCTTTTGTTAATGAAAGTATTTAAAGATATAAACTTTTTCCTAATGACTGCTTCCTAAAAGCTTTGGTATTTTGTTTCATTATTTGATGAGATTATCATTTTTTCTTTTTTGCTCTGTTCTGTGACTCACATATATGGTGTGTGTGTGTGTGTGTGTGTGTGTGTGTGTGTGTGTGTGTGTGTATGCCTTAGCTAAGAGAATTGATTGTATGGGACTTTCCGCTCATTGATGGGACATTGATTATTCAATGCCTTATACTTGCATGAGGGTGGAGTTGTGAGAACTGGAAAAAAGAGAGATTTGGGCTCTCCAAGACTCCAGCATTAAAGAGATAATGTGTTATTTCAACCTCCCTTTAAGTTGCTCAAGTGAAAAGAGACTCTCAAAAGAAGCTGACATAGAGGTGCTGGAAATCTCTATTATGTCCCTAGCCCCAGCCTGCTAAACTAAAGATAATAGGGAATTTGAACCCAGAACCTCTTTTTCAGAGCCAATGTGTTTTCTGCCTTGTCCTGAGTCTGTAAATTTCAGATTCAGTCAGTTCTTTTAAAAAGGCATTTACATATTTTATTTTTATTTCACCTCTTTTGACAAATTTTTTTGCTCTCATCCCCAGGAAGCCTTCCCTTTTTATGAAGAAGATAAACTAGCGTGAGAAAAAGAAAGCAATTCAGCAAAACTAACCATGATGTCAACTGAGTCTGATGGTATATGCAATATTTCACATGCATAGTTTCCCTACTTTTACAAATAAGGGAAGAAGATACATTTTCTTACCTCTTCTCCAGGGACAGCCTTGGTTATGATAATTATAGTATCAGCTTTCAAGTTTTTGCTCTTCCTGTTGGCATTATTATATTACAGTCCTTGTTGTGTATTGTTTTCCTGGTCCAGCTTCCTTCACTTAACACCAGTTTCTATGGACTTCTCAAACATCTCTGAAATCTTCATATTCCTTATTTCTTATAGCTCAGCAGCATTCCATTATATTCACACATCACAACTGGCTCCAGTTATTTCTGAGAAGTAGATAAAGCCCTAGGAAAAGCTGAAACCAGAACATTCTAAAGTGGGTAGGAAATAAGCAGCCAGTGTCAGAAGGTATATTTAGCAAAGATCTTGCACAAATTAGTGAAGGAATTTTCTAATAGAGTAATTGCTTTCATTCTCCTCTGCGACTTATGTCTCAACACTCCTTGGCTAGTTTTGCCGATACTCTTTGGGTTTCTCCCAAGGTCGACTTAATACCCCTTTGGGGTCTGTTCCGGTTTTCCGTGGTGTAGCTCCTTCCTGTCAGAGGGAGACAGTGTTAATTATAGCATCTAACTCTAGCAATGAATGCATTTACAATTGCCTTATGAAAGCATGACAGTAAGTCAGGATGAAAATACCTATAGGAGATTCTCACAAGTTACCCACTGACTCCAGGTGACACCTAGGCTGAATTAAAGTATTTGAGTGCTGTCTCTGTTAGATTTTTGTTGTTGTTGAGTCATTTCAGTCATGTCCTATGCTTCCTGACTTCATTTAGGGTTTTCTTGGCAAAGATACTAGAAAGGTTTGCCATTTCCTTCTCTAGCTCATTTTACAGATGAGAAAACTGAGACAGAGTTAAGTGACTTGCCCAGGGTCACACAGCTAGCAAATATCTGAGGTGGATTTGAACTCAGATCTTCCTGACCCAAGGACAGGCACTCTATCCACTGTGCCACCGACCTGTCCCAGGATATAGAAGGGTATAAAGCAGGAATGGGAAGCCTGCAGCCTTGAGGCCACATGGGGCCTTCTAGATCTTTGGGTGCAGCCTTTTGACTAAGTCCAAGTTTTACTGAATAAATCCTTTAATGATGGGAATTTGTTTTCTGAAGTTTGGATTCAGCCAAAAGGCTGCAGCTGAGGACCTAAGGGCCACATGTGGCCTCAAGGCCGCAGGTTCCCCGCCCCTGGCATAAAGATTTCTGTCATGGCATAGTAGCTGTAATAATGGATTTGGAGTCAGAGTACATCAATTCAAATCCTGGCTCCACCATTTACTACCTCCTCTGAGACTCAGTTTTTTCACTTGCAAAGTGACTAGTTGCATTAGATGATCTCTAAGGCCATTTCCAGCTCTAAATCCAATTATCCTGAAAAGAATTTATAATCCAGCTGGAGAGACAAGACTAAAATAACACAAGATAAGTAAACAATATAAGATTTTTAGATGTTTAAGTACTAAATTGTTTGGTAAAAACTGTAAGTGTAATGGGTATTTCAAGGAAAGGCAGATAAATGCAGACTAAAATAGG
Organism: Vombatus ursinus; assembly: GCF_900497805.2. Taxonomy (NCBI): domain Eukaryota; kingdom Metazoa; phylum Chordata; class Mammalia; order Diprotodontia; family Vombatidae; genus Vombatus; species Vombatus ursinus. The sequence goes on from NW_020953936.1 coordinate 8,348,222, forward strand.
TACGGAAGACCACAGGAAAGAGGTGGTACTTGAGATGCTGGGCCGTGGTGGATCAGCCTCCTGCATGTTTTATCTCTTTTCTGGATACTCTGCCTCCTGCTCTCTGAGTATACGCGTCTCCTCAAAACTCTGAAAATGCTTTCTCTGAGCACCTCCTCCAACTTCTACTTGTGGGAGGGGTCCCCTGGGGAAAGATTATCTCAGTAATGGGGTAATGACACAGTTAACACAAAGAAAGGGCCTTTATTCAAATGGCCCAGCGTTAATAGGAGAAATAAAACATTCCTTCCATAAATCTTAGGTGCACAGTCCAACAAATAAACACATTGTCAGTGGGAAGAGGGGAAAGACATATAGAGGACATTAAGAAAGATGCAGTGGGCAGCTAGGTGGCTCAGTGGATATATCCAGGCCTGGAGCCAGGAAGACTCATCTTCTTGAGTTCAAATCTGGCCTCAGACCATTACTAGCTGTATGACCCCGGGCAAGTCACTTAACCCTGTTTGCCTCAGTTTCCTCAACTGTAAAATGAGCTGGAGAAGGAAATGGCAAACCATTTGATTATGTTTGCCAAGAAAACCCCAAATGGAATCACAAAGAGTTGTATGTGACTGAACAACCATAATAGAAAGGCACTTAGGTAGAGAATATCCAAGACAACTAATTCCTCTAGCTCTATGAGGTCCTGATAACTTTTTTCTCCTCATATTGTCCTTATACTGTTCCCTCTAGGTACAGCACCTCTGGACTCTGCTGGGATTCTGGACCTGCTTTTCTCCATAGCTTAACTTTGACTCAACAGCCAACTCTCAACTCTCAGGGGCAGCTCTCCTGAGTGACTTCAGAGCTAGTAAGTTTACTTTTTAAAGGCCAACAGGGGTGTGGTAGATCCTTCAGCCAGCCAATCAAGCTTGATTGAAGAATTTCATTATACAGTTATCCCTTCCAACTTTCCCCAATCACTGTTTTGATATATCATGGGTCGACATAAGAAATTAAATGGAAATTTTTGGAAGTTTTGCAGAAGTCACAGATGACATGCAAAGCTAGCAGATTTCACAGAAAAGTTTAGAAACTCAGAAATGCATAAAAATAGGTACAGTATTATATAATATCAACCCAAATTTTGCAATAAGGTATTGTAAATACTCCATGAAAGGAAAAGAAAAAAATCAAACTTCTCTGGTATGAATTTTACATGGATTTTCCAGGTCACAGGGGAGCTGCACCCCTAACTTCCCCTCTCCTACAATTTAGAAGGGATAACTACCTCTTAAAGGATCAATAAAGTATAAACACTTTACAAGATGAAGATGGGCCACTCCCAGTTTTGCAGCTTTTGTTATCTGCAAATAGTATCTGCAAAATAATGTGGAGCACTCAAAGTTTCAAGCCCTTTCCAAGCTATGAATACAACCATACATTGTCTCTTTTTCTTGGGGGGACTCAATTGATCACCCCTCCTCTACACTCTGTCACTAGACCTCTTCTCTTTAATCCCTGATTCCTAGAGAAAGAAATGATCCTTCCTTCAAACCTCTTGGGGAATTTTGTATTCTCTTTAGGACTTAACAGTAGTTTAACTTGGTGATATCAATGTAGTTGATTATGGACATATAATGTACCTTCTTTCCTGACTCTACCTCTAATGGAGAAAAAGCTTGAAAATGGGCAGTGTTTATAAAGGATTTATAAAGGGCTTATAAAGGATATTGATATTGATCATCTAAAAAGTGTCCGGAGGAGGACAATCAGGATAGTGAAGGGCACTGAGTTTCTCTCATATGAAGATCAATTGAAGGGACAGGGGGAAGTTTAGCCTACAGAACAGAAAACTCAGGGGATACACACACACACACACACACACACACACACACACAGAGAGAGAGAGAGAGAGAGAGAGAGAGAGAGAGAGAGAGAGAGAGA